>NW_005054316.1:8910579-8923281 GCF_000277835.1 Geospiza fortis | reverse complement strand
TTAGCCACTGTATGCAGTATGTGCATATAATATAAATCATAAAATAATACCAGCCACAGAATGAACTTCTTCCTTACCTTCTGTTCTTAACCCAAAGTCTCCTTACCTTAACCTGGAGTACCATATTCTGGGCAATATTTAGCTCCAACTCTGCCCGTCTCCTTTTTAAATTCTGTAGCTGTTGATCCACATCCTGGAAATATATCCAGAGCTCAGCCTTCAACTGTTTGATCTCTTCCCAACCTTGAGACAAATACTGTGAGTGCATTATCTGTTGCTCAATCTAGAAGAAAAGAAATGAAAAGGAGTAGGAATGCTTTAATTCATCTATTTTTGGAGAATGGAGGATGAACATCATTCTTCCTTTGAACACAATACTGTACTAAAGCAATTTCTGCACCAGATTCTGAAGGGGCTAACATTATCTACAATAACAGTCTTAACCTTCAAAAGTCACAAAAATTGCACCTATCAAAGGAAATATAGGTGGAAACAACAACAAAAAAGAAATTAACTATCATTCACCCTTGTGAGAAGCAAGTAAGTTTATAAGTGTTTGTATTTCAATGTTCTTTGTCCTCTGTTAAAGCTTAAATTATTTGTATAATTTAGTCTGCTGCATGCCAAGACTATTGCTAGAACGCACCCTACATAAAAGTTTCAACTAAACAGTTCAATTTAATATGCTTAGCCCAGTTATTTTATATATATGCCTCTTCTAAAATGCCAATAACAAGAATGCTTACCAGACCTGAGCCATCAATCCTCTTACACCAATAGTGACACAGCTGCTTTTGCTCTAAATACAGCAGTCGGGTGCCTTTAAGATTTAGACACTCAACCAGCTTAGCATATCTCGGCACTATGCCATCTGTGATTTCTTAGCAACGTTTCACTGCTTTGTATGTCAAAAGAGTGCCTTACTCCTGTGATTGGGATGATTTTCAGCTATTCACTTCTTGGACTGCCATATTTTTATGGGTCATTTGGATGTGTACAATTCCCTTCTGTGGTATGGAATGCTGTTACTGTATTAGATTTTTACTCTTGTTAGAAGTAGTTTAAAAACTTTGGTTGTGTGTCTGTGTAAGAGAGACTAAATTTTTCATGTTTACAAGAAGAGGAATGCTCATAATACTTCTTTTCCAAGAACTTAAGTTTATAGTTCTATTTTAAACCTAAGCATTAAGTGACTTTAAAACTTGAAATTGAGCAGAACTTCTATAAATTAATATTCTGAAATAGATGCACTTTGATTCATTAACTAAGCCATCATATTTTCTATTGTTATGATGATTATTATATTAGTAATGTATTCATATAGGCCAATATGAACATCAGTCTATTGTTGAATAAATAGTGACAATAAAATATGTCTCAGACGTAATAAAATACAGGGAAGATTAGACTGAATTGTTTTTTGAAAACATAACTTGAATACAGTTTTCTTCCACAGAATGTTATTTCTGTAGCTTTAGACCAACATCTTGTAACACTGTGTAAGTGCCTTTAGCAACCTTAGTTGTGTGTCTTTTTATTAGTACCAGGATGGTAATGTATGGATTTAATAATTAAAAAAAAAAAGAAGCAGAAAGAGAAAACTATTTAACTATCTCTAAAGAAATATTTCAGATGAAAGTAAGAGGACATTTCTTTAAACCATTACCCAATGTGACCTTTTTAAAAGGGAACAGATCAAGGCAGTTAAAGCTCTAAATAGGATTAGAAGTGGGTTGTTGTGGTTATCTTGTACCGTTTGTTTTGTTTGCTGAATGTCTGCTGCTGTACTCTTCACTGTGGCATCTGACAGATCACACATGGAGCACAGGAGATCCAAGTATGTATTGGCCTGCTCCTGCAGAGCCCGGAAATGTTTAACCTGAGGGAAGACAACTCAAAAGTAAACTCTGAGACTGTGGAAATAATATCTTGTTTTATTGCAATCATTTTAGTTTTTTTTGCTCTGCCTTCTTATTTTTACATAAAATTAAATGTAGAAATACATTCTTTTTTTAGGTAATGTTGCTACATTGTAATTATGGAAAGGAATAATCCTTAAAAACGTGATTATTATCTAATTACCAAAGCACTTAGAGACATATGAATTAGCCAGCTTGTTTCTTAGAAACACACAGTCTCAACAAGGTGACAGACTTTCCCAATATGAATGGGAACCAGAGCTTTATGGGACTATCAACAATTTCCTGTTCCTACAGCTAAAAAATTTTCCAATGTCTGACAGATGATGAGAAATTCAGCTTAGTGGCACTTAGGCGCTGGTCTCACTGTGTCACACACACCCTGCTTCTCCTCCCCTTGCAGGTCTGCCATCTCTAGTATTTCAAGATCTCTATTAAGAGAGACGATAGATGAGACAGCTCTGAATTCCAGCATTTTTAGCACCATACCAGTTTAATTTAAAACCAAGCTACAAGTCCAATGTAAAACACACTGTCACTAGAGAATAGTAAGAATAAATGAAAGAATTCTTAATAGTCAATGAAGGCTACAGGCAGTTCTATGCTCTTAGATTGAAAAATTGTTTTAATTGCTTGATAATTGACTCTGTGTTCATGGTAGTCTGAAAAGGTCTCATGAGGAACATAATAGATATGGGCAATTGGACAAGCAGAAAGACAAAACCCCTCTGCTAAACACATCCATGGAGTATCTGATTTATCTAACTAGCCAACATTTTTCAGGCAACATGTTTCTAAGCATTAAGCACAGCTAGTAACAGCCCTCTTTGATTTTTCACCTACAGATATTTTGCATTCCAGGTATTCCTTCTGGGGTTGGGAATGAACATTGAGGCTACACAGCTTTCTGAGAAGGCAAGAAAATACCTAATTTCTAGACATTTACATCTCTTATCTGAACTCACCTTGTTAAGAATAACTGAGCTTTTTCAAGTGCCAAACTTTTACCTGTTTAACTGCATCTGCCAGGCTGAATGCTGTCCATGTTGTAGGCTTTAGCTCTGACTGCACTGTAGACAGCCAAGTCTGGCACTGTTGAAGAGTATCCTGATGATTAACATGCTTCTGGAGCTCATGTTCCAGAGTCTGGTACACCTAAACAAAACATTTTGTAAGTTTAGCACATTTTCAAATATCACATTGTCTCTCTTCTCCTACCTTGAAAACTGCCGATAAAATAGAATCATCAAGTTGTTGATTATTTTAGCCCTTGTACATAAAAGTTCCAAGGGCTGAAAGCTCCTTAAACTCTCACTGCACCCTGATAACATGTGAAGAAGATGCACAATATTTAATGCATAGATTCTGAAAAGAAAAAATAGAGATGCAAATGAAGAACATGCTCTCTTTTTCCTGCATCCAACACTTTTGTATTGATTTTGTATAAGATTATTTTTAGTTTGTTTTTGGGTTCTTTTGTTTAGGGTTTTTTTGGGTTTTGTTTGGGCATTTTTTTGACTGCTGGCTTGATCTCCTAATTGGTTTAACAGAATGACCCAGCTGTCCCTTCTTATTCTGGTTTTAATGAGAGAGACAGTATTTCCTAGCACATACTTGAGACCTGTTTATGTATGTATGCAAACTATCAACACTAAGACTGCAATTTGCTCCCTAGTTTTTGAAACAGAAAAAGGTCTGTTTTTTTCTGCTGCAGCTGCTCAGAGGCTAGTGTACCATGAAGGTAGTGAGCACGTAGCAAGAATTAGAACTGACAAGCCACTACTTTTGCTGGTTGCAAGACAACATTTGGATCACAAGGAATTCAGCTGTAGCACAGGAATGATGAAGTGCTCAGTAACCTGTAGGCTCAATTGAAATGGAAACAGTAGGAAGAGTTTTATACCATTTAAAGAAATAACTCATAGAAATAAAAATACTCTTTATTTTTAAATGGCATAAAAAAAAATTCTTTGAAACAAGACTTACTCTTTGGGCTGTGCTACATATGGCAGAATAGCTGTCCCTTGTTCCCTGAAGATGGCTTTGTATATTTTGCTTAAATTTTGCTTGAAGATGTTCTGCGCACTGGCTGATCAGGTAATCACCTTTACTCTTAAGGTTGTTCAAACGATCTTCAAACCCTGCAATTTCTTCCATGATAGCCTAAGAAACAGATAAAATACTTTTGAAGAAATATGCTTGCTGTGGCACAGAACATTTTTTCTCCCTCCTTTAAACACTTTCATCTTCAGATTTGGAAAAAAATATTCAGACGTGTTGTCATAGTCAAGCTGTTGGATTCCATGTTCATTGTAAAGTCATTGACAAAAGTCTTTACACAGATACCCCACAGAAACTGCAGTAGCACTGTCATAATGTGTACACACTGTCTGCTCAGACCCCAAGACTATGCGTAATCTTCATTTGTTGCATGCTCTTCAAGGCTTCTCCAGCTCCTCTCGTGTCTAGTAATGCAAATTAAATCTCATGCTGAATCATACCTCATTCCACAAGCTCTTTCACAGTGGACAGTTCTTTCCATTGACTTTGGTGTAGCCAATTTTTTATCTAAGGAGGTTAGTTAAAGAATAGCACACCAACCACAAATAATTTAAAGACTTCAATATTTGCCATTGGAATCTCAGTTTCAGGTAGTGGTAGGTTGGATTTTGTTCCCTTTTATCTCCCAGAAAGCACTGGCTATCAAGGTATTAAATGATTTTCACTAACAACAACCTCAACACCACCTTGACTAAAAGCTACAACCTAATAGAAGAACCTAGAATTAGAACAACCTAATAGAGGTACCTCCAGTTTCTGCACTTTCTTCTCCACTGCTGTTTTATCAACCACATCCAATGTGGTGATTACATTTCTAAAGTTTTTTTTAGCAGATCCATACCAAGAAAATTTTCAATGTATTTTTTTTTCAACCTTAGAAGTGCTAAAACAAAAAATACTTCAGGAGTAAACTAACCAAAATCCAGTTTTCGTGGTTCATTTTCTGGGAATTCTCAGGGAAAATCTGACACAGAATTCAGATCAGAGTACAACAAAGCTCTTTATGTAAATACAGTTTCATCCAAGAAAGGATGCTAACAGCAAGCCAGAATTGTTAACTGCATTAATGACACTGATGCTTATTTACACAGTTAGCAGCAAGAGAAATAAAATAGGGGAATGACAAATAATTAGAGATCTGGAGCAGAGGCAGAGAAGCAAAGAAGAAAAATTCTATTTTACAAAGGAAGATCACTAGCAAACCCACCTTTTGGTTAGCTAGTTGCTGAGTGATTATTTCAAGATTGTTGCTTTCCATGAGGTCAGGGCTGGCCAATCTGCTGGACATATGTAATAACCATTTTTCTCCTTCTTGCAAATCACTATTGTAGTCCTCATGTTCTTTTACTCTCACCTCTAAGGTTTCAACACATGCCTGCAGATCCACAATTACTGAAATTAATTTTTCAGGTACAAGAGTTTTTACAAGATTTGATTTTACAAAAGTTAAAAAAAACCCAAACAAGCCAAAACCCACCAAGAACTTGAAAACATAGTAAGAATTATCATCTAAATTTATATTCCTGTGAGGAAAGCTCATATGAATAGACTGTAAAAGAAGAAATCAAAATGCACATTTATTCTGTGAATACATTTCTGTGAATAATTACTTCTGTGGTACCCAGCAGTATTTTCATTCCAGATGAAATATCATACTTTGAAGACTGAGGGAAACACTTGAGAAATGAACACAATCAACTTGACATTAAGTTCACTTACTAGTTATTATACACTCCTGGAAAGACTGCACTTGACCTGCCAGATGCCATGGCTGCTGCTTACAGCCTTTGCATGTACATACTGCCCATGCCTGTGGTAGGCAAATTAAGAATGTACACACTGAGTTAAAAAGGATTTATTCTTTTCAGGAAGTTTTTCTAAATTTCAGTCCCCAACATTCTATCTAATGCAATGGGCATCACCTTTTTGATACAGATCAGAGGTGCGTCTTTAAACTAAAAATCAACCTTGAAAAAAATAAAATCATCTCCTATTGGTGTCCGGATTGGCAATTAAAGGTGCCTAGGGCAAACATAAGTACTAACATGGTTTGCAGAGCTTATCCTTGTTAGGAGAATAAGCTATTAAAAGCTTTAGGAATAATCATACTCTAGGATGTATTTAGAAGCATTAGACCTTTCAAAGTACAACATACATATGGACTAATGAATCAGTGTTAATTAATAATGCCCTTGCTGAATTGAATTATATCCGTCTTGCAGTTTGTTTTCTCCAGCGCCTTTTATTCAACAACTAAACTAAACAGTGTTTGTGGAGATCAAGCAGAAACAAGAGAGTATAATCTAAAGGGATCTGTCCCTTCAAGAAATAATGTACTTAGAATTCTAATAAAGGCTTTTAGAAGTAGTAACAATAACACAGACTAGTCACCAATACATACCTCCTTAGTGTTACAAAACACAAAGACTTCACCTGCTACACTCAATTCATTTCACTGGTTAGATTTATTTATGTAGTTTTTTCCATATTCAAAATTTGCCTGTCACTTCTGCCCCCCCTCCAAACGAAAACCAAAAAAACCCAACAAAGCACCAAGTGTAGTTAAGGGTAGCTGGTTCTTTGTACAGACATGACAACATGAAATAAATAGTTAATATCTTAAAGAGAGGTAAAAATATAGCAAATTGGAAAAATCCTGACGTTTCTTCCTTTTTACCTTGGTTTTCCTGCAGAGTTCCTGGTAACTGCTCTGAAGGTCTTGAGTGTTGTTCTTTAGAGTCACATCATTCACCAGATCACAAAGTGCCTCTCCCTTTTCAATCACTGACTTTATTGAGGGCTCATGAGACAGAACAGTCTGTTGTATGGACTACAATGCAAGCAAGAATTAAAACATATCTACTGATCACTGGAGATGTATATCACTAATTTCCCTTTGATCTGATGCACAGCCTTCTACCATGGTTTATACCATCCTTTCCAGACAGGCAGAACTTTGTTTACCAATACAGGATTCTGTTTCTCAGCCGTGCCCTGAGACAACAACTGTGCACATATGTAAAACCAACAGGTCCTTTTGAGAGTGGTTAGTAGCATGGCTGACAGTCTTGAGCTGGTGAAGCAAAGGGAGTTCATCTGAATGAAGTGGACAGTTCTATGGATAACATTTGTTCAGAGGAACAAATTATGAAAATCGGTGGGAAAATATCACCAAAGCCATCCCCTTAATGAGATGGGATGTGATGAGTGCCTAGCACTGTACTTTAGAGAGTACTTTGAGCAGGGAAGGTGGCAAGGGGCACTGGGCAGCTTTAGCAAGAAAGCCTTGAAGCAATGTAGGTACTGCTCAGCAATGACCAAAACATTGGTTTGTTGGCAACACTTTTTCAGCTGCAAATGTAAAGCACAGCACTACGTGGGCTGCTGTGAGTAGAGTTAAATCCACCTCAGCTGGGCGCAGTACACATTTCATGAAACATCTGTAATCCTGAAGTATTTTATGAAAACATCATTAGAAGAAGAAATGGGGTTTGTCAGCACATTTTTTATTCATTTTTGTGACTGGAGAATAACCCAAACACTTCATTAAAATCCTGACAAAAACTTGGGAGGTTATAGCAGCTGAATGTCTGGGATATCAGTTGAGCTGGGACATCCAGCTTTAACCAGAAAGCTGATTAAGTCAATGTAAACAGTGACAATGTCTGAAGTCAAGAAAGACCAACTGATTTCTATATTTACTTCAACTGCAATCACCTCTGTTGACATCAATGCAATTACTCATATGTGTACTCATAAAAGAATTTTGCTCCATTACAGGAACTTTCAGCTATGGAAGCCTTTTTAGGACATTCACATTTCAAATCCAGGGACTTAGTCTCGTTTGTAGAGGCAGGTATCATGCATGTTTTCATTGATGCTGATTGGGACATCCAGATCAGAAACATCTCATGTACCTATTGAAGAAGCTTGGATACCTGATCAGAGGATTTACTGAGAATCACTAGATTAAAATAAATTCAGTAGTATTATGAGATTACCCCTTTTTACCTTGTATTTGGACAATTGTGCCTTCTTCTCATAGAGTTCACTCTTTGGCTCCACAGGAGCATGTAAGATGGCTTGGTACTCCATGACCCACTGAGTTTGGGCCTTATACTTGTCTGAGAACTCCTTTACCAGCTGAAGACACTTATCTGAAGTCATGTGCTCTTTTCTGATGGAGCCAGCCAGCTCTTCAAGCTGTTCCACGTGATCTCCAATTTCTTTTCTTAACTGGTCAACTTCGTTTTCTTCCATGAATTTTATAGCTCGCTCCCCCTTCTCGCGGGCTGATTTCAGTAAACTGTGGCCTATGTCCATATCACTCAATAGCACCTGTGAAGGAAACCTTGATTAACAGAAAATGTATGAAAACTTGCCTTTTTTAAACTTTGCTACAGACACAGAAAGAATTGCTAGGGAAGATGAGTGGACTTTTCAGTACAAAATTGCCTGGAGTTAAGATGTGTCAAGCTAGAAGGAAGGAGATAAAGCAAATACTTCTGCCCTGCACTGGGCTTGTGAACTTAGAGCTGAGGGCTCTCAGGAGAGGATCTCTGCTCCAAATTCTGGAACAGATGAAAGCTTTCCCTTAGCATATTACATTTAAGCTGCTTAAGCTGCGGGACATATGAAAAGCTCATCTACAACTTTCAGGACGAAATATGAGTGTTTCAATGAAGAGAAATAGGAAGCACTTCTTGCCACAGGGCATAGAAAATACACAAAGAAAGTATACTTGCAGGGAATTGGGGATATAGGAATTTATTTTAAGTTTTAACCTAACATAAAACAGATAGAAGCATGCCTTATGGAAGGATAGAACTAGTATTTAGGACTATATTATTTAGGATTATTTGCCATATTATTTAGGACTACTTGTAACTTCAATAGCCAAACTATGATCTAATAAGATGTGATAACAAAGTTTTGTACTGTGTGGTCTTACCTCCTCTGGGAAGGTAAAGCCAGAATTTTGACCAGCTGTTAAGATGTATGTTAAAAGACAGCCTCTTGTTTGTGAACAGAAACAAAAATTGCATTTAAGAAAGCTGTACCTCTAGTTTCTGCACTTTTTTCTCCATTACTGTTTTATCAACCACGTCAAATTTGGTGATCACATTCTTGAAGTTTTTGTTAGTGGCTCCATA
The DNA here is from genome assembly GCF_000277835.1 of Geospiza fortis. Classification (NCBI taxonomy): domain Eukaryota; kingdom Metazoa; phylum Chordata; class Aves; order Passeriformes; family Thraupidae; genus Geospiza; species Geospiza fortis. The sequence goes on along the minus strand of NW_005054316.1, from coordinate 8,914,148 downwards.
CCAATTTGTGTAAGCACTAAAAGACAATTCTGACTCCTCCATGCAGCGTATTTCTTCTTCCAGAAACTTTACTTGCTCCTTCAAACAAATACAGAGGGTAAGGGGTAGAAACAAGGACCACTCAGATGTTTATCATTGGTATTGGTTTAAGATAACAACAAATTGCTATTTATTAATAAAATCTATTATACAAAGATAAAACATATAGGCTTTGAGTTATTTCATAAGTAGTGAATAATTATTACAGGTCTCTTGTCAGGGTGCACATATGTCAATCACCAATGTTAAAACTGAACTAATACTAAACACTGAAAATGTACTTACATTTTGAACTTTGAATTGTGACTTTCCATTACAGTACTATGAGGCAATTACTACTTAAATTAACCTCAAGACTTCACCTTACCAAATCAAATTTTCCACATACTAATGTGTATCAGTGGCAGCCTGAAAACATTTCTCTGTAGGTCAGTTAGCATTCAAGCATACATTATTCTAAATTTGTCCCCTGAAACTATCAAAAAAGATAGTGACAAGGCATTCTGCTTCATTATCCTGATTATGTTTCTGTAATACATTTAATCCAATGAAACCTATATGTATATATATATATATATGAATATATATGTGAATGTTGTGCTATTGAGTCTACAGCAATGAATAGACTCTGATAAAGTCTAATTACAAAAGCCCATTTTTGCTTCTTAACTGGAAATTTATAATATTACAATTAGTTTTCATTACTTACCAAGACATGAAGAAGAAGAGTTTGGTAGCGAGATGTAAGCTGTGTAGCCTGACTTCCCATTCTACTTGCAGTGAGATTTTCCTCTAGTATTTGCTGAGCCAATACTCCAACCTCCTCTACATCATCTTTGTATACTGTAATGTCTTCATGCCACTTCTATGAGAAAGAAATTATCAAACTTATATGACTGATTCAAACATCTTAAATTATCAGGTATTTGATTGCAGCTAAGTCAGGAATTATTGAAAAGGAAAACAAATACACGGTTGTAAACATTCACTTACAACTGGAAAATAAACCAGAATCTGATGAAAGTTATTGTAGCAAATATGCTGGAATGATTTTCATCCCATATGGACTGCACTTCATTACAGATACAATACTTGCAAATTTTTTTCCCCCTTGATAATAATAGTAGAAATACAATCTGGTCTTTCTATGGATTTCACGTGAAGTTTTGAAGATGACTGTTAAGTGTAACCTGGCTTCAGATCTGCTTCCTGTGTTTATTCAGAACCACGTCTTTTCATTCCAGTGACTAAAGGAGAATTACTACATCATCACAGTGGAGACTTCATAACACAGTTGGTCACATTTTACTCTTGTTACCATATTAATTCTTTTCCATTCCACTGCCTATCTTTGTACTCAGTTACATCTTCACACACTGTAGAGCATATGAATTACAGATCTCCCTGCAAGATTTCAACATTGTTATAGCCATACCTCCACCAGTAAAAGGGGAGGAACCTGAATCTAGAAGGCACAAAAGTCTCTTGGAACCATAATTTTAGTCAACAACTCAGAATAAATTGAAAAGCTTGCTCACATTTTCACAGTGCCATCAGGAATTGACAAGGAAACCACACACATTATTTTGTTTAAGAAATGCCTTAACGATATTCTTTACCTTCATTTGTTGAAGCTGCATTTCTTTTGTTGCTCTACCAGACCTCCTTCCAGTCCTGATAACAACTTTCTCCTCCAGGTTTGTTAACCAGTCATTAACCTTCTGAAACTTTTTCTCCATTAACCTCAGTTTGCTCACAGTGGCATTTAATTGGCCTCTTGCTTCAGAAAGCCTGTGCTGATAAACTTGCCAATCCTGCCGTAAGGATTCCAGGGCTCTGTCTTCTATCTGGGGAATTCCCCAGGGAATCACCTCCTCTCTGGCATGGACAGCAGCATTCAATAATGCCTGTCCCTCTGCACAGTGGACCTGTAGCTCCTGTAAAGGCAGAGTTAGTTACATACCTACATTGACAGCTTTCATTCACACATGGCAAAAACCCCCTTGGTTCCTCTGAAGACAGCTGGGCATTCTCTTTAGTTATCTATGGTTAAACATATATTAGAGAGAGTCTTTCCTCTAATAACACAGCATGCTCACTTACAAAGCACACCAAGTATCACTATTACTGACAATTGAACTGCAGAAAATGATTGACAAAGCATGCATTAAATTCTTTCTTCTCCTGACAAGTTCATCAGCTCTGAAACATTGGCTGCATGAGCCAGCATGGGATGAATGGAATCCATTCCCCACAGCATAAATTCAAAACTTTCCAGATGTGGCAAGCAGACTGTAAGACTGGTTCTAAAGTTGAATCTCTTTAAAAACCGAGGCTTCAATCTTCCAAAAAAAAACCCAACCAATTTATTGTTACATATGTTTGAGACAACACTCCAAACTAATTTTTGATACCCTCTCCTGGACATATATGGCATTTTCATGCTTGTTAGCAGAAAGTACAAAGTGATTCAATCTGATTAGAAAACATAACAAGGAAATTACCTTTACAAAACACAGTTGTGTTTCATCTCAGATTTCACTTGAGATATATATCCAGATTTTCAAAATGGGTTTTGTAGAGTAACTATAATGAGCAAAAATATATGCAGAGTCCCTGATCATACAAAGCCCCTCTCAGTATCCTGAATAAGGTAATAAACATTTCATATCTCAAGTACAGACTTTGTGCTCCTTCAACAACAGGTATTAAAGCATTTTATGTCAGCTTAAGATAATAACTGGGGAATTACTGAAGCACTATGGGTTCACTGTTCACTTTCACTGAAGTGAGTCAGTGGAAGTTTTCCCGTGTCACTATAGGAGCCAGCTTGCATGCCTGGAACTGCCTGAAAGTAGGTGCACCTGCACTGTGAGCAATAAAAGATAGAACACCAGTGAAAAACACTCTTCATATTTTATGAAACACACAGGAAAAAGAAGAGATAGACCAACATCTAACACAAATGCAATACTTTCAAGAAAGGATTAGTACAACTGGAGATCTCATTCAAGGCCTGACACCTTTTTTCCAGAAATGAGCAACAATATTTCCACTACCTTTACCTTTGGAGCAACAAAATGTTCATACATATTGCAATTTCAAGTTGGTCTCAAGACAATTTTTGTCTGGCAATAAATATTATTCTGTTACTATACCATCACAGAATTGATTTTTAAATTTTTTTTTTCCCCTGAGGGTGTCACATCACATACCTGTAAATCTCGGAGTGTTGCTTCCTGTTCCTGGGCATCACCATCAAGATGTGATAAACAGTCAAGTTTTTCCTGCTCCTTCTCCAGCCATACTTCAAAGGCCTTCAGATTTCTTTGGTACTCTTGGTGTAAAGTAAGCAGTCCTTCAGCTTTTGTTACAGCCTCCTGCATGTGAAAATATTTACAAATATGTATACATATTTATATGTGTATTGTGTGTATATATATGTATAATGTATTGTCAAACCAAGAGAACATAAACCAGCCATCCATCAAGGGAAAAGGTTTGTATCTGATGCTGAACTTTCCAGGAAT
>NW_005054316.1:8895221-8910540 GCF_000277835.1 Geospiza fortis | reverse complement strand
GAGGGAGGAATGCAGAGGTAAAAATACTTATCCCAGAAGATAAGTTTGTAACTTCTGAGATTTAGAATTTTGATCTGGGATTACTTTTAAATAACACCTTAGTGGTTAATAACAAAAAAACTTCCTTGGTTTTTACCACAATTTAAATTAACTTTGCTGAAGTGATTAATAAGCATATGAGCTTAGAAATTGCATTTTTTTATTTTACATGACTTTTTTTTTTTTGCAAATGGAGTTAGGAGTATCCACTATCTTAGGTTTGAAGATATTTGCAGTCCCTACAGAGCACAGTAAGAAACAGACTACAAGTCTTCTGTGTATGTGGGTGAGCAAGACTCAGCACTAAAATATTACCATACCTGGAGTACAGAAGGAAGGGTGTCATATATTGGCACAAGATTAGTCTTATTAAGTGCAAGAAAAATATACTACATGTAATTCCCATCCTCTAAGAAATGATGGGAATGGGGAACCAGGTTTTGATGGAGACAAGACAGGCTTCATTTGAGAGCAGCAGGTTCATAAAAAGACAAACACTTAAATACACCTATGAATCTACTATCTGCTTTACCTTCTATTTCTAACAGGTCTGTCTGGCAGGAGAAAGGAGGAAAACAGGAGTCCTATCACATCTTTTGCAAGGCTTGTCCATGCCCAGAAGTGGGAAGGGGGAAAGAGAGACAAGTTTTCTTGCCTCTCAACAGGGGCTTACGAAATTACAGCTCTTGGTCTGCTCAGACGTGGGCCATAAGTCCTTGGGGAATCTTATCACGTTTCCAGCCTGGCCAGAGGATCAGTAAAATATTTGAACATTCTTAACTTTCCAGCTATTTGCTTTGAGTTTTTAATTTCTTTCTCAGGGCTGATTGCACTATTAATACTTAACACTATCACAACAGCTGGGAACAGAGAAGCCCAGTCATCTGGAGAAAGAAGTAATGCTTCTTGCTACGTGAGGTAATATGTACAGAACTCTTGCCTCTGTGAGCCACCATCCATTTCTTCTCATTCCCATGCTGTTACTCTAACTGAGCAAATACAGGTCGCTTGTATAGCTTTGTGTAGGAGAAAAAGGTAATGACTAGGGCATCTCCATGGAATAGTATATTTACCAGCACTTCCCAGGACTTATCTTTCTCTCTGGCAAATCTGAGCAATTTTATTCACTCAAGCTCAAAAGAATAATGTTGAGCATGGCATTTTTTGCAGTTGTGGAAGAGAGGTCCACAAAAGACTGAATCACTTATGTGTTTGAAAAACTGAATTTTGGCTGAATTTTGAATTTTGTCATTCTTCATGACAAAGGCATCACTGAGACAACAAAATTCAATTTTACTACATTGCTATCCTGAAGCAAAGTTGGCTGTCTGACCATATGTTAGTCATTATTTAATTATCACAGAAGAACTTGGGTTAACTGGAGGTAATTGCCTAGATTTATCTCTATCACCGGGTCTTTTATTATTTCTTTTTTACCTTATATCTTACCTTAAACCCCATCCTGATCTTAATCTATGTCCTAATTTTTTCCAGATATACAAAATCAATATTTATCAGGAAATGTAGTACCTATTACACTTGTGTCAGTTTACTTGCTAATAAGGTTCATGCTCATTCATAAAATCTCTGTAGCTGCCAACCATTTGTGAATCACACAACTGACTGATAAAATTTATTGAAACCATACACTTATGCAAATCACAAGTCTGAAGATTTTTTCAACATTTCAGTCACACTGGGTAAAATTATATCTGTGCTGAAGTCAATGAGCCTTTTGACATGGAGTTCCTCAGACTGTTCTCCTGATTTTTAAAACCCTTCTGAAAGATCTGAAGCTCAGTACAGGAAGACAGATTTATTAATCACCCTAGTAGGTTTCTGTTACAATAAGTTACAGCTGTCCTCAAACTCTTAATCCTCATTTAACTGTAAAATAAATGATCAATGAAAATATCTTTTCCTTGTTGCCAGCTAAACAAGTAGTGCTATGAAGAAAAACTCTACCTTTGTTCTTTCTTTGAGGAACTTATACCTCTCCTGAAGGTCTTGCAGCTCAAGCTGAGCAATGTAGTGCTCAGCCATGCCCTTTCCTTTCACTTCAATAGTCTCCAACAGGCTGTTATGACTCAACACCTCTTCATTGAGTAGCTACAAAACAGAAAGAGAACATATAAAGGGCACCATGAAAACAAGACCACGGATTAATCTTGCAGTTAGACAGTTTGTTTTTTTTGCCTCTAAGGTGTTATGCACTTGTTGATGGTTTGTTGTAAATCAAACACACCTTTGCTTTGCTGAGGGCAGCTGTTTTTTCCCTCAGTTCAGCATATTGCCTTTCAGAAGCATTCATACTTGTTTCTACTTTGTCCATCCATCTGGAAAACTGATTAACATCTTCCTGGTAACTCGTCCATTTGGAGAGAGCTCCTTCAAGTTGACTGTAATTTAAAAATACATATTTTTTGTGATAGTGAAAGTTCCGTGCTATTTGAGCAGTGAGATATAGTCATATACAGATATTCTAGAATATTTTTATGAGAGAGATACATCACAAGATACGCAATTAAAATCCTACAGGTTTTAACTAGCAGTACTGTTTGACTAACAAAGAGAAATTAAGTTTTCCAAACCTGGAATATTAAGTAGATCTGTAATTTATGTAGCTGACACATTCTAGGTTTAGTAAATGAATTGCAACTGAAAGCATAAGACCCAGAATCAGAAATTTTCTGCCCCTTTACCTACATCAAAAAGTTGATGCATTCTAATGTTTAATTACCCTTGTTTCTTTAACTTGAAATATTTGCAACTACTGATGCTCCACCAGAGAAATCTCCATTTTTTCCTTTATATTTCTTTATTCTATCACTAGGAGCAGCACTGTTAGATGCTGTAATTCACAGTATGTTCTTTGGAATGGTAGCAAGTGGAAAAGCAGGCAGGATCTTGACAGAGCAACCATTAACGTCCACGAAAAAAATCTCATTTCTGAGAAGGTTTCAAAGCATCAAGTGCAATACAAAGTAAAATATTCAAGATGATGGAATCCAATTTTATGAGTACATTGACAATAAGTGTTAATAAAGCTTAGATCACTTGGAGTTTCCTCCCCTCCTTCTACTTCAAATGAATCTATCACAACTTCTAAGATTGTTTGGCATGTGCAATCATTTTACATGAATTTGACTCCTGAAGTAATAAAATTACTTTTCAAAAGCTTTGACAGTGCTTTGTTACTAAGCATCATTCTTGACCTCACTCCCTTTTTACCTCTTACACTGGATACAAGCAGACAGAAGAGAAGCCCAGCTGTCCTTCAGATTTTGCAATTGGCCTTCAATCACTGGTACTCCCTCCAGAGAAGTATTTTGCAGAACAGATTCTCCTCTTGCCAGAACAATTTTCATTTGGACTTCTTTTTCTTGTTTCACTGCTAGCAGGCCCTAAGAAGTGAGTAGATATATTTTATTTTTATCATTACCTGGCCATGAATATTCTAACTAGCTTTAATGGAACATAACCTGATCATATGCAGCAGCTTGTAGTGAATTGGAAGATGGACAGTGGGGTTCACAGCTGGGCTTCATGAAAGGAAGTGACTTTCAATGGGTAGGTTCAGGCTATTAAAAAAACCCCTTAGTCAACAGGAAAATTTTTGTGGAATCTGTGCAGGTACTTAGAGTATATCAGAAAAGGTATTGTCCAGTGAAAAGGCTGACATTCCAAAGAAAACATCACTTAGATGGAAAACAGGAGGATTCATTCATACAGACAACAAGATGTAATGCAAAGCTCTTCTACAGGGCTGAAATACAGTTCTACCACTCCAGGATATATTTGCAACATGACAGTATCAACAAAATCTGTCATCAATGTCAGCCTGGGGACTTCAGCTCCTGGAGTTGTGCAGTTGCAAACTCAGTTTTTAACACTATGTAGTCATGAAAAGCCTGAAAGCATGAACCCAAAAGATTCAATAAACAAAAGCCAAAACATAATTTTAGTATTATGCTACAATCTTTTGCTTTTTGACCTAGCCTTATAATTTTGAAGATCTTTGGCTCAGAATCCAAGACATCAATAAAATGAAAATATTGTCTTCTAAATAATGCCCTAAATAGAATCTGTTATCAGCAGATGCTATTTTCTTAACTGTTGTCACCATTTTAAAAGCAAATAATTCTAGGAAAAGATTTGCTGGATCAACTGTATCACCAGTAAGATCTAGGTATATTGAAATACACTAAGCTAACAGAAGTGACTACCCTACTTCTTCCATTTAACCTTCATCAGCCACACAACATCTTTTGAGTACTTCAAGAATTTTCACATATGCAGTTGTCCATGTCATTAAGGTCCTTATCTACCTCTTAGAGAAAAGTTCTATTAACAAGCTCTTTCTGCTACAAAAGGAGTTACTTTTGAATAAACTGAAAATCAGCATCTGAACAACAGTTAATAGACTAATATGCAACAACTAAGTATCCTATATTTGTATTCTTCATATAGATCAAAAAAGAGCAAGTTTTGGACTCATGCTTCCATACCTCTAGTTTTAACATCCGGCTGTCCAGAACACTCTTGTCTGCAGTAGGATGAGAGTAGGAATCCAGCATGTGAACTGCATCAGCTACCCAGTCCTGGAGGTCCTTGACACTCTGTGAGAACTGCTGGTGCTCTGCCACAATCCTGTCCATTCTGGAAACTTTCTCCTGCAATTCATACAGCAATTAGCACCAAGAGCTATTTAAAGGATACTCCCCATACCAACTCATGTACTTTACAATGAGTCTCATCAATCATACAGAGAAGTTTGCTTCATACACTGATAATTACAAGTACACTTAAGCATGGAATGGATTTTGCATTCACACACAAATGAATTGTCCAAACATAAAATACAAATTAAAATCTCAGAAATGTACTTTTTTATTTTCTAAATCTAAAGCTGCAGTTTTCTGGTTTCACTTTTTCTTAAACATCTGGTAAACTACATCTAAGCTCCATGTCAGTGTTGCAGTGGAAGCTAACTTGTGAAATCAGCCAGTGCAACAACAGATTTAAGCCTGAGAAGCTACACCATTGCAGCAATTTTGCTTTGTTGATATTTGGTAAAGACCTGTTTTCCTCAACGACTCTCATTGGTAAAACAATTCTTCTGAAAAATCACTGACACTCATACAAATCAAAAACAAATGCTGTAGTTACATTGCTAAAAGGCTTTGAGGTGAACAAGAACACAAGGCAGTGTGTGTTTTTTCCACTGTGACAGAGAACTAAAGTCGAGTCAATTTAACAGGCCTTGGAAATTACTGAGAGGGATCTTCCTCAAGATCCTTGGCTATCCAAAAGGTTCAGGGTTTCTCTAATAGGCTGGACCATATGTATCCTGCACCTTAGACGACACCTGCTCATCCTGACCTCTCCTACAAGTTCTGCTCACATAAGCCTGTGTCAGCAATTCATTCATTTTTCACTTTCTCATTTTGCAGACATGAAAATTTATTATGGCCATGCATACAATCATTTTCAATAAGTCAAAGATATGCTTTATAATTGTTACTTCTACAGAAAAAGTAGGAATTGCCAAAGTAGCAATCCCTTAAACACAAATGCTTTCTGATTTGAATTGCTATTCAAAAACATATTTTCTATATCCTTAATCATTCTAGTTACTGTAGCAACTATAAGCCTATATCAAGCCTTCTTCATGACATGAACTTTGAGAAGAATAAAAGTCTTAATATGGAGGTTTTCTTATCTGTCTCCGCTAGAGAGATGGTAGAACTATTAAGAGGTGAAGTGTGTGAAGCTGCAAAAAAGAGAGTTATGTTAAACTCTCAGTTCTTGTGCTGATGGTTTAAAATTTGGCCTATGCCTCCCCTTGAACATTCAAAAACAGCTTAAGAGGTAAATTTTTTTTAGAAGACCAATCTATTACTTTTAGCTGAAAATAGTTACAATGCCAATAATCATCATTATAGGATAAAACAAAATAACAACTTGTCTGCATCCTGTATTTTCTAGAAAAAAACTCCACCTCTGCTAATTTTTGAAAAATACCTCTTTCAGATGCTGCTTATTACAAAACTGTCTTCAGTGCTTGAAAGAATCAAAATCAAGTCTGATTATTGAATAATCAGGAGGGATTTACTTCTTAATCAGTACACTTTAAAATAATAATAATAAAAAATCACAGTTACATTTTGTTGACAGTCCCTACTCTTCACTCCTATAAGTCAATGTGAAAGACAGAATAGCTCAGACATATCACAGAGCAGGCAAGCAAGACAATTGCAGTGTTTCACATTTCAGTCTTCATTTTTCCCCACATACATCACAGGAGTTGCTTAGAAGAACATACATTGGATGCATTACCTTTGTCAGATTGCTTAGAGTAAGATACTGAGAAGACAACTGAGACACTCTGCGCATAAAGCTTTTGCTGACAGCTTGTTCTTCCCACAGCTGCTGAGCTTTCTCTTTTAGCCTGTTGAGCTGATGCTCGTGGCAGCTTATTTCCTCAAGGACAGACTGTAAAGCACAAGCACAGTAATAATAAGAGTGGGTGCAAGAAAGCAGGAGATGGTGAAGCATGAAGGTGCCATGAAAAATAGAAGTGACATATGGCAAGTTTGCTGAGACAGGCACACAGTTACAGCAATGGAGCAGCATGTCAGAAGAAATGTGGAGATGGAAAACTTGATGGAACAGGATCATCAACAGCAAACCTCAAAAACAGTTCCCATCTTATTTAGAGGTCAGGATGCTAGAATGATTTAGCTTTTGTAAGTAACCAATGAGGCCAAGAGGATGGAACGGGAAGGTCTGGCTCTGTTAAGAGCCCTTATAAGTCACCTGCAGCTTTTGTTGTTCTCTCCTCTTGGAAGGAAGATCATGGAGCCGACTGCTACTTCCTTGTACTATCTTCTCAGTTGTGGTCAGCCACTCCTGCAGAGGCTCAGCAGTTGCTTCAAAGTCCTTCATCTGGATCTTTAAGCTCTAGGAAGGCATGCAAATTTCTATGAATAGTCCCAGTGCACTAGACATAACTAATTCATAACACACAGATCAAGTACACAAAAATGATATATAACTGCAGGCAAAATATACAAAACTCTTCAAATAAATTACACCAGCTCTGCCTGTTCTTATCCCACAGACACCGAAATAAAAGTTTGATAGGGCACACTTTTAGAAAGCAAAATAGAAGCAACAATATACTACACAGCTGAGGGAAGGCTGAAACAAATTTCTTTTGATTGTAAAGCTTTACAGATTTTATGAGACTTGACTTAATCTAATTCCAGTTTGCATAACTAAGGTAGTGTGAATAAAGGCTAATTTGGGATGTGAGTTATCTAATATGTGACTCCAGTCATTGACATTAAGTCCTCCTTAAATGGGCTGCTAATGTTTCTAGGTAATGTCTAAATTCAACCCAGTCCTGGGGAGCATTTCTGGTTATATTCTTTTTATAGAGTAAAATTTTGGTCATAAGAAAGTGCATTAAATGCATATGACAGCATTCCTTCAAGGTCTGCATACTTTTCTTGCAGGCTTATTCCGCATTATTTAATAAAACAGCACCTAAAATAATTCACGTGGAATATAAACCTGAACAGCATAGCTCCTGTGCCCTATTTATTTTAATGTATTTTTCCCCCAGACATTCAATTTTCTTTTCAGCTACACCCGTATCGCTTAAACATCTGAATAAAAAACTAAGCCTGTGAGACTGAAAAATCCTTGACTCAAAAAGACTAACCTCTGAGAACATCCTCTTTCCACGGCAACCTTGAGATTGAAAGGTTAGTCCTTGCTACCTGAGAATTTTCTTTGAAATGCTTTCCTACATAATGCATTAAGTGTATTTAAACTTTTTCTCACCTGTCTAGGCAGCATTGGTTTGAAATAAGAATGCCTAGGAACTTTAATTCTCCTATTCTATGTAGGGAATTTCAGATGAGACATTTTGACCTTAAAACCTATGACCTTAAAAAGTTTATGATTTTAAGATATTCACCACCTACTGGTTGAATTGTGAGTTCTGAACAGAGAAAGGCACTTGCACTTAAAAAGTTGCTCAATTAAATAAGGACATTTCACTTTTGCAGTAAGAGAAACAACATTTACATACCCTACTGGGACTATTCAATAAGCAGCTGTTTCAGAAACCTGTACTAAAACCATTTTTCAGAAAGAAAATAGGTTTTAGAAACCCACTACATTTGATGAGACTACTGAATTTCAGGAACTGCTGTCTTTGATTTTGAACAACCCCTTGTGCATGAAACACCATATTAAAGTGAAATCAGGTCATAAAGATAGCAGAAGTAAACAAAAGTAAAATGCAAGCAGAAGAGTAAGACTTCTTGAAAGCATCTATTTCTTCGTTCCGTCACATAGTAAACACTCACAGATATATACAACATCCAAACTGTGCTGTTTGAAGTAGAAGCAAAGAGGAAATTTAGAGCCAGTCTTTCCTCACTGTAACTGGTTCAATACCTCCAATGCAGATTTCTTCTGGTGGAGTGTGGTGACAAAATTTTTCCAATCTTCTTTAGCAGCAGCAGATTTGTCCTGGATAACTTTAGCCTTTTCCTTTGGTAAAACAGAGCATAGCAGTTCTCCTTTGGATGCCATCAGGTTTAGCTTTTGTTGCCCATTCTCACTTTCTGATAAGAATTCCTAAAAATAGTAATAAAAAAAGCTAACTGGTGAACTTTGAGTCCCAATAAAGTCAAGCTGCTAGAAAATTGATCAGTGATGAGAGTTTACTGTTTCTGCTTGCTAATGTGCTGACGTATTTTCAGTAAATTCATTTCAATCTTGTTTGTATTGATAGGAGTTAGAGATAACAGCTACTTGATCCAGAAATCAAAGTGTCTGAATAATACACATATTGAGACTCCAGGATTACCTGTATTTTCCATACTTCATGAGACAATTACTACTGATTTAGTTGGGTAATATATTCCCTCAAATACCACTAGTACAGAAAGTGATAAAAGTTTCATTTCAGGGAACCGTTATGCCAACAGAGATAACACAGGAACACCCTCAGAGGCACACACTGCACCAAACCCCTGCCCATGGGCAAGCTCCAGCTGTGCTGGACTTGCCCTGAGCATGTGGTGGTGTGGGCTGATGCTCAGAACCTGACCAATGTCCAATCTGTGTGATTTATGCCTCTGTATCCTTAATTTACCTTCCCTGTTTAGAAATATTAGTCTTCACAGAAATCTTGCACAGTGCTGATGTGCAATAAGTTTGTGGAAAAATGCAGGTACAACAATTATACAGAAATGTAAGGAAACAGACAGATTGTAAAATTCCAATTTATTGGGATAATCTCTTTGTAACTTATTAAAAAACTTTGTCAGCATTTAGGACTCAAAGAAATTCAGTAGTCTTTTATAGAAATATTTTAAACTGTTATTATCGTGATTATGTAATACACATAATCATTACGTTACACCCATGCTCAGGAGTAACAGGCTTGATACCAAAATTATTAGGTCAGGTTCTGATTCTGTGTTACACAAGAGGTCTTAGTGGAGAATGTAAAGGGTCTGTTAACTTTGAGATACTTGGACTATAAATTCTGGCTATATTAAAATGAAACATATTGGTGACCTAATGATGTAAAATGTGCTAACAGACAGAACATTAACTTTCAAGAAAAAAAAATGTCAGGTTTATACAGGTTAGCAAGACATCTTTAGAATTCCTAAAGCAGTCCAAAAAAAGTTTATTTCACCTAAGGCAGCTTTCAGAGAGAAGGAGAACAAGGTATGGTCTTATATTATGAGGGGGCTGTAGTGATTTTAAAAAAAGAAACCCACTGTTGAAAAAAAACCCAGACTTGCTAAAACATTTATATTTAATGTAAAAAATTACCAGGACTTTTCCCCCTTCTGAAGATATTCTCAACATGATGCAGTCAAATATTTGATATATCAAGACTGCATTATTTGGACTCCTTAAGCAAAGGAAAGTGAATATAGCAAAATTAGGAAGAGGTGATTTGGCTTTTGGTGTTTTCTAAGAAACAGTTATGAATTTCTTCTGTTATATTATCTAACTAAAGGTATAACAGCCTCATTAAATAATTCTCATTTTGTTAGTTTCAGTTAAAATTATAGCTATGTTCTATTAATAAAATAACTTTCTTTCATTTGATTTATTAAAATATACTTTCAACTGTCATTCCTTTCCACAGAACTGTTTGGGTTTATTTTATGTTTATGTAAAAAATATTCTTTTTAAATGCCTGCTCCCACTGCTTATAATTTAACTCTGCTCTTGTACCATAAGGACTCCACTTTCATACATGATGAAAAGTATTCACTTAATTGTGAAATAACTCCAGGTACTAAGACTCCATTCTGGTATCATTCTGATTTACAGTACTCTCCCACCTAAAATATATTTTTCTCACATTATAAAAAAGAAACAGGCAAGGAAAACTATTACGAGACATAACTACCTACAAACTGTAGCCCAGTAATTAAACTAAACAAAATAGAAAAAAAAAAAGTGTTTATTTCTCTGCAATGAGTCACCTTTAGTGATTAACAAAATTAATTAACAAAAGCAGTAATTAATCAAAGAAATAAATCTGAGTTGTACATGAAATTGATTTGGTCTCCCCTAGACTAGTATTTTACTGCTATAAAGTTACCTGTATTTTCTGCAGACTTGCTGAAGCTTCACTGATGTTTTGAGGCACGTCAAAACATTTGGCAGTGGTGACTCTTGCATTGACCAGCCACTGCTGAAAGTCCCTGAAAGCCGTCCGAAATCTCTGCTGCAAGATCTGCTCTTTGCTCTGACATCCTTTTGAAGCTTGCAGGCAGAGGCTGGGTTTATCACATCAGGGAAGAAGAAAAAAGCGAGGGAGGGAGGGAGGAAGGGCAGGACTCTGTTAGGTGACAATGCTATTATTTTGTTCTCTGAAACACAATGGTAAGGGTAGGTTAACCTGGATTCCTCCTACCAAATTTATGCACTTAACTGAGGAACCAGGAAATCCATTAGAAGCTTTCAGTTCTCAAAAGTGAAGCATGTAAATTGGGACATAGCTGTCACAGATATGACAGGTACAAATGTTTCCACAGAATGACTCAGTGCACCTAAGCATCAATGTATTCTGCAAGCCTCTTTCTCTCACTAGGGAGAGGGCACAGGACTACAGTGAATAAAATTCTAACTTCTGTGGCTCTGTTTAGTCCACAAGGTTATAAAGGATCAGTCTTAGTAATCACATCCTCCTGCAGCTACAGAAGCCAGAAGCTATAATCTCCTGCAAGAAACAACAGACCCTTCTGTCTGAAATGCAGGTGTCATACTCCAAAGTAAATCAGAGTGACTCGAGAGAAAGCAAGCAAGCAAATGCTACCTTCCCTAGCTAGTTCCTGCTTCAAGACACCAACTAAACAAAGAAGAATAATAGGAAGAACGCAATCAAGAAAAATGTCTGAATTAGCTGGTATAGTTCATTTTCCTTCAGGCAAATAAGACATCCTACTACCTCACTTTTTTACAATGACTCCTGTAATATGTCAGGTATAGATGTACATTTAGTTTCAGCTGAGTTTAGTGGCATAGCCTGGCTTCAAGAAAAAAAAATTCAAAAAAATCAAATTATTGCTTTGCATAGCTTTTGTTGACACCAAAATCAAAATATTGATTCTAACTATTGCACGTGTCTGTCTCTAGTTCTAAAATTCTAATTAATGGTTCCCTTAAAGACAGCTCATCATCCCCCACACACACATGAGATAAATTCTAAACAAGATTAATGCATACCTGTTATACTCCTTAATCAACCCTGAAACTTTTGAAGAATGAGTACTTAAATCCCTGGAAAATCTACAAAGATCATTCAACTGAGTTTTGATCTCATCTGTCATTTGTTCAGACTTTACCAGAGCATCCAATGTTTCCTGTTAAAATAAATGAAAAATATTGGTGAGTAAATATAAAAAAACACCACAACTTTTTAATCAAAGTTTATCAGAATTTAAATGAATTAATTTAAGATCTATATGTTTAATTTCAAGAATATTTTAGCTTACATACCTTATTTTAGCTTACATACCTTATTTATACCTTACATACCTTAGCATACAGTACCTTATTTGAAATTATGAGCTTCTAGAGACCAAGTTTCTGGATGCCCCAACTTCCTTAGCTCAAAATATTCTTGAAGCCCATTTTAAGATATAAATTTCATTCTAATAAAGCAACAGTATTGTCAATTAGCTGTACACACATAAAAGTACATACATTTGGAGAATAGAAAATGGTATGTGTTTATATAAATATAATTATCCTGTTGACTTGAGTTTAACAGGTTCAATTAAAATTTTTTGAGCTGTATCCAGAAAGTTAATTTATGCACAAAGCTTTTTAACAGATTCAATTCAACTCTTTTCACACATGACTTCATAATTTTAAAGTACAGCTGCTCACAACCATGTCAGAGTAACTGGGTTACTGCCTGTCATTGATGCACTGGAATGGTTTGTGCCTTGGAGACAGTTAAGCCAACAAAACAGAAAAAGAGATTTTGTTGGCTTGGCTTGCGTCACAAGGAGAGGTGTGATAAGTACTCCAACAAAAACAGTGCTTGATGATGTCCACAGCATGTCCAATGCAGAATCTGCCAGCTACTCCAGCATAATGAGCAGTGCAGACTTGGCTCCTCACCTCACTAGGAACTAAATTCTTCAGACATTCCTCTCAGGCTAACAGCAGAGGTCCTGCCATGCAGGCAGACCAGAACATTTGGCACATATAGAATAGTTTGGCTAAAGTGCCAGTCTGGAAGAAACTTCCAATATAAACTTGAGAAACAGATCATATGAAGGTGAAGATAGATTTGAACAGAGACCTAGAAGTGGGAGGTAAAGATGCCCCCAAAACACATTTCTAAAGATGCATATATACATGTGTGTGTATGTATATATATATATGTGTGTGTGTATTTATACATATATATATATTTATACATACATATACAGAAAAAAAAGAGGATGATTAAAATATACATTGTAAAGAGTTCTGCACAAAATTGAATGTCCAGGAAAACTACAAATGATATTTTGCTGCAGCAGATTTTCAGGACTCCCCTGATTTACATTATTCATTATAATATTATGGACTATCTTCTTTGAGCTACTCATACACCAGAAATCTCTTCAATCATGATTAAGAAATACTTGAAATAGTCACTTGTTTCAGTGCCATATAAAGTAGCATTTGAACTAAGTAATTATGTAAGAGCAATAATGCTTAGAAAAAAACACTAAATACTTTTTGCTTACTTTACTTACAGTTAAACTACTGAAACCATTCTTTTGAAAAGTATTAGAAAGTACACTGCAATGGGCATTACCTAAACACAGGATGTCCCAAATTGCCAAGGGCAGGAATCACCATAATGAATTGCTGACAGCCCCTTTTTATGTAAAGAAAGCATCTCTTAAGACTAACACAAGGTTATAACTACCTGTTTTCAGTACAATTTTTCAGTTTCAAATAACCTACCTCAAAAACTACTAAGAGGTAATTCTGATTACATACAGCCTTAGGCACAGCCTACTAACAAACAGGATCAATAACTTGCAAAACAGGGTAAATTTAACTATGGCATTTTTCCATATAGTGATATCACTGTTGCAGCCAGTTGGATTTAATATTGAATCTGACAATTACAAAAATAATTTGCTGAATTCCAAGCACAAAATCTGTTGCTCTAATGCTGCACATACCCAAGGGAACAGAGCTTCAGTATAACAGAGTAGCAGAATGATCTTGCTAATTCTACGAATTAGGAAATGCATTTTTAATTTGTGGCCTTGGCTAACATGGCAACAGAATCACTGTGAGACAATAGAAATGGAAGCTGCAGTGCTATTTTTTATTCACAATAGGGCCTTTCCCTGGGGTCCAACAGTGAGAAGATTACTGTCACATTTTTTCTAACTATAAATAAAATTGGGTAGTGGGGCTATGCATAGTTACCTCATGAGATGCTTCTGCATCTTCCTCCTTAGCCAAACTTTACAACTGCCTAATCTGAGTGTTCTTATATAGAGCTACAGTACATACATATATATACTACCAATAAAAGCAATAGCCTTTCAATTAAATACTTCTCCATTTATGAAATAAAAAATGCCTGGTGTCTTACAATCACATGGGTCTGTTTCCTTTTTAAAAACACATATATATGGAATATTTTGCATATTTGTACAATTGTTTGCTTCATCTTAATGCCCTCATTGTTACTCCTACAGACACGTAATGGCACTCAAGCAAGCAGGTTTCGTAAATCCATGCAAGGAATTCTGTGCAAGAGGAAGCCACAGAAATAACTTGGCACAGACCCTGCAGCAGGAGATCAATAATCTCAGTTCAAAGAAAGGTGTTCTGGGGCTTTTTTGAACATGACTTCAGTCAAGGGGTCAGAAAGTAGGCAATACACACCTCTCCCCCTCTACTGAAACTGCTTTACTGCAACAGAAAGAGAAATACTCTGTATGTTTCATCAACATCTGAGATTCATTGCGGTTGAGATACAAACATGTATCCTGAATGTTGCAAATATGTGTATACATCTACATGGAGGAGCTGTGATACATACATGGGAATCTTTGCTAGGTGAAAATCAGGAACAGAAACAACCTCTATTTCTCTCAATTCTACTGCATTCCAAAGCAAAGCAATTAGGAATTAGACCCATTTCCTGATTAACTTCTTTAAATACTGGGCAAGAGCTCAACGTGCATAACGTAGAGGATATTTCAAGGAAAGTATACGCCAACTACATTCCTGACAAATTTTAATGGCACCAGTTTCTTACTTGGCTTTCAGGAAAAGCTTCACATTTCCTCCATCAAATGCTGTTCTGGCTCGAACCACTGAGCAACTTGGAAGCGCAGCCCAGAGCCGCTGTGCCAGCTCCTTGTCTTCCTCCCAGGGGCGAGCCCTGGTTTAACACCTAAAATCCAGGCAGTGTTTGCTAAGCCTGGTACAGCAGGGGCCAAGGGAGGGACGTGTTCTGCCAACACCGCTCGCTGTGATCAGGGTAACACAAAGAGTTTGGGAAGTCGGGCTTTCACAGAAAAACCTTCCGCAAGTACTGATGCACTGGATAGTCCCGCTTGGCGGAAGTTTCCCGCCCGCGGTGACCACACATCTACATGGAAAAGAGACATGCCCTTACTTTCTCCTTGCGCCAGCTCTCCCCCACCTCGGCGTCCGTGCTGCGGCTGTCGGCGGGGGCCAGCCCCTGCGCCCAGGC
>NW_005054316.1:8878186-8894957 GCF_000277835.1 Geospiza fortis | reverse complement strand
GAGCCGCGGCTCCCTGACGGCAGCGGTCTGGGAACCGGGGGGAGGAAAACCCAGTCAACAGCGGCCCTTGCGGGGATTCAACAGCAGTTCTGAAACTGTCTTCAGCTTTGGAGAGGAAGACAGGAAGATAGATACGAAAAATGCTATTAGATGTATTTTTCGATACGAAAAATACTATTTAGGTTGAGATGCAGAGCATGAAGGCTTTGTTGTGATCTCTTGCGTAAGAAATGCTGGTGTGTAGCTGCTCGCAGCAGTCTCAGAAACAGAACTGCAGTTTTCAGCCTGCTTGTGACCTGTGATGTGCCAGAATTGGTTGAACATGTTTTGGTTTGGGTTTTTTTGTTTTTGTTTTTTGTTTTGTTTTGTTTTGTTTTTTCCCCTGAGTGTATGGTTTTGTTTTTGTTTTCAGAGCTAAATTCTTTCTGTTGCATCCTTATTTCAATCTCAGACATCTCAATCTTGGGACCTTTCAGCTTAAGAAACTGGAAAATGTATAAATACCACCCCAAACACTACAGTAAGGTTATTTCTTCTCTTGTTCATCTTATGAAGTAGATGCTGCTGACTCCTCCCTTTCCGGTTTTACAGATCAGGAGTTTGAGCACAAAGAAGACTGAAAATTACCCCAGAATGTACAAAAATCTGTAATTTGATCTTGGGGATCCCGAATCTTCATCTAGCATTTAAGTTCACTGTCCCACTCTCTCATGCTTAGGAGCAGAGTAAAATGTTGCTAGCGTGATTATCTGAATGTAAACACCAGGCATGGGCAACACATGTAGCCTGCTTTAGTGTTGTATTCACAAATACGCGAATTTCTTAAGCACTCAGGTGGCTAAGAATAGATTCCTGGCTAAGGAGAGTATACACAGGGAGGCAACTCACATATTTCTACCATGTTTGAGGGGGACAATCCTTGTGCTGCTTTACACATCTCCATTTCATGCAAAGCAGGAAAGGTTTTTTCTGATTTAGACAATTCTGCTCATGGAGAAAGCATATTTAGGGATGAGGAAAGAGAAGTATTCATTAATCAGCTAAGCCACATTCTTCTGTGATGCCACTGGGCTTCCGCTCTTGCAAATTGTTTCCATGTGTGCCGTGGTTAACTTAGGTCTGATTATACTTTTACCCCATCTGTTAATATGAGAAGGGAGTCGAAAACAAAGCACAGCTTGGAAAGCTTGCTTTCAGCTCACTGAAATATAATCACAATTTCAAAGGAAAAATAGCAAGATCCCACAACTGTTTGACTGGGGTTTTTTTAAAGCATAGGGTCTGAATTGCAGAAGAAATCATGAATGCTCACTTACATTGATTTTGGCCAGCTTTTTCTGTATAGTTGGTGTATCTCCAGATGCATCGGACCAGCGGTGAAGCTCTTCCTTTGCAGAATGAAGCCAGTCTGTGAATTCATGCACAGCATCCAGATAAAGCAAATGATCCTTCACAATATCTTCCACTTTCCTCATTTTCTCCTATCAATCAGATTAAAAAAAAAACCAAAACAACCAAAAACCAAAGACCATTACATTAAAGTACTTAAATACTATGCTATCTTTAAGCATGCAGTGCTGGTTTGACTCCATAGCATGCATTTGAATAGTGAACAGGTTATAGCTAGTGGGATCAGAACAGAGACTGAGAAACACGGGAAAAGGTATGGTTTGGCTTGGTCTGGAGAAGCAGAAGCATTCTGAAAATGGATGCAAAAATATACTTTTAAATAGCCTAATGTACAGTTTAGTAGATATCAGTGCTGCAGCTGTGTTACTCTGTCATGCTTTTCCCAGTACACCCCGGAGAGGGTCTTGTAGACCACCCATGAGCACTCCCAGGGTGCAGCACTGCTGCCAGAAACACAGCTCTTACTTAGAAGGACCAAGTCTCCACAAATGCTAAGCAGAGTCATGGAGACGTCCCACAGGAAAACCACAAACAAAAACTTCGGCTGTCCAAAAGTGCAAAATGATCTTTTGGTGCTGAGTCCTACTTTGACCATCACATCAGAAGTGGTGGCTGTCCCCAGCCACCTACCCTGCAGTCCAGGAGGATGCTTTCCCTGACACAGCTGCCTGAAGCAGCTGCTTCCTGGCTCCATCGCAGCTTTTTAATGTAAGCTTAGAGTGGGGTCAGTTTATCTTACTGTGACACAGTGAAAGAGTACAGTGGTTGAGGTTTGCCTTTGCTCTGACTGAGTAAACTATACTATTTTGAGATAGCACTAATGAATGTTTATCAAAACTAACCAGAAGTGAAATGAGCTAATCAAATAGATTTTTACCCCTGTTTAGATACTGTAATCTAGATTGAAGTTTCTTGGAGCCAGTTTCAAACTAAACTACCTCCAAATTAAAGTCAGTTATTTTAAAGTTTGAGTAACTCAACATTCAACAAATGCTATTAAAAATAAGTTAGATTAACAAGACCTGCTGTTCCCTCTGAAAATAACCATCAGAAATAATCCCTCAGAATGTGTCACTGTCAACTAGACAATGGATAGTCACTAGCTAAACAAAGAAGACCTAAAGTGTATCCTCAAAGTTTTTATACCTTAATGCATTTTATGCAGCAACAGGGTAAGAAAATGTCCACATGCACCTGACTCTAACCAAAACAGCCTCCTAAGGAAGCAAAAGACTCCTAGGAAAGGAAACCATGCATCCCTGTGTACATTGCTCACACCAAAATGTAGCATCAGTACAAGGAGAGCGTGGAGGCAAGGTATTTCACTCTCATGATCTGGTTGGCAGAAGGTCTCAGTGAGCTCACATATGTTTCCTTAGAAACCAAGCAGAATACCTGTATAGCATGTGCAGTGCTTAGTGGCTTGAAACACCACAAAATATGGGCATAAATCTTTTTGACAATAGGGTTTATCTTTATGACAACATGTTTCCTGCTCAGGAAGGCATTTTATTCTTCCCTTTCTAGGTAAAGAAAAAAAAATACTTGGAATGAATGAAAATAATTAGATGACAATAAATGTGTCAGAACTTCAGAAATACTGTTGTATTCTACTGTTGAAACTAGGAACAAAATATATGGCCTTCACTTTTCCAAAATTATAACCACAGCAATTTCAACTCTTAATACCATTTTTGAATTCCATTAAATTTTAGTAAACTATATTCAATGTTTTTGTTAGACTCAACTATACCAGAGGCAAGATGATTCACAGTCAATCCTTTAGTTACTAAAAAATATAAAAATCGAAGTTTTTTAGCTATTTATACAAATGTCCAAACATTTTACTTACTTGAAATGGAGATACTTATCTTACCTTGGCTACAGTTGTGATATCATTAAACTGTGTTTTTAGTTCTTCTTGAGCTGCATCTCCAAAGGAAGCATCCCCCGTTTTTTCAGATAGTTCCACGGCTTTTTCAATGAGTTGCTGTAAATCACCTGAGTGATCCTCTATCTCGGAAACAATAGCCTGGAAATGGTCCAGCTGAGCAAATTTCTCCTTCAGACCAATCTGTGGTTCTAAAGGCTGTTCCACTTTGTGATCCAAATTCTCTAGCCACTGTTCCAGCTGGTTTTTCCTTTCCAGATAGTCATTCCACTGGTTAATGATGGAATCTAGGCAGCTTACATTAAAAGAAACAAAGTGCAGATGAGAACTTTTAAACAGTTTGGGAAAAAAAGAAAAAAAGAGGCTGCTTATACCTTAATTGTTACACTGTCCGTAGCCATATACAATAGGTTTAGAAGATACCTTTTTTCTCCATCTTGCTTTTGTTTCCTACATCAATTTGCATCCAAGTTATTTAAGTATTCCTATAGCTTTTGGGCCCCTTTGTACAACCAACATTGCTGCTTCCCTATTACAGGTTACTTGAGCAATCTATCTGCCTCAGGCTAATGAAAAGCATATTTCAGTGTCTGTTCAGCAAAGTAAAATATGGAACATCACTGGAGTTTTTTATGATCAGAGTAATAAAATATGCAGCAGCCTATGAAATTACTGTCAATTAAGAGATATTCTGGCAAGTTTTGAAAGAACAAACCCATTATCTATAGACTCATTTACAATTTATAAGATATATTCCCTTCTGTTATATATTGTTTTTCCTAGTAGATCACCATACCTCTCCGGGATTCATGTTGAGGAATGTAATTCTCATTTCATGGGACTTACAGATAGACAAGGGTGTGGTAAGATTTTCCCTCAAAATGCCATGGTCTAACCTAATCTAAAAAATATTTTATGATAAAAATTGGGTGAAACTTGAGTGACATCGTTAAGACAGCCCGCTATAATTTTCTACATACTATTAAAATTGCAATTTTGGTACAGCTAAGAAAGTGGCACCACTTTCAGTTTTTTTATTTTAAGAAAAATGTAGACAAACTGGTGATAGTCTTCAATGTCTTGAATAGCAAAACAGGTGTGATAGAGGCCCAGAAGTATTACCACAGAAAAATTGAGAAACATAAGTCTGTCTAGAGATAATGGAGGCCTTCAGATGTATAAAGTTATCTCACACAGGCAGTAAGAAAAACTTCCCATTTCCACACAGGTCAAGATGAGATGAAATCAGCTTAATATGCAAGAAAGATTATTTGGAGTTGATATTAGGATTTTTTTTTAAGCGAATAAACATAATGAACAACAGAATTGAGAAACCTTTCCTGGGTTATATATGGAAAAGGTAGATAAATATATGTCACATGTTCCTGGTCCTGCCAAAGTATAGGCTCAAAAATTCAGAAAGTGATTTCTAGATTTTCCTCTGTGTGAATTGGTGTGACTTTTATTAACTTTTAAATCCATATGAAGTACCATCTCATATGAAGTTTGATTCATCTGATACGGTCAACTCATAATATTTTTTCCAGGAAATTTTGTGTATTTTTTCCAGGAAATTTTGGTTCTCTCTGATAATGCAAATTTCCCCTCACATACCAATAATGAATGAATGTACTTCCACATGCTGTAAGGCATCACCCTCTGTAAGCAAAGATAGCAGGGTCTGACCTGTTTTCCAGGGATTCTTACCTCTGCCAGTTCACTGAGGTACTGATGATGTCATTCCATACATCCTTCAGTGCCTGAAGCTCAGTTTGTATCACTTTCTGTCCTTCCTCATTGCTGCTTTTAAGTGCTTGTTCTCCTTTGCCAATGGCCATGTTCAGCTTAACCTCACCATCACCTTTGAGTAAGAGGATCTCCTGTGAGGCAAAACAGGTCAAAATATCAAATGTAACCTGATGAGAAATGAGAGCTGTTATTCTTTCAACAGTGAACACCATCTTCTCTGAGCTCATCCATCCTTAATAGTCATATCCAGTAGGAATTCCTAGGCACCTTTTCTTCTAAGGGCCTGTACCTTATCATGTGCAAGTGATCCAGTAGTTTTTCCCACAGCTATGTAGGTTTGCCACTGCATTGGTCAACCTAAAATACTGCTCACATTGCAGCAGATCCTGAGTAGGTGAAGCACTGCACAGTAATAGCTAGAAGAAACCTCAGGAAAGCCCATAGCAGATCTCTTAATGATCTCTCTCTGTCTCTAATCTCTCCCATTAGGTGTTTATCTAACCTCTTCCTGACAGACACACCACAGCCATGACAGAGAGATTCTGTCAATTATTCCAATGCCTCTCCTCTATTAGAAAGCTTTCTGGACCTGCATACACATTTTCATGGTTCATTATTTCTTATGAAATGTCATACCTGACATCTGTTTCCATTAAACTTCATCCTGTTTTTCTACTTCCCATCCTCATTTTTCAAGATAACCTTGAATTCTGATCCTCTTCTTCATAACCATTGAAAGAATAAATTATAAAAATAAACCTTTCCCACTGAAGTGGCCCACACCCAATATTAATCTTGATGTGTAATATCTATTTTACCTATCCTTCTTTACCTGAATTTGTGTCAATCGTCTTTCCAGGGTGGCTTTGCTTCCAAGAGTGCTCTGTGATGATGCCAGTTTATCTTGAACCTCTTTCACCCATGACCACATACTCTGCAATGCCTCCTCAAAAGTGAGATGCTCTTGGAGTGCAAGCTGACATGTCCTCAGCTTCTCCTTGACACTTTTGACCATGTTTTGATAGTTGGTGAGATGTTGAGAAGCCAGACGTACTTCTCTCCCTGCACCATGGCCTTCTTCATTTAAAGTCTGTGCCATTTGGGAGAGCTGATCAAAAGAGTCCCTGAAAGAAAATAATGAGACTGAAAGTTTCAGAAAACATGAAGTATTTTAGCCATTGCCAGAGCTTATGAAGGCTGCTGACATAACACCTACTCCACCAGCGTTAAGAGTTCACAGTCAACTGAAAAAATTACTTAGGAGAGATTGAAAGAATATAAGCAGTGTGTACCGATTAATATCTTTTCTTGTGTGCAGTGCCATTTCTTGCAGAATTTTGGTGCTCAGAATGATCACAAACATTTAAATTAAAAGCTACCTTATTTTTCTTTTCAGCAGTCAAGCTTTCCATTTCTATATGAACCCTAACCCTTTTGTACCTGCCAAAGCTTCCAAGAAGTTTGTAATCTTGGACAGGTAGGAAGGCGTGATGGAAAGGTCATTTGTCCAGGATTAGACAATGACTCAGATTCAGTACAAGAGTCAGTAAAAGGAATTAAAACTGGATTTATACAGCCTCAGTTAATCTCAATCTACTTGATCACCCTTCCTGATACCTGATGACTAGAGGGAATTTACATCAAACCAAAATGTCTTGCATCAGTCTCAAGGCCATATGGAGTGACTGGATGTTTCTTTTAAAGAGGCTGTGAGACTTGGAAAACTGACTACTGTTTTTGTTCTACCTTCACCAACCCAATAATGAAAAAAGAATTTGAAAAAAACTCTGTCTACTCAAAATGGCAATTACTTAATCATTTACTGGATAAGTCTAAATTTTAGAAAGATTTCACAGCTAATGTGAATGCTTTTTGAGCTCTTTTATAGGGCAAGTTGTATGGGGAAGAGGATTCTGCTAACCTGGTTGGATCTGAATGTTACAGAACAGAAAGAAAATTTTAAAATGGACATAATTATAAATGTAATTTTCACTATTGCTTTTGAAAGCAGTATTTTTTGTCTTTTATTTTTTAAAATTACACTCTGCAGTTTCCATTTATTAATGAAGTATGATAAGCTTTTATTAATTTATCAAGAGCAAATATTGGATTTTGTTGAAATTCATTAGAACTCTACATATCTGGATTCAGCCTCTTTTCACAGAGTATTTTCCAACAGATTCCTCTAGCTTTCAAAAATACACTTTACCCCAACAGTTTAATTTCACTTCTGCCCTAGTAGAGGAAAAATTGAGAGTATTAGAAAATGTATTTTCAATATACCTTGAGTTCAGCAACTCTTCCAGGAACTTTTCCACTTTTTGCACCTCCTTTTTCTTCTCAGAAACAAGCTGTTTGTTCTCTCCTAATGCTTCTGTGCTTATTCTTTCTTCCATGTCATGCATCCACAGGGCAAGCTTCTTGTACTGATCTTCAAAGCTACGGAGCAGATAAATACTCTTTTAAAAAGTACTTCTCAAGTGGAGTAAAGTTGGAAGAAGTTAATATCCACAAGGCTGGGTATCAATTTCAGGCTTCGAGAATAAGAGTTGTACACAAAACATAATTCCACGGTGACTACTAGTCTAAAAATATTCAGCAACTCTCTAAAAATGTTCAGCAAAATCATGGGAACTCCAGGCAGACCAGAAGCCTCCACAATTTAAAGTGACAGGACTTTTATTTAATACTAGATTCAATAAAGCAGACCAAAAGAAAGCTTTTTTCAAATTCTCATAATGATTCAATCTAAGAACAAACAGTGGGTAACAGTGGGTTTTTTGTCAACATTTATGTGTAGAACATCTGAAGTGTGTTTTCAATTTTACCTTACAGAAGAGAACTGGAATCTTGACTGCTCAGAACTCAGCAAAAAAAGTTCTGACCCTAAGTTTGAAACCTTTTTTCTTACATGCAGGCACACCCTCTCATCCTGCTGTTTTATCCATTACTGCCACACTAACTTTGCTTTCAATTAGCAACAGTTTTGAATCTGGTTAGATCGGAAAATATTTTAACTCTCAAAATTCAAGCCCCAAGCAGTCATTTAAGCGTGCTTTCGTCTTGGCTCTTTAGGAAAAATGTCCATTTGGAATGGAACAGAACAGACACATGTAAAATGCATATTATCTACAAACCCCAGGGCAGAAATGAACTTCATCACACATTTTCTGTCCAGAAAATGTCATTTAAATTACTGGAATCCCAACTGCTGATTTGGAGTTTCATAAGATACACAGAACTTCTGCATATATGATCCTGACCTTTCATCATTTAACTAAATTTATGCCCTTGGAGCAAGACCTGTTGATTTTTATTTTTTTTTGTCAGAGAATTTCAATTTCTCTTAAATACTTCCAAAGAAAAAAGCAAACAGGACTAGAGCAACTGGAAATAATTTCATTTTTTGCCCTGCACTTTAGAAGCCAGAGGATTTCATGCAGTCTTTTGTGACTACTGGTGTTACTCACTTTCCCAGGTGTGAGGCACAAGCTTCCAGGGCCTTCTTGTCATTCAGACACTGGTTGAGAAATTCCTGGAAGGTCTGGTTAGACTTTACTATTTGCTCCTGAATATGGCTCACAACTGGTTTGGGTAAACAACCATATAAACTTTCTCCTTCCTTGCGGGTAGCATCTAATTTTTTCTGTCCTTCACTAATAGAATCCAGCACACCCTGTGCAAAGAAAGAATGTAGTTTAAACACATAAGATTTGATAATTAAAGATAAGTGATATTTCTATGAGAAGTGGTCAGATTTCTCCAAGAAGATGACAGCCATGTTTAGCTGTGGAAAAGTTTCTAAGCAGATAGTTCAAATAAGATTTTATTAAGTGGTACTGCAATTCACAGCACTCAGTTTTTTTATTTGATCCCAAGGTGGTCATGGCTTTCTCTGAAGTTTAATAATCTCTTGAAGATGTTACACACTTCAGGAATTATGGCTGCTTACAATAGGTATCTGATACTTATGTTCTGTCTCATCAAAAGTATATACATACAATCTTTGACATATCAGTATTAATCTGAAATGTTGAATAAGTAAAAGTGTTATAAAAATAGGAAAAAGAAAGGAAGAGAAAGAAAGAGAAAAGGAAAAAAAATATTAATAATCAGAAACAAGAGTATATAGTTTATAGTTACACATAAACTTCCCAGAAATTAAATTTTCATCTCTCAGAACAGGGACCAGAGTTTTCACTGTATTCCCTCTACAGTACATAATGCTGCCTCAAACCATTTTTATATTACCTTTTTAAGAACAAAAACAATGACTGTGCTAGCATCTACAAATTATTTTAGAGATATTATTGGTTCCTATACTAAATTGCTAATTACTTGTTGTTTTATTTTAATTTGTTCACTTTACCTGCAAGTCATGTAGCTTTGCCTCTATGGCTTTGCTGTCCCCAGACCTGTCTGATGATTCTTTTACTGCAGCCTTCACACCAGAAAACCATTCCTGGAATTCTTGCATAGAGTCTTATTTAATAAAAAAATATAGAGAAAAGAATAGTTTTTAAGATACAGCATTATCCACAATATTATACAGCTGTTTTAAACAGTTCTTTTATCCTTCAGGAACAGTGTATAAAAGCTAACAGAACAGGACTAATTGTCTTCAATAACCTTGGGAGTAGGATTAATTTCATAAGGAACTAGATATTTCCACTGTAAACATCCAAATTTGAACAGCCCTACTAGGCTGCCCTTGACAGATAATTTCAGTTTATGACACGTTGCAGTTTCATGCTAGATAAAATCGAAATCAGTATGTTAATAAATAAGATTAAAAGTTGTCTACTTTTCTCCACTGACTAGCCAGGGAGCCCAGGAAAGACTTGAGATGGATGCTTTTACATTATAAATACCTTCATTTTGTTATATACCTCTCCTTATTGCAAATAAACTAAGTGTATCTATGTGATTGAGGTGAATCCTAATAGTGAAGAAAGGTGCATTTTCATGCATGTTACATGGTTAAGAGTTGAATTCTGTTTATGAAAAATGCTTTGTTTCATAGCAGTTATCCAATGAACATTTGGTAACAGGACTTTTTGAGAGGCTCCATACAAAAATAAAGTTGCAGCTGCAAGTGATGTCACTGGAAACTCTGGCAGATTCTAGAATGACTCACGGCTGTGGGGTAACAGCTCACTCATATGAACCAGCCTAAGGACTCACAGAGGAAATGTTTTTCCAAGGACTCCTGCATCCTCGCCTGTGTTCTGGAACAGAGCAGATTCACAGCTTCATACTTCTTTATTAACAAAGAGACAGTGCCACCAAGAGCTTCCAGCTCTACCGAATGGTATTTGCGACAGAGGCTGTTGAGGGTCTCCCGGGTTGAGTCAATGCTGCTTTGCTGAAGCTGAAGGTCCTTTTGTGTTTCCTGAAAATGAAGTTACAACATAATTACGATATTTATAAAGAAACAAAAGAACTGGATTTTTCTCAAGCATTCCTACTCCTGCCATATGTTCTTTTCTCCTGTGGTCTATAAGTCATCCCAGACACAATGAAGGGAAGAGGCACTGGATCGTGTTTCCTGGATTTTCCAAGTAAGATGAATCCTTGAAACTAAGGAGCCATTGTAGAAATGTGAAAAGTGCTGTTTCTCATGATTTATTACTCTCTTATAAGCACACACATTTCCAGGCATATTGAATAAAAATAGATATTTTCAACAAAGTCTGAGGGTACCTGTGGGATGCAATATGACACTGGTATTTGGCAGGACTTCTGAATGAGAAGGACTTTACACAAAACTTGAGAGAAACATTTTCTGAAAATTAAATATGCATTGGCTAGTATAGCAATGTTAACTGTGCTCACAGTTAAGTACCTCCATGTGGTTTGTCATGTCATGCTGTGCATAACTGCATCCAGCCAAGAGAGCACTTGGATGTAGAGAAAAGAATTGCTATATTTGATGACTGAGGAGGACTTCTGAGGTAGAAGTTTGTGTTAAAACTGAATTTGGACCAGTGTCTTTTACTGTGATGTGCTATGAGTTTCATAACTTATTGAAAGGGAGTCAATGCACTTGAAAACATGCTGGAGTAATGACCAAGGAGTTCAATGTAACAAAACCAGTTCTTGCCACAAGACTTTATTATTCATTAAAATTTTCTAGAAGTTTTGTAAAACGCTAATAAATCAGAACTTTCGTTCATTGGTGCAACTTCTTAAAAATTATCACTGTATTATTTGCAAATATTCTAGCAGCTGTGCAGGAGACATGCATTTTTTATCAAAGGAAAATTAAGTATAAAGCTCAGGAAAAAAAAATCCCCAAAGATCATAAGGAAAATGCATAAGGAAAAGTATATTGATTTTCTTCAGCACTGACCTTTAGTTTATTTAGAGCTTCAGGATCCAGGTTACGTGCACAGCTTAACAGTGTCTCTTCCACTTGAGTTAGCCAGTCTGTCATCTGACCAATCAGCTTCTGTAACTGCATCTTCTGAGTACTGAAGTCTTTCAGCGTCTCTTTTGCTGTCTCTGATATTTCTTTGGCATGGTCCAACTTCTGCCTCAAATCCGATTCTATAAACTAAAACCAAAATGTTATCTATTAAGACATTTAGCAATAAAAACATTTATTACGGTAAATGCTTATTGAAAAAATGGAAGGTAGGAAAGTGGCACACAATGATAATTTTGCTCTCTTTACAACTTTAACTGGAGATACTTACATACCTACAAACAGACAACCATTCTATGAAGTCTTAGATATACAATAATCCAAAGAAGGGATCCTAACTTATAAAAAGCCAGACTGCAAACTATTGCAGTTATTATCCATTTCTGAAAAATTAAACAGTTGATATTTCCCCTTTACTAATTTGCCATATATTTGCCAGAACATGACCTACACTCTAATAGCTTGATAAAAATAAATATCAACTGGCGAGTGAGCCTTAAGAGCACTGAGGCTTAAAGTATCTCAGTATAAGGCAGGTAAAAATTCAAGACAGTACAAAAAATAAGTTGAATCTTGCCCCTTAACCTGTTCAAAGTAAGGAATATGCAAAATTATAAGAGATGATAGCTGAGCACATATCACTAATAGAAGTAAATCAAATCAGTCATAATATCGTACTATATATAAATCAGATTCACAGAATCCTTTGGGTTGGAAGGAATCTCTGTAGATTCCAAGTTCCCTGCCAAGGGAGGGTCAGCTACAGCAGGTGACATAGAAACACATCCAGATGGGTTTTTTTCCTTCTCCAGAGAGGGAGACTCCACAACCTCCCTGGGCAGCCTGTTCCAAAATGTGGGCAAGGCTTGAGTGTTGCATTAACTCCCATTAAAACCCGATATGTAACAAGATATATCCCTGCCCATGGGAATTACAGAAGTCAGCTTATATTTTTGAATTTCTGACATTAAGTTAATAATCTCAAATACTAGTTTCTGGTATTTGAAATCAAACTGCCAAAATAATCATACTGTGGCTTTTCAACTACCCTAGAACATAGAAATAACTATCTGGCCAAAAGTTTAACAGCTCACCTTTGTGTTAATTGTTTTATGTTTTTCTTGTAAGAGCTAGTTCAGGGCCCTTATTCTAGTCCACTAAAGAATACTTTTTGGTTAACAAAGCAAATGAACATATTTTACTGCCTTATAATCCTTTCAAGGAAACAAACTGTGCATGCACTCAAGTGTGATGTGGCTTAATGTTGTGCAGATTAGAGAATATCTGTAGTCTAATATTTTATCAGCTACATTATAAACTATTTATTCTATTTTGATTTATTAAAAATACTCCTACTACACTTATGTTCACTTAGTTTATGACATACTGTTGATACAAAAAAAATCAAGGTTACATAGAGAAATATGAAAAAAGAATAGTTATGCTACACATAAATAATAATGCTACATCTGTCACCTTGAAAGAAAGACAAAAATTTCAGAAGGGATGTTTTCCTGGTTATTTGAGCACAATCTGTGGTTACCAATGTCTTTATTTTACCTGGAGATCTGCAGGAGGCTCTTGAGTATGGGTCAGCTCTTTGAGTTCTGAAATTTTGGAACTAAGTTGCTCCAACTTCAGTTCTTTATTCTTGACTTCAGACTGTAAAAGAGATGTGGTCAAAGTTTCATACCAAACTACAAGAAGCTTTCAGACTTTCAGAAGTATTCTCCATCAATTTCAAAATTGAAAGAAAATGTAAAACACATCTTAGCAACCAGAGGGAAAACACTGTGCACTAGTTTTGTGCTCTAAAAATCTTCCATCTCTTTTTCCTTATTAGACTCAGTTCAGAGTAATTTTCCCTTCATTTAAAATAGATTATAGCATTTTAAATGCTCTAAAAGCTTTTGTTTGTTAAAACTGGGAAAATAAAGATGAAAATGTCATTGTTTATTTGACTGGAAGTATCTGCTAGGGGTGTTAGGTTCCACTGAAGGATTAAATTGCTGAACTTAACATCTGCCCTGAATGCCCAGAAGAATAGTTTGGGGGTATTTTGTGCTAGGGAGGGCAGTGAAGAAAGTGACCACTGATTTGGGGTACAGAAGAGGTGAACTGATTGTTGCTGTCGTGCTCATCTATTTCTGATTGCTGAAAGTGCAGGACCTTGCTGTCACCAAACTGCTCTTCCTCTTGCCTTTGCAAAACAAAGTGCCAGAAAAAGGTATTATGCATTCTGTGACTGTAAATGTACACTCAGTGATCACATCTGCTATTCTGGCCCTCCTCCATATCAAGTACACCGGTGGTCTGGGTAGTCTGCTTTTACTCCAAATTGGTTTTAACAGCTATGAATTTGGGTGGTTGGATTGCTACATAAGGCATTCAATAAAGCTCAGCCTTGAGCAAAATACTGATTTATCAATGTTTATATTCTACCACAATTCTTGAATATGTTCACTGTGCATCTTCTTAAGGACATAATTTATTCCAAATGAAGTAGAATATGGCCCAATCTATGATTGACCTGATATCTCTTTTATTGTCTGGAGAACCTACTTTCCTGGATGAGGTTTTAGAAACTACTCATTTTTTTTGCTAAACTTTAGCTTAAGTCATCTAAAACTTCCATTGGTTTTTACTGGAACAGAATTCAGCCTAGAACCAAATATAACTGCAAGAGCCAAAATAACTATGGAGCTTAGATATAGTAAGATGTGCCATTCTTGTTTCTGTTAGAAGCAAACACCTTCTAATAAAAAGGACAGGAATGCTCTCAGCTAGCAGTTGGGTACCACCATTTAAACAGAGGACACAGAGTTCTGCAACAGCAAAGTCTTTTCTCTGTGTTGAACATCACTTGACATTTTGGTCCACAACATTTTAATCACTGATTTATGGGTAAGAACCTGGAAATCTTTCAGGAGGACTTCCATTCGCTGACTGTTACTGAAGTTGTTGATGCCTTCATTCAGCTGAGAAATGCACTTATTACACCATCCATCCAATTCATCTCCAGTTTTCAGGATGTCATCCCATAGAGACACGCTTACACTCAGTCGGTCGATGTTCTCATCAAGTCTTTCAGACACCTTTTAGGAAAGAAGAATATATCAATACCATTCAAAAATTAATTTTAGACTCTATTTTGCAGACAGTTATAAGACAAATGCATAAAATATAATGCATAAACCTAGGTAAAATAATTTTCTTGGATTTAGTTCTAAGTTCTGAATATTAATTTCAATTTACTTACCTAGATCATAAAACAAACACAATTCTTATGTGTCTCTTTCCAAATATTTGTATATTTTTTTATTGGAAAAGAGTTCAATGCTCAAATAAAATTTATTTTTCAAAAAAAACCAATTATCCTTCTTATTGTTATGTGGCAATTTGGTCCTAAAGCAGTATAAATGTGAAAATGTAAAACATTAGGTAGAAATTCTTTAATGTGAGGGTGGTGAGACACTGGAACTGATTGTCCAGGGTTGTTGTAGAGGCATCCACGGAAATGCTAAAGGCTAGGTTGGATGGGGTTGGATGAGCAACCTGGTGTAGTGAAAGATGTCTCTGCCCTGGGAGTAGGGGTTTGGAACTGGATCTTTAAGGTCCCTTCCAACACAAACCAACCTGTGATTCTGTAACTAGCTTTTATGTTATGTTTCTCTCCTATAGTTAAGTCTTTCTCAACACATTCATACCTTCTGTGGTTTAGCTTAATGTAATTTACTGCCGAATTTATTAGTCCAATTTACTTCGATGAAGTATTGCTGGTATGCATTAGGTATGAATCCAACCCAAATTCATGCTTGGAACTGCACAGTGAGCAAATTTACAGTAGTAGCATTCATACACTGCTGTAATACACCATTTAAAATCTATCAAATTGATGTCACAACTTCGTGCATAGAGTGGACACCAAATCCCTCTGATTAAAACTTCCAGTTATACTTAAAAGTAAATTTTGCTAAACAATTACTCTTAGTAGATTTTACTAAACAATTACACTCTCAAATTTTGCTAAGCAATTGTACAAGAGAAATATTGTAAGCTTAGCCAAACTTAAAAATTATATTTGACATATAAACACCAGATTCTTACATCTAGCCATTTGTCCACCACGGAGTTCATATCTGTTTTCAGTGCAGTGGAGTCACAGTTATGCACTCTCTTCAGTTCTGCTATTAAATGTTTTCCTTTATTAGTGAAAGTATCCAGGTCTTTTTGTCTATCACTCAGATCATTCTTGGCAGCTTCATGCTGTGGACATAAATATTTGGTTGTTTAATGAAGCCTTAAAGAAAGAAAGAAAAATCAGTTCTCCAGGTACCCCTCCCTAGCCCTGTGTTATGAATTTGTTAATTTTCATATCTAATATTTAACTACTCCACAAAATACAAATCAACTGACATGGTTTTCTCATGAGTATAATCATATAGGATGATTGTTCTTATAAATAAAGAACACAAGTAGCAGTAACAAATTTTGAATTTATTCCACTTGTTCTGGACTTATGGAAATTTCATTTTTCTATTTGCCTTTCCATTCTTCATTATTGAATAATCACTTCAGGAGTTATAGCAAAGTAAACAGAGGGTATTGCAAATAAAATTTAGGATTAAAAACACCATCTCTACTAGACATTCTGGAAAACAAAAGTACAGATGAGTTCTGAAAGGAACTAGACAAAATCTTCAGGGCTACTAAGTTTGCAACCCTAGGCATAGGGAAATATTTGATTTTGTCATTGAAAAGCTGAGATGCTGAGACCCAATCACAGTAAGAATCTTATGCTTTTTTCTACAGCAAGTACTAGAGAGCAGTACTAACAATAAGCTACTAATCTGTATGCACTATGGCCAAAACATTTATTGTGCTGGAACCACTATCTGTGGCCACGGCTGCAGCAGGGAATTGTCCTCAGCTCAAGGCTCAAAGGAATGATGTGGAAGTTTAATGAAAATCTTTTTTAGACTGGTGAGCTCTCTTCTGTTAAGATATCTATTAGAAAGAGGCATAAATACACACAGTTTAGAATAAGGTTTATACAGATCTGACGGAAAGATTTTGAATCAAGAGCTCAATAGCCTTCCAAATTAAATTACCTTCCAAAGGAACAGACAGAATTTAACTCAGAATTGTTTATCCTGGCAGGCTGATGGACAGCACAATTTAGTATCTTTGAAATACAATCCAATGAAATGAATACAATGTAAGGATCCAAATACCTTATCTCTGCACAATGGCTATTATCAACATTATACACCATAGCAGAAGTCCTCTCAGGG
>NW_005054316.1:8869486-8878052 GCF_000277835.1 Geospiza fortis | reverse complement strand
GACATAAAAATTTTACACATCAGAAATGTGCAATTCATGGTTTTTTGTGGCCTTTTATCTATTCCAAAATTTACCCAATATAGAAAAACATTAAAATATGTTGACTAGAACTATCCTTTCATACTGTGGTAGGAATATATTCTCAATATATTTTATATAAAGAGCTTTCCACAATTTTCCACTTATGCTTTCCATATATTTAGAATCTGCATTTCTATTAACAACAGATTACCAGATCTCACCAAAATGCAAAAAAAAGGGCTATATTCCCTCCTCATACTAATCAGTACAATTTAAACTCTGAACATCAGTGTGACAATATTTGACAGTAAATTCAAGGAGCTGTAAACACAGCTCAAGGGCATCTTTAAAAAAAATCCATTTAATGAAAAAAATTATTAAAATTCCTCAAAGGAAAATACATGTCATTACCTTTGATAATGTTCGCCTGACATCTTCATGATCCTTCCATATGGATTTGGTCACAGAAGCACTGTTAGCACTGTCTATGACTTTCATTACTGTTGACTTCAAGCTCTGATATTCCTTCATCAGATCGATCAGAACACAGGACTGCTCCTTTCTGCAATATGAAAAAGCTATTAGCAACACTTGCTGCCATGCTTCTGAAGGACAGAGAACATGACATAGCAATTCACCATGGGAAAACCAGGATGCAGTGCTAAACATGAATTGGGCAGCCAAGGAGATATTAATATTTTGGGTTTAGAAATCACTGTCGATCTATCACAAAACATCTTACTGAAGAGACATGAATGTGAATTGCCATCTCATATGTATCAGATACTAAAGCCACTGACTTCGGTGAAAGACTGAAACTGGAATTCAAGCTTCTCAGTTCCTAAGTTTAGCATCTTTTTGACTGAAAATCACATTTTAACAATTTTGCAACTCACAGTTAACTTAGAAAAACCCAACAACTTGTTTCTTTAACATGGAGTGGTTTTTGGGTAAAAAGAAGCAGAAATAAAGACTAAAGCAATGCATACTAAGGTCTGCCTATTTTGTCCCCCAACTGTCAGATACATGCTTTTGGGACTAAAATGTTACATTCAACTTATCTCCCTTCTACTGAGAATAAATTAGTCTTCTGCTAAAAACAAGCCTAATCTTATTCCCACCCTCTGTCTAGGAAACCTTATTTATGCTCAGGCAATGGACAGAGGAAAAAGACCTATTCAATCCATTCCTGGTGTTTATACTGAAGAAAGAGATGCAAAACTGATACTTTGGATATATGTCTACTTGTAAAACAGTGTTTTTCAATGAAAGGATTTTGGGAAACATGACATTGTCAAAAAAGATGAGCAACTGTTTTAGAAGCTGGCTCTTCTCTGAATGTTCCAAAGAGCTCTCCATAATAAGCAGGTTCAGAAGGGTCTAAAATTGTGTCTCTGTGAGAGAGAAAACACTGCCAGTTTTCTTTAAAGATGATCATGAGGCAGTTAAGACAAAGAAAAGTGTATGAAAAACTTTCTTTGGTTTCTTTAGCTTCTTTTGTCATCAACTTTCATTGATAAAACTGATCATCTGTGTCATATACAAACACTGTAATTGATTACACACTAATGATTTTTATAAACCCATCCCCTAGGGCAGATAGAAATACTTAAATTTAAAAATTATCTAGGACCACTAAATACAGAACTGTCAGAAACACATAACCAATAGGGAATGAAAATTTGTGCTAGAAGGAGAATATGTACCAGCTCAGTGGAGAATTCTTATCTTTCAGAAAACAATAAGATGCAATATCGCATGCATGTAATAAAATGTATATCTGTCACACTGTACTGAGAACCTATCTGTGGCCTTATTAATAGTATAAGTACAAATGGTACAAATATTCTTGTTAACAATGTGTTTCCATCTTCTACTAAGTATTTAACCTACAAGCCCTGTTTTTCACTGTAACTAATACAGCAAGAATATACTACATGCAATAACTGTGTCTCTTTCCCCATCTTCTCCTTTCTTAGCTTAAGCTAAAGATCTACTTACTTTTCATGTATAGCTTTCTTGGTATCCTTCCACAGAGATTCTAAGCGATTTATCTCTTTGTCACTCTCAGGAGCAAGTGCGATATCTTTTTGGGCTATTTGTTTTGCTTTGTCCATGAGCCACTGGAGTTCATGCTGGTGAGAATTCAATTCTTCATCTAACTGGTTAAAGACCCTCAACCTGAAAGACAAAAGACCATTAAAAGACCAGTTTCAAATTTACTTATCTTTACTTTTTTTTTTTGCAAGAGAGGAGAGGGAAAGAATGAAACAGTTGTTCTTAGTGTTACTGTGCATAAAACTCCCTTTTTCTAATATTTCCTACAATATTTGGGGGTCTTTTTCTGCTAGAACTGGGATCAGAATGAAATTTTTTTGATACATACACTGCTGTAAAATCATATAGATATATATGTACCTCCCCCTCAAACAGTCACCTGGAAATATACTCAGATATTTAGATTAATACTGTATTACAATAAGTGTTTTTAATTCCATCATCCCATGTACAATCTTCAGTTCTGCAAGGTAGAGATAGTTATGTTATATGGATTTCTAATAGCTTTTTGGATCTTAGATTCATTAGGACAAAATATATTTTTGAGATGTAGACTTTCATGACTATTCATTCAATGTAAAAGATTAGCAGGGCTTGCTTAGTGTTTTGTGCATCCAAATAGTTCACTTATTTACAAAATTTTATTAAGTAGATACACATGCTTGGCAAGAAATAAAGTACCCAGGTAGTACTTTAAGTACACACACATGCTTCCAATGAATCATAAAAGTTCTAGAGATTGCAATCAAGTGTGAAAGTGCCAATGTTTTTACCTTTGCTGGAGGGCTTGCAGTGTTGTCTCCTTCAGGCCCTCCTGGTCAGCCTTTTCCTCAGTATCTTCAATGCTCTTCAGTAACTGTTCTTTACGCTCCATGAAAGATCTTTGCAAGGCTCCAAGAGCTTCTGCCTCACTTTGTTTGGTTCCCAGAAGGTTTTGAACTGCCTCCAGTTCCACACCCAGGTTATCCACCATAGCCCTGCAGGAGGTCCTCTGCCCAGAAATGCTGTGCTTCAGATGATACTGAGCCTTAGTAAGGGAACCATCCAAACCGATAGCATCAGACTCCAACTTGTTAAGATCCTTAATAACACCATTGAGCTCCTTCTCCAGTAATTCAGACTTAGCTTTATCCATATTTCCTGTTTTCTCCACTGTCTGCCTCAGCTGGTGGAGCACTCCTGATACAGCATTATGGCACTCCAAGAATATTCGCAACTGATCCAGGGTCTCCTGTCTTTGGCTGGTTATCTGACTTGCCTCCTGGAAGATCTGAAAGCAATCTTCAGTCTTTCCCTGCAATGTCTGCTGGTCCTCTGGGCTACTGAAAGAACACAATTTCTCTACATGCTCCTTCAGACTTTGTAACTCCTGTTTCTTACTTTCAACTTCCATTGTGTGATTCTATAGGAAAGAAAGAAAACAGCTGAGTTTCTTCTTCAAATCAAGAGCTCAGTAAACATTTTAGTACTGAACATACGAATGAAACAAGTGCTACTGAGGGGTTTTCAGTAGGAAAAGTTTGGGGTTACAATTTTGCTTTAAAACTGTCAAATAACAAGTCTGTACGTGACTGCAACAGCATATTGGTTTTCACACAAATGAATTACTTGCTACTTCTAGATGAGGATTGAGCCAAATACACCGTATGATTTCTCTGTTTTTAATATTTACATCCAGAAGTTTACCTTATTGTGAGATGCAGCTAGTTGTTGATCAGCTGTGTTTATCTCTGAAGTGGCTTGTAGTTCAGCAAGAAATTGCTTAATCCAGTCTGAAAACCTGAGCAGGAACTCATCAAACTGCCCGTGCTCAGCAACAAGTGATTGAAGGAAGTTGATCCTACAGAATGTCAGATGTAAATATGAAAACACTTGATGCAATTTAATCACTTCCCATAATCAAACCCACAGCTGACTGGTCAGCATTAAAATCAATGCCAGATGCAAGGAAAGTAGGAAATGTTACTTTAGTTTGCCATATTGATTTTTTAATTCTGGGAAATAACATAACATTTGAAAACACCCTGGGATCTTTCCTGCTTCCACTCTTTTATTTATATCAACTGTTAAAGATGCCCCAAAAAACCAAGGTATGTTCTTCAAATTTTCTTTATGGGTGTAATCCCAGCAAAGACAATGTTATTGATGGAAGCTAAACTTTGATTTTCAGTCATAGCAATTCTTGCCTATCATCTGAAACACTGAATTAAGGTAAGAGTCTCATGAATTTAGGCTGGGGGTGAGGAATTTCATATTCAACCTCCTCTGAAGTAGGAAAGGGTGAAGTCTGATCAGAAGAACACAATTCAAAAGAAGAATCCATCCAGAGGAGCACTGAGCAGAATTAAGTACCTAAGTACCAAATCTAAAGCTTGACCTTAGAAAAGACCTTGTCATTTACCCTCCCATTTCCCTTAGAAATTTTTCTACCTAATTTTCAACATGTAGAAGATTATTATATTGTAAAACAATCATATTGATAAAGCACCTAGAAGATTATGGCACTGATCAGGATCTATTATTTAAGCTACATTACAAATGGTAAAATTTGTGTGTTCATTATAGAAAGAATTGAAATCTAAATATATCATAAAATACAGTTTGAAATAAAGGAGACAGTTTTTCTGAGCTTAACATGAGCCAGCAGCCTAACAACTGAGCATTTATAATACTTAGGGCAAATTAGAATTTCAAAGTGAGTTTAAAACTACAATAGTGTGGCTTTGCACAAAATAAAGCATATAACTGAAACAATCAGTTTATTGGAGATTTTGGAATTTACTTGGAAATTGGAACTGAGGAAATGCAACATTGCCTTCATTTCCTGCCCCACACTCCTTCAAACAGACTCTTCTAGCAAAAAAAAATCAGCGGAGTGTATGTCAAAAAGATGGCATCATAAATGTGTGGGATCCTCCACCCCCCACTCCTGGGAGTTCAGGGATTGGTATTGAATCTAAAACCTTTGTCTTCTAATGGCAATACTGTAAAAGACACCGTTTGGGATTGGGCTTCCTCATCTGGATATTGGTTACTTTAACAAGTAAAAAACATTCTGAAGCACAAACCTTTTGTCAACAATTTGTGGTAAAGCTTTCCACCTTTCATCCAGCTCTTCAAATTTTTCTTTTATTGCTTTCACACACTGTTTTGAAGCTGTTGGAAACAGCGACTCATTTAACTGTAAAAGACTCTCATAGACACAAGTGTGGGACTCAATATCTGCTCGCAAATCCTGGGATAACAATGGAATGAAAAGCTTTTAGTTTAAGCATGGCACCATATTATGCAAAATAACAAAAACTAATAAAAAACAGCTGCAGATTTCCACCACAGTCTTTGAGTCAAGTGAGTGAGCAGAGGCAAATCCTTGGAGGACTTGAGGCCTATTAGGACAAGCAGGTACTCAACACCTCTCAGACAGCTAAATTCAGTAGGGATTCATCTAAGTTAGTATTTTTCTCTCCTTCAGAACAAAGTGTGACTTTTCCATACAGCTTTATTTTATGATGGCAGTGGCTAAAACTGACACAACATTTTGCAATAGATTTTGTGTGCAGCAAGACAATTGTGAGGAAATGTTGCAAACTAGCTCAAACAAAGCAAAATACTAAAAAACCAACCAACCAACCAACCAACCAACCAACACCCCCCAAAACAACCAAAAAACCCCAATAACAAGAAAACTAATCCCCAAACAAAAAAACACTCAACAACCACAACAAAAAAAAACCCAAAAAATCCAAACCCTCAATTAATTTTCCTTTTTTATTTGTCTTCAAGGAAGAAGGTATAAAAGATGTTACATTTGGCCAACTGCTTCATATTAATTTAAAAACAAATGGCAAAAATTCAAAGGGAAGGCATAATTTAGAATAGGATGAAAGTCTTGTGTTTGAAAAAAATAATCAGAACCAGACTTTTACTGGAATTTCAAAACTTTCAAGCATTTTTTCATCTGAGAATCATTCCTCACATGCAAAAAAAAAAAAAAAAAAAGAAGTATTGCCTAATACAAGGAATTTCCCTAGAGAAAGGATCTTCTAACAAGCAGACTGATGTCCTTCCTTGATAGATAATAGGATACACCAAGGCACCTTTTTCCTTTTTTCTTTAGCTGGCATATTGTAGCTAAAAGTAATAGTATAGTCATTGAGAAATAGCAAGTGATAATGTATTATCTCCTAGGAGATTTGCAAAGCCCAGAATCAACTGACTTGCCAGACTATAATTGAGCAATTTCTTCCTTTAAAAGACACAGAAATACACCAGAAAATGCAGAAGGACAATATTTCAGTTGAAACATACCTGCAGTGCCTGCAGTTCACCTTCCAGCTTAATTCTGTCAGCAGAAACATACTGCTCTGCAGGCCTGCCTGCAGCTTCACACCCCTCCAACCAGGCCAGGAAGGCAGATAGCTCCTTCTCCTGCCTAGCAAAATCACAACCTAGAGTTACCAAGTCATCCTCTCAGTGTCACACGCTGAGCCCAGGAAGGTCTCTGTGTCCACCACAACAGATGTGCGAGTTTACTCACCTCTGCCACTGAGCCAGAAGATTCTCTAATAAGCTCTGTTTCTCCTTAGCACTTTCCAGCACTTTTTCATACTTCTGCTGTAATGCTGTGACCTTTTGAGCAGCTTTTTCTTTGTTGGCCACCTTTCGGACACTG
This sequence comes from Geospiza fortis, assembly GCF_000277835.1. Lineage (NCBI taxonomy): Eukaryota > Metazoa > Chordata > Aves > Passeriformes > Thraupidae > Geospiza > Geospiza fortis. Next base: position 8,871,301 of record NW_005054316.1, on the reverse strand, counting down.
GCTGAGAGAGAGGCCAGAGGGTTGCTCAGTCTTTCCACAGTATGACAAAGGTCCTAGTGAGCACGTAAAAGAAACAGAATTTCCATACATAAACAACAGAGTTAGGGTAACAATGGTGGGAAAAATTCTCTAGTCCTACTAATAAGTTTGAAGCAAGGCTACATCCATCAGATCATGAAGTCACTTCATATCTTAGATATTACTCAGGTCCACCCTAGGTACACGTGTTCCCAGCATACCAATGAACTGGATTGTAGTGGCAAAAGACTTCCCTAGGAACAGTGCTAAAGGGAAAAAACTCTGCAACAAAAGAGACAGGTCTCCTGAATGGGCATGTGATACAGCATCATCCATGTAGGACAAAGCTCCACATTCAGGAAAAAGCTTGAGATTCCCTCATGCCTAAGAGTTGCTTTAATTTATACAGAGTAAATTCAAAACCTCACTCCAACAGGTGAGGATTGCTAGACTTGCAGCCAATGTCACCACATGGGAGAAGCAGGGAAGAGTTACTTGGAACTTCTGTCAGCATTAGCTAAAGGTCCTTTTCATAGAAATGACATCTAACGTGAACTACATTTTCCAGTGTCGCTGTTTCTAGAAAGCTGGGAAACTTGTCCATATGAAAATGATTGAAATGTAGTACAGTGAGTTAGAAAATCACAAAATGAAACTGATTTAAGATCACGAAAGCTCCAACTCACAGGTGTAAAATAGTAACAATACTAATTTTTATAATTACAAGAAATCATATATAGGAGGAAATGTTAATTATACAGGAATAAGTTGCTGATAATTTCACATCAAGATATTTAATCATCATGATCCCCTAAAGAGAATAAGACCTTATAACAGCATACTCAGCATATTCATGATGTTTAAAAGTCAATTAAAATGATGATTACAAGTGCTGTCTAAATAAATTCCCCTCATGCAAAATACTTTTCCTCAACTAGTATCAAGCTTTTTTGAAGCAGAAAGGTCAGGTCCCCCTGAAAACAGCTCTTGTAAGCAGTTATCAATCACTAAGTTCAGAAAATATATATGCATTTTATTGCAAGAACAATATAATATAATTTTTTGCAGTATTTTCTTAGAAAGGCTATGATTATTGTTGAAAAACATATCAGAATTTACAAACAAAAATACTACACCAAATTCCCTGAGATGGGATTATTTGTAGCTTGAATACCAATCCAGTACTTGTTTTCCGTTTGTAATGGACTGAACAAAATATCCAAATACCCATGGATTCCTAGCATCACAGATAAAAGTCTCTAAGTTGAAACCCTGTCCAGTCTCTTCATTGACCAAGAAAAACTACTTCTAAGGATATATTTTCTTTAGTCACAGATTGCCTATACTAAAATCCAAGTTTTCATTGGAAAACCTTAGAGGAAAATTGCCAAACAGACTTGTTTCCTATCTCCTGTTTTTCATGATGTTTTAGATGCATAAAATTAAAACCATAACCCGAAGGACTAAGTGGTATTTTTTAGGCTTTTTTTCCCCCTAGATTGAGGAAGAAACTTTCTAATCCTGTCTGAAATGGTGACAGACTGCCCTTGCCTCCTTCTGCCTTTGCCCTGAGCTGTGAGGCACCAGGCAGCCCCGGGTCTGGGGTTTCTGTGAGGAGGTCAGTGTGACACCGTGTCCCTGGGCTCAGAGCCAGGAACAGCTGGCCACCTGCTCACCGTGCAATCCTGGAGAGCTGCGTATGTTGCTGCTGCTGAAGAGCACGATGTGAGAGGCTCAGCTAGCTTAGCTTCAAATTCAGACACTGAGTGCTGCACCTATAAAAAAGCAAAGGCAAAC
>NW_005054316.1:8814391-8869322 GCF_000277835.1 Geospiza fortis | reverse complement strand
CAGAAGCTAAAATCAGCAGGAATTACATAAATGATTCTTTAAATAACATGTTTTAAATGTTTGCTGCTAAGAGAATTTTATATCCTAAGCCTTTGTAGTGCTGAGTGCCTTTTGAAGTTAAAAGATGCTAACAGTGCTCAGTTCCTCCCAGCTGAGGCAATAATAATATTCAAATTATTTTCTTTACAACCTTCTGTCAATCAAAGAATGAAGTCAAAAGTGTCTATAAGAAGTATGGATGTGGTTCAATAGTGCAATATCCAGGAGAATCACGTAGATTTTCAAGAAGACAACATAATTTTTATGTGTATAACGTGTGTATATTTTACTGCGTTTCTGAGGCTGCCTTTTAGGTAATTCAAAGCACAAATTTATGTATCTAGGTCTTGCAATTACCTTACAAATCCACTTATTTATTTTAGTCCATCCTGTTGTAATATGCATTTTATAGTCAATTTTAGAAAAATATAGAGTAATTCTATAAATTGCTACAAACAATCCATTAGATTTTTCATGGTCTACCTGTTTAAGACTTTCTTCATATTTCTGCTGTGCTGATGCATTCCCTGTGATTGTTTCTTCCAGTCTCTGTGCATGATCTCTTAGTTCTTCCCAATACCTTTTGACCTGAGTCAGTTTGGCTTTAATATGTGCATGTTCTCCAGAGGTGACAAACTGGGAAAAAGACTTGGCTTCCTCTTCTAGATTTGAGATTCCAGTTATTTTACCATCTATCTCTTTATTAATAACCTAAAATGTAAAGCAATAGTAAAAACATTCAAACGAAGTTTTTAATTATTAGAACAATATTTTCCAATTCCTTTTTTTTCTCTCTATTCTACAAACATCCATCCTTCATCAAAAAATTACATAAGAGTTCATTGACCTCTTGAAATAACTAGTCAACAAAGTCTCTAATATGACCTGTAAATACCACTTTTCTTTTTGAAACTACCTCTGTAAAAGGTTTAAAATATAGGCTGCCCTAGAACCAGTGTGTATGAAGAGCAATTAGAATTGGCTGAGGTGCATATTTTCAAGCAGACATGATAGTTCACATTTTAGCATCTCTTATGTCACAGGAAAGTAGTACACAATTCTCTCTAAGATTAAAAATAAGCAGAAGATGGAAAAACATGACTGTGTCACTGAAAAAGTATTGTCAGGGAGCTGAACCCTAACAGTTGGTTAGTTATGTTTAATAGGTTTTCAAGCACTTACCAAAAAAAACGTGCCATGATTAGAAAGCAGTAGAGATGGTTTTCCTTTTCTAATTTAAAATACTACAGTATAATAAAGGATAAATTTAATTAGATTATAAGTTAGGGTAAGTGTGCCCTTAGGCAGAAGATTAAATAAAGAACCACATTGCAATATAAGTAGGAAATCATGAAACAAGGGTGATAATGGTTTTTGGTAATTTTTTTTATCTGTCCTGTACCTCAATTAGTAAATGCATGAAGAAAAACTTGCACTAGCTTTACATTTCAACAGCTGCATGACAGCAACTGCCTCCTATTATTTTCTACTTGTCTTATTACAAATTAGAGGCAAACTTGGCAGCTACATCATCCAAAAAAGAAACTCACAGTGTTTCTCATTCAGTGGCTATTTATTCAGTTGGCACCAATGAACTTGGAATTAAGCTCTTTTTTTCACAACATTTGTTTTTTTTTTTTTAGTTACTGCTGATATATCATGTCCATGGAGCTCTCAAAAGCAATGGAAAACACCCATTGGGAGAGATTTGAAAGATCAACGTGTGTTCTTTGTAATTGACATAGGCAATAGCATTCTCAGATAAAAAAAAAGTTAGAATATGTATATGCATGAAAGTAACCAAAAACTTTCTTGAAAATTCACTCTCAAAGCATAGGTAGCGCCCAACTTCTAATACAATAGTGATAAAAATATAGTCTCTGTCTTATAAAGCCATTATAAAGCTCAGGAGTAGCTTGCTGAAACATTCAGTCAAAAATTAGCAGGGTGACTGTCAGAAAAAAAAGTGATGCTATAAGAATTTATAGTTTCTCTTTACGCAATATATTCTGAATTAATTTGGATTATAAAATATCTTTTTTTTACACAAGAACATGTTGCTGAGGAAAAATACTGGATTTGCAGCCCTGAAGCTGAAATTATCTAACAATGCAGTAGATACAAATGAGGCAGTGCTTTCTCACTCCTACGCTATTCTGTTAAATTCACTCAGTTACATAAAAGAAGGTGGATAATTGAGGCTTTCAAACTCGCACTGAGTCTGCCACCAATGGTAACTACTTGTGATAACTGTCATTTTGTTCCACCAGGAATTTCAGAGAAATGTGTAGGTGAAAATCTGGCTCTGCTGAAGTCACTGGGGCTTTGCAATCAGCATCACCAAAAACAGAGTATTACCACTGTCATGTAGGATAATTACACCCAGCTGACCCCAGGCTTTTTATCTGGTCAGCCAAAGGTGTCAAGGAGCACACTATTTTTTTCGTCATTTGCCCTATGTTGAAATGCTCCTTACTAATTTGGTGTGGTAGAAATTATATACTAAGTATTCTGATTAGTGTTGTGAAACCGAGTAGCTCTTCAGGACACTGAGAACAAAACATAGCAAACTCTTCAAAATCAGGCTCAAAGCAATGCTGCTGAAACAGATCTCTGGCTATGTCCATGCATTGGAGGTGAGATGACACATTTCACATATCACAGCTCATAAAGCTCATTAGTTCACCTGAGGTACAATGATGTACCCTATGCCTTATGTGGAGGATTTTCTGGTTTATGTCTGTTCACTCAGGTGTTCAAAAACATCATCTGCTGGCCATGGTGCTTATATGTGTAAGAATTATGATGGATTTTTCAGAAACTTTCAATGCAGTGTAAAAATCGCTGCTTATCTGCATCTACAGTAAGGATCAACCTTTCTGGGAACTTGGTTGGAATAGGCTAGTAGGACTTAATGCTCCATTTAGACAGACAAGAACTGACACACTGAAATGCAATAATAGCATCATTTGATGCACTTATTTTCTGTCTTAAACACTGGAATCCTAATTATTGAGAAGCAGGACAACACTATAATATATGCCAGTGGAATAAGTACATACATATTACTTCACAAGGAAACTGTTTTTGAATTGCTGTGGTGATGAAGCAAGAATTCAAACATTGTTCTGTTATTCAATGACGAAGTCACGAGATTTTATTTATTTAGTCATTGTAAAGTTGTGAACAAATTAAGAACAGGATAATCTGTTGATAAACTGTTTCTGTCACATAAAACAAGTGCCTAATAGGATCCTTTGGAAATAGTGTCAAGCTGCACACCTGTACACCTCCTGAAGAACAAGTAGGTCACAGAAAAAAGAAAATGGCAATGTGCACTGCCTATTGAAAAACTCTGCACCCTTAGAAGCATACCATTCCAGAGAAGGTGCATCTCCATTTGTGGAAGGATACAAAGTCAGCCCTTGAGATTAAATGCTTGAAGACAATATGCACTTCAGTCAGCAATTTGAAACTAAACCACTGTGTAACTACAGGAATGTACATGGAACTGAAGACAGTGCAAATACAACCACAGTAAATGTTATGTAGGTTTTCAAGCTACCAAGAGCAATAGTTTCTTTATTAATTCAGCATAAAAGATACATAAATCAAGTTATAACTTTAGCTTGCAATATTAAAATCAAGTTCTATAGCCACCAGCTGTTGTATGTTAAAAAAAAACTTGTATTTATGTAGCTATTTTGTTGAGATTACTAAAAAATAAGAAGGATATATAAATTATGTTTTTAACCATACACATAAAGACCTCATATATGTAAACTAAACACTAAAAGAGAAGGCAGCCTGTAAGAATTTTCCTTTAGTTTATATAAGACTTTACTGCTTGGTATATTTATGTATAAAATGTGCCATCATTTCATCATGGTACTTTTGAGACATGTAAAATGTTTCTTTTCTCATTTGGCCTCTGGCAAAATAACAGCTAAATGGGCTTTTAATACTAAACAGAACAAGAACTAATCACCTTGATTTGGCTGATCTGTATGTCCAAAGGAGATGATGATGTTTCCAAAGTTTCCAGTTCTTTTTCTTGTTCAGCTATCCAGTTGGACAGAGCTTCAAAATTATTGCCAAAATCATCCCACTTGTTTTTCACCATTTCCATGCTTTTAATACTAAAATTAACCAAATCAATTAGAGAGAATAAACAGTTTAATATAATGAAGCTGCCCATATTCTTGCTAAAATAAAAACGGAACTTATTCAATCTACAGGAGGGTCATTTTAAAAAGTTCTCCTTTTAGAAGATCAAGCTGTGCATCTAAATTCAAACATGGTTCTCTATTAGACCATGCACCAAAAGTCAAACAAATGCATTAGCAATTGAGGGGACATCAAGAGGTAAAAGAAAGTACAGCTTTATTAATCAGCTGTACAAGAATCTCATCATAGTGGGAAGAGAAAGGAAAAGGAACATCAACAGGATGAAATTTCTATGAAATAATATGGAATGATGATTACATCAGAAATCTAAATACTTAGATAACTGAGTGTATAGATGTTCATAATTTAGTCCCTAGACCAGAATGATTAAAACCAGTGAAATGTGGACATACACACAGTCACCAATGCTTAACTGCTTTATTGATCTGGCTTTTTTATAACAGCAATCTCCACCTCTTATAGGAAGTTCATGTTTGCTGGGGCAATGATTTCCTATCAAGCCAAAGAATCAACAACAAACGTGACTCAACTCCCTCAGAGTCAGTAGTTTTACATTATAGATATGTTAAACAGAGACAGATTATGACTGATTTTTCTATGTCTAGGATTGCAACCAAAGCACCTGTTTTTTGTCACAAGCAAGAAGGCCATTATACAAGGCCTAACAGCATTAACTTCCAGTATACAAGTTTCTGCTCCGTTCAAGTAATTGAAACCAGTGCTAATGTAGGCCCTGCACACAGATTGCAAAACACATTTTCTATTTCACTGAAAATATTAAAGTTTCATCATAAAATTTTGAATATTACAAAATTTCAAAATACATTTTCCTTCTAAATATAGCCTAAAAACCATTCCACCATAAAAAGATCCTAACTCTCCCCCTCTTCATTAAAGCTAGAGAAAGCTTTAAGAAAAGATGAAGCCTAAAAATGTAAAAGTTGGCCTTTTTATTTTTTCTTATTTATTTTCAAAATTAAAAAAAAAGTCAACAGCCATTTACTTATAAGAGTGTATGCAAATTCAAGTTAGTTGTAGGAAAACAATGTGCAAAAATATTTTACTCAAGTCCAGCTCATGAAAATACAGCTGGAAATCAGAATCCAGGGACCAGATCAGTGGCACAACTGTGGTGGCATGCCTTTCTTGGAGTTTCTTTAAGAAAGCCACAGATTGTAAAGAATATAACCCCAAACACACTGCACAGTTCTGCATGATTGCCTTGGAAGACAGATGGGCTAAGTTGCTACAGCAGCTGACTGTGGAGAGCTGCTCAAACTTTTCTCTCCTTTTCCTGTTCCCTGGCATACTATGTAACTTAGGAGTTTGGAATAACTTCACTTTAAATTACTCAGCCAAGATTTTTTTTGATGATGCAAGTTAAAATATAAATCTTACATACTTACTATGAGTTCTGCAGATACCCTGTAGATAGTTGTATGTATTTGCATCTTTTACAGAAGCCATTTAGCTTTTTATTATCTGTCACACTACCACAGACATTCTGTATAATCCATACATTCAACTAAAACCTATTTCATATCTACACTGAAAGGGTATATCAATGATGACTTTTAAATAAAAATAAATTACTTTACTTAAAAAGCAAATATTCATTGCTGGAAGGCTAAATTTAAGAGATTGAAAAATAACACTAGTTTTCTCTCTTACAGTGGAGAAAATAATATGCAAAGTATTAAGTAAGAAATGGTAGAATTTGACTGAAAATCACTCTAGCACTTCATGTTGGAGAATGTATTACACATAAATGGTCAGACCACCATTTGCTGCACAGGCTAGTTATTCTGGTTTATAACTGTTCTTTCACATCAGGAAGAAAATGGCATTAACCTAAAATCAGATTAGTATGACAGTGGTCATTATGAGGAAAAAAAACCCAATTGTTTGGGTATTGCCCTTTGCTCATGTTCTGTTTGAGGTGATGGTACCTGCCTAATCTTATACAGCAAATTATTCAAGAAAGTAATTCCAGTAAGACAAAATATAAATGGCACAGGTATCTATGACTTGTGTATCAGATCTAGGGTATGCAAAAATACTGATTTCATACATACATACAAATGTGTCTGTAGAGGGATAAAATGAGAAGAGCGACATTACGAATTTGAGTAACAAGTTCAATAACTGAATTACTCACTTGAGGGAAGGGAAAAACTTTTTAAAAATACAAAAAGCTACAAATATTTATCAAGCTTTCCTTGGAGTGTGAACCTTTCATTTTTAAACAAAATCTGGAAAATTATGCCTATTTTTTTGGCAGCAGAAGCAGCTTTTGATATTGCCCATGAAGTACAATCTGGGCATTCAGCTTAGATGAAGGCACTTCTTGACACTCCTATAGAGAAAGTGGAATACTGAAAAATGAGGCAAATGTGGTAAATGTGCTGCTCTAATACTCTGAGACTTTTTCTCTCCAAAAGAGTCCAGTACCTCAAGAATGAGCTCAATTACCCCTTCTTCACATGACTGAGGCTTAAAGGTAAGTGACGGGTTTAATGTAACTAACTTTTATGAACTACATATAATTAAAAGAAAACAATTTGTTAGTTTGCACACACTCTTTTGACATATTTGGCACCACAGCTTGGTTACTATGCCAGAGAAAGCAGTAAATGACAGAGCTGATGAGACAACACAAAATGCTGACAAGGTAGTCTAGAAATCTGATACAATCTTATAGTGAAGAATAAATGTTAGGACTTGTTAAGAACATACTCTTCTTCAAGAGTAACTTCCATTTTTTTCACTTGTTCTTGGATTGATTTTGCCTGATGCTGAAGGGACTGCTTGTTCTTTGAACCAAGCTGTATCTCAGAGGAATTCTTCACCAAATTCTCAGCCTGTACTGCCATTGCTTCAGTTTGTTTAGAAAGTTCCTGTAAGGATGCAATACGTATTAATACAACCATAGAGTTTCATATATTTACACAAAAAGTATTTTTCCTCAATGTTTATGGTTCAAAAGTACCCGCGTCCTACATGCATATTCTGAATGGGCAAATACATAAAAACAATCTCTGAAGGAAGTTAATTTTATATTACATTTGAGAAAAGTCCATTTGAGCAAATTAGATTGAATTAAATTTGTCAAGGGATGCTGCATGTGCAAAAGTTTTTAACTCAAAAAATCAAAGTTTCTTCTATAGCTCTTCAAGTAATTTATTTTTGCATTTTACAAGATAATATATATCTTAATTTTTCAATCCCACCATTCACCAAGTGGATTTTGCAGTACCTCATATTTTGTATTTTCACTTCATTTAGCAATTATTTTCTGTCACAAACATTAAACCCACATACCAGAAAAATTGATGCTGAGCATAATCAAGGTAGGTATAATTTATTATTGGCTTAGTCAAAGGTTAAGAATGGTGTGCAAACCATGTCACTTAGGAAAAACAAGCACTATTATTCTGTAGTAGAAAATAAAATGGGCTGGGATAATTCTGAGCTACTAAGGACAAACGGCATGTTATGGCTCTTCTCCATGGGGTGGGTAGACATCTTTCCTTTTTCTTCTCAGGTCTAAGAGTGCTATTTGTCACATTCCACATAACCTTGCCCAAGTGCCCCCTAATAATGTTGACATGCAAGTGCTCAACACTGGATTGCCAGCATAGATGATTATTGAGCATAAAATGGGAAGTCCTCAAAATGATATTAACCTTTCAGCTTCAGATATCTTAACTATAGATAATATAATTATATTAACTATAAGCTTCAGGTGCAGACTTTGAGATATCCTTTGTTTTTTTCACAAAATGACTTTTTACCTCTGGGAAGTTTATGCGATCTCTCATCTGTAATGCAATTTGCATGGGCATTAATGGGAAACCATGCAAAGATTGAAGGCAATACACTCAGCCCATGCCAACAGGCAAGGCAGAAAGACACCTCAGTTCCTGCATTTCACACAGTCAGTACCTTTGTCTGATCCAGTTCTGAGGAGAGGCTCTCTAAACTGCTAAAGTTCAAGATACGTTCAAGTACAGAGCTTGCTTGATTGAGATATTTTACTACTGTTTCTTTGTCTCTTTCAAACTGCTCCCATTTATTTATTGTGACCTAAAAAACAGACAAACAAAACCAAAAAAGGAACACAAGGAGATCAAAGGAGAGAAAACAAGATTTTCCTTGTACGTTACTGAAAAAGGAAAAAAGAGAAAGTCTTGACATAAAATAAAATAATTTTCCTGAGAAGCCATCTACTCAACAGTGAGTAGATGAAGCTCTTCTAAACCAAATAAAACTTTTTCCTTGAATGTTTGCTGATTCATATTATGCTGTGCAAAAAAAGCACCATTCTCTAAGTTGCAGCAGTATTTAAATCTTATGTCCTGTAAGAAATCTAAAGTAATACATGTAGACATTTAGGGTGAAAAGTAGTAAAAAATATCAAAAGGATTTTTAATTCCTTTAATGAAATAAATTACAGTAAAATGTTAGAATAAAATCCCTACTCACAGGAAAATCACACATAAGGACCTATTTTCTCTTTTCTGATAATGCAGAATTATGATTAACCTACAGCATTTAATTACCAATCACAAGGTCTACTACAGCTTAAACAATTATTTTCTTGATTCTGCAGCACAGATTAAGACTTTACATATGGGAATTTTTAGAGAAAAAATTTGTTTCAATAATTAGTGCTTAAATTAAGAAGTTATTGAGATTTATTGATTGTATTTCTCATCTTTTCTCATGGGAAATAATTTTGGTGACTTTAAACATTTTCATGGAATAGTGGCCATTTGGATTAACATTGTGCTCAGAAACATGTAAAGAGCAAATCAGATACGAGTGCAAGAAGCTGTAAATTCTAATCCCAGTTGAGGCCATGATTAGTTATAGAAGCTGAAGCAATCCACTTGAATTCCCTGTGACTTTCTCCTTTAAATTTAGGATCACAGCGTGTATTTCACACAGTAGTTGTAAGGATTATATTTGCACTTCAGGTGTTATAAACCTAATATCCAGCCTAAGGACACTCAAATAAAGAGCAATACCATCTTTAGTAACCACAAAAGAGACATCAAAAAATAAATTCACAGATAAATTATTTAAAACTGTTAACTATTATGACTGAATAGTTGAGACTTTTAAACACTTCTAGCCTGAATCCTATTTCTTTACTATTTAAGAGGTACACAGTTTCAAGAAGTTTTCATAGTGGTACTGATCACGAAAGCCCCAAGGACCAAGATTCAAAGGTAAGAAAATTAGCTCAGTTTTTTGATATTAAAAATTTGGCTTTTACTAAGTTTAAAAAAAGAAAATGAGGAAGAAGTAAGCATGAGGTCTTATTTCCAAGAGCAAAAGACTCACCTGCAGTTGCTCTTCCCGTTTCTCCATAGTCTGCTGCATGTTCTCCAATGTTCCCTCTAATTTTTGTAAATCCTCTCGTACTGTGCTGGGCAGTCCACCTTCAATCTGCAGCCGCTTGGCTTGGGAAATCTGCTTTTGCACATCTTGCCTTTTTGCACGGAGTCTCCTTGTCCTTTGCTAAAAGGATTCATCCAACAGGAATGATTACTTACTTCTTTTTAGCCCCTTTGGGAAACTGGAATGATGGAACCCCTTTCTGTTTTTGCAGGGGTATGCAATGAGAGTAACAGACAAAGGGATAAACGGGCAAGTATTTTTGAGAGCCTCACACTCATGAAGTATATGCTCTAGCTTCCAAAATGTCAAATGCTGCCTTTTGTGGCATGTGCATGGAGAAAAAGAGTGAAAATGTGGCCATTTATCCAAAATATATTCAAGAAAGCAGAAGCTGCAGCAGTTGAGCGACCACAGCAGGAGTCACAGGTGTATGTATCCCTCATGACTGAATCCACGTCTGCTCTGCACTCCTGAGGCACAGGTTGGAGCCCCAGATTGAAGAAAGCAATATATCAGCCCTCTTAGAGAGCAGCAGGGTGTGGCTAGCTTGTGTAGCTCTGCCCTGGAGGTCTTTTTGCAGCACTATCAGAAACTCCTGAGAATCCATCCTCTCTCTTTTATAACATGTCTGACCCAGCCAGCCTTGCTATGTAAATTCACAGCTAGCTCAATTCTACTCTGGGTACCTTCAGGTCTGTGTCAAAATCTGTTTCTGCCTTGGTAGACTCCATACTGCAAGGAAAAGAGCTCAAGGAGAAGTTAACTATTTCTATTACCTCTCCTAAAATGGACAAGGAATGTGGAGTATTTAAAGAATGAATACAAACCTTTACACATACAATAGTGCTTATAAATACCAAAGAGTTTAGATAAGACACAGGTAAGACTTAGTGATTGGTCAGACACTAAGCTGTTTGACTCCACAGAAATAGATGTCAATACAAAAAACTGAAATAATACCCAAACATTGGCAGTAAATGATTCCTAATCTCATTAGCTCTGAGCAGCTCAAAAAGTTATTTTCCTATATTTGGCCTTAAAAGCCATGATTTTTGGTGTATGGAAGCCATACCATTTATTATTACTGTAGCCTGTAAATGTTTTGATCCATTATCAGTGCGTTAAGAACATCCTGATCTACTCCTACAGAATAGAGGCCCATCTGTCACAAAAATAGCTATCCAGAGAAGGAAATGAGGCTAGAGCAAAACCTTCCCTCCAATATTTAGAGTTGGGGTCACATCAAACTGCTAAAATAGAGAAATTTCCAAAGCCAGAATTGTGCCCAATTCACCATGACTGAATCTGAAACTCAAGCTATAAAAAGGTAAAAAAGGGAGTCTACATATCTGCAGAGTACACTCACCCAAAATTTAAACTGAATGAAGTTTTTTTTTTCAGTGATTTGTGTCCCAAAACCCCATGTGAAATAAAACTAGACAATTAATATTTAAAAGATACTGAAAACATTTTTCACCAAAAGAAACCAATTCTAGGCCATACAGGACTGTTTCCTTTATAACTCTTTCAAGTTTAAATATAAAGAATTATATTAATGGACATAACAAAATTTTGTAATTACATAAATTGGTCTTTTAAAAAAAATTGGATATGGACATGAGTAATTGCCCTACCTGATGATGAAGCAGTAGTTGCTGAGCTTGTAATAAACTTTCTGTATCCAGGATCTTTTCAGCCTCTGCTTGGACTTCTTTAGAGTTGTTGATTAACTCTTCAATTGCACTTTTAACTTCTTCTTTGTACTGGACACAGTCTCCAACAGCACCTAAGGTATTTTCAATCTAACATCACAAGTAACTTTAAGTATTTCATGTTGAAAGACACATCTATATTTTAAGGGTAGATTTATATTTGCAATACCTGTTCAAAAACACAGTAAATTTTTCTACTTATGTGACATCTGTGACAGCTACTTAGTGGTGATCACTTAAAAAACACACACTCCTCCGTTATCCTTGCAGGCTGACCCAGATGCCAAAACACCTGCACTACTGAACACACAGACACAAAAAATTTGCTGCCATTTGGACTGTCTTGAGCAGCGTTTTGGTCAGTCACAAATACACTGAAGTGCTGAATTCCCCTGGTTTTATCGACCACAATGTGCATGTGTTGCAGTATCCAGTCTCAGCTTGCAACATTTTATAAAGAAAGAGGAGTATCCATTAAACACACCGGAAAGTTCTCTTTTTGTGTGATTCAGCTAAATTCATGTAGCTGACTCTCAAGCTCTGTTCCTCATATAGTTCCTGTGTTTCAGGGTTTTAATCATAAATAATTCCAGATCCTCTGCCTTTTCTTTTCCCTGTTCCTTTCCTTTTTACTTTGGAGAGTCATTTGAACTCAAGCCATTTCCTGTTATATAAATATTTAGGTTTTAGTCTCCAAAACTATTGCTGAACTCTGGCAATGCCCAGTATCAGTCCTTGCTTAAACAGTCTCATCCATCTGATTAACAAGCTTTATAAATAGTATTCTGACTTCTAAGAATTAGTAGTTAACTATAATATAGAGTGCCATTTAGATTATGCTTTTAGATTCAAACCAAGTATTTTTTATATTACCCTCATTAAGTTATTCTCATTAATTTACATTTAGTTCTGACTTTTAGAGGAAACAAAAAACAAGTGATTTAACTCCAAAATTCACCCCCCAAAAACCGAAAAATAAATAAAAAAAAAAGACAGTAACAAGCTTTTTGCAGTCAGGTGGAAATTAAATTTCTTGTCCAAACTTTCCAAACAGCTTTCACACCACAGAAGTTTAGAGAACTTTCAATAAATAGATAGGAATTTTATACATTTGAAACCCCTATAAGGCCTCCACAAGAACTGACATCAACAGTGAAATTCTGAAGTCTGAACTCTCTTTCCTGAACTCTTTTTTTGCTTTTAAGTGGGTCTGTTCAACCGTTTAAGTGCCAGATGCTGTTTCACATGATTTTTCTTTTAACTGTATAAATTGTGATGCAGTAAGTTCCCTGAGAGCCCACAGAACTCAAGGTTTCAGTGTTTCTGAAAGGTTTTGCTTGTTATGAGTTAGAAATTTCCCATGATTTCTGCAGTTACAGTATCTCCTTTTCATTCAGAGCTCAAAAAACTGCAGCCTTTTTCTGCAAGTTCAGGACATGATATACATCCTTAATGACTAGAAAAAACCCCAAAGCGGTGCTTTATTTCAGCATAAAAGACAAATAAATCATGATTAAAGTGAAATTTTATATCTACTAACTGATGTACATCGTGGTTTTGACAATGTTCACTACAAACTGATTTTAAAAAAACCTTAAAAAATGGACGTTTTGATTGCAGAAACATTTACTATGATACTTTCCAATTTTGCGAAGGGAAAAGATCCAATTGAATAATGTCTTTTTTTTTTTTTTTTTTGCCTGGTAGTCTCAGTGCTTTGCTACCCATGGAGTACAAATTATTTTTTCCTTGCTGAAGGCTTGCAGTTTAATTAAAAAAGCACAGCAGGGAACTTGTGCTTGTGAAGCCATGGTTGATGTCATGTCATGTGACACTGTAAGTGGAGAGCTCTTGTGTCTGTCATACTGTACCTCAGCCAGCAAATCCAGAAGTCTCTTGAAGTCACTGGAAAGTTTACAGAGCTCATCCTCTGTCTCTTTGGCCTCCAAATCAGGACAAAGTGAGGTCAAAACAACAAGTCTAGATTTCAGCCAGTTGTGATTTTCTCCATGCTTGTGAATATGCTTCCTAATTTCCTACAGAAAAAATCAAAACATTTTCTTCAAATATACAAAATACATCAATAACTGGCATTCATGGCATAGTAGTGTAAACATACTACTTCAGCTTGAAACACTAGAAATGTAGTGTTTTTCTATTTGCATAGCCCTGTCAGATTCTGTTTCAGTCAATGGCTAGAATTTTGCACTTCTTCCACACTTTACTTCATTACTAATTAGACTGTTCTTTAGTTAGTAGTGGAATACTTTTCCCTCACAAACCTTTTTTACTTACAGCTAGCTAGATAGAGGGCAGGTACCACATGTATATTTTCCATATATTCACCATATTTTTAGCTGCAATTTAAATCTGAGTTGCTGACTTCCCCAAATATATGATTTCATGCAATATAAGTGTAATTTTTTTTTCCGATTTAAATTGCTGTTTTCCACATCTCTTTTCAACCTGTAGTACATTTGTATCTTTGTGGCAGTGCTGATGAGATGTTGGCAGCAGTGAAACTACATGAGTAAATCAGACTTCTTGAAGCAGAAGCATCCATTAAGCTAAGGATCTATCAGTTTTATCAAGGTCATCCTAATAATGTTTCTCCATATGTCTAGACTCATAACCTGCTCATGAGTTTCACATAAATATCTAAACTATGGAGGTGCTCCTAGTATGTAAAATTAAAAAAAAACCAACAGAAAAAAGGGTCATGTCCCAAGTGTCACAATAAATTATTGTCTAAAACTAATTTAACTAACCAACTCAATCTTCAGCTATTCTATCACTTTGTTACCAGTCACTAGTAGAAAACTGAATAGTAGAGTATTTTTTCCTCCCCTGTTATACTGCGGTAAAAGAGAATTTTTCTAAAAGATTTCCTTACAAGTAATTATATGTAAGATCATTCAAAAATCTGCAATCCAGAAAATTTTTGCTTTTCTTTGAGCAGCACTTTTAACTCTGCATGCAATAAGATGAGGGGAAAATATTTTTTCTACCTACCCCTATAATTTTAATGCTCTAAATATAGAGGGAAAAGGACCTGTCACTCTCTAAATTATTAAAAGTAAGAACTTCTGCTACATTTGCTTTAATATGCACCTTTCTTCTGGTAATGTTTTTAAGAATATCAGGAATCAACAGAGCTACTATGGTCTCTGTAGTAAAACAGTTGCACTACTTTGGAGCAGAATTTTATCCAGACTCCCAGTAGAAATGACCACAGCTCTGGTAGAATATAAGCTAAGAGCTCACCCCCACAGATGCTTTACACTGCTTGTATTTGGCAGTATCATTAACATTTTCTTTTATCTTCTTTAGCTCTCTTTCTGTTGATGAAATCCAATTTGCCAATTCAGAAAATCTGAAATCAGATATGACAGGATGAAAAAAAAAAAGTTAGACAAAAATTGCCACCACAAAACAATAACTTCTTAAGTGTAGGCAAAAAATGATATAATCCAGTTGAAGCCCCACTATAATTTGTGGAATTTACACAAAGTATAGTTTTCTACTTGAAGCTAAGATCACAGCAGCACTTTTCCCATGGTATTGATCTGTGATGACACACAGAAAAGTGACCATTCATAAGGCTCTGCCAGACCCAGGTAAGAATGGAGGTGACACCTGCTCCTATAGCCCTTCCAGGTGTCCGAGTGCTCTGTCAGCTTCATGTACGTGCTGTCTATCTGGGATTTCAGATCCTTCAGGATTCGCTGGCTGCTTTCCAATGTCCCCCTCACTGGATCGGACACTGGCAGCTTTTGGCACAGTTCTTCCATTCTTTGTAGCCTTTTCTCACACAAGTGGTAAGATCCCTTATCACCAAAGAACAACTGATGGGAGACAAAGCAGAAAATACAATAGAAATACAAACTGGAAGAAATCACCCAGCATATCTATATATTTTTCATAAACTACTAAATTAAAATTTTTTTTTTTTTAGATCAAGAGATGATCTGTCATAAGCTGGACACAAAGAGTTTGTTGGCTGAAGAGTTAGTCATAACTTCTGTTTATTACTGACATTGAAATGTATTTCTGCAAACACCCCCTGGAGGCATGGAACTCATACCATGTGTTCCTTGATCATTCTTTCATTGCCTTCTCTGGATAACACCTTGTTCTGTCGAGCTAGTTCAGCTTTGCACTCCTCCACCGTCACCAGGAACTTGCTTTTCTGTACTTCAATTTTCAAGTGGATCAAATGATATGGGGCTTCTGTTTGAAGATCCTACACACCCACAGGGGCAATAAAGAAGCACAGAGATAAAACACTACTCCCACTAATTCCATGCAAATTTGCTACAAATAAATAGCCTAAACCTAATAATACAGAAAATAAAACATATATGTTCATGAACAGATCAGGGTTTGTTCATATCTACTTTGTTACCAATGCCTTAGATTTATCAAACGGTCATCAGTTGTGCACCAAAATGTATGTGTATATGGCACATTACAGAGACATCTTCATTCTTGGCAAGACATAGCAAATATTTCCTGTATAAAATAGTATTCACAACTGCTTCCAGAGGTTTCTGCCTGCCTGCTAGTGAGACCCCTCATCCATCACTCCAACTTTGACCAGCAACATGTTGTAGCAGACAAAAAATTCTATAGGTGATGAGTAAAGTTAGTTCAGTTGTTAGAGTCTTTGGCATAAGACACAATTTAGGCTGATGGCCTGATGTCTTACAAATTTGTTTGTTTGGTCAGGAAAGTAACTGTAATTATCCAACATCAGCATAAAGGAAAAAATGCTAGCACGTGTACTCAAGACAGGTATCATTATGGCTGTATGTAGTTGGTGAGAAATAGGAGTTTCTAATTTATTTATCACATTTCTTGAATTTACTAAACAGGGTTTTTTCAAGAGGCTATTTGTAGGAGTAGAGGTATCTAATATTTTAAAATAGTTTTCCCCCCTTTTTTTCCCCAATTGTATGAAAAGCCAAATAATACAAACTATTTTGTTTTCTTTCATTTTAATTTTTTTTCAGTATATAGGTCATTCAAAACAAAGACTGACAATATCCAGAGATGTCATTCACTAACCTTCCACTGCCTATGGAGCTTCCTCACAGCTTCCTGCAGGCTGTGCTGCTCTTGTTCCGGGAGGATATCAGTTAGTTCATCACAAGCTTTTAGAAAGGCATTTAGGACTCTCTGATCCAACTGGTTAAAAAATTCCTGAAGTGGTGACAGAAAGTGAGAAGATGAAGCTGGATATTGATATGCCAACATGAAGTTCCCTAATACACTTTCTAAGTTTCAATGGTATTTCTGTTCCATTAAAGAACTGATATTTGAATAAAGGAAATAATTATTTCTAGCCACTCAAAGTCCAGCAAATTAATTTATTCTCAGCCAGTACACTGAGATGGCATTTTAACAAGAAGACATTTCAAAGTCACATGCACATGTTACGGTTATAATACAGAAACAGATATTAATCTAAAAAAGAGCAGTGGATATGTTAGATTGCCAAATATAATGTTCTAACTCTCAATGGTTTACTGAAAACGCCACTCTAGGTTTTTTCACCTTCTGGTTGCTTACATCCAATCTTACATCAGTAAGTGAGCTGGTCATTTCCTTTTTTGTTTTTCAATATTAACATTAGTTTAAGCTGATCTGTACAACTTCTATACGTGCAAGAAATCCATGCCAATTTTAGAATTAAGTAGGCTTTTATGTCATACACTCAAAGATTTCCATGAGGAAGATCAGAGAATCTACTCACGCTATGTTTCCTGAGAAGCTCTTCAGGATTTCCTTTTTCTTTTAAGCAACAATTGGCAATCTGTATTACTTTCTCCAGTTCTGCTCTAGACTCCTCAAACTTCTTCATCAAGCGGCTATTTGCTTCTATGTTTTTTCTCCACTCACCAGCTTTCCTGACCATATTCTGAGTCACAAGCAAAGAAAATGAGCTGGCACTTTCACACTGAGTTTTATTTGCTCTCTTTCACCATGACCTTACAAAACATGCATTTAATTTGTTTCACTCTTTTAAATATATGATTTTCACCATGCTTCTCCCACTCATGATCCCATTTTCCCTGTTTTTAATACTGAGGCTTGTACTAATGTCATCATTCAAATAAAGATTAGTAGATTAGATATCTCTGATATTTTCAGAATGCCTCTGCCATTTGATTAGTGAGGTTTTTTTCCTAAATCCTGCTTTCAAATGTAAAGCACCTGACATCATCAGAAGCTTGCCATTTCACTTTTCCTAGCACCAAACTACCTCCCCTAACATGACTCAAAGTGAGGGTGGTTTGACCCATAGATACAACCAGTTCCATGGTTCAGTTTTTCTGACTGGAAGAGGTTTGTATGATTATCACACCAGTACATCAGATAAGCAACCAGGCATAAAGCTGCTTAGAAGACAGCAAATTTTGTGCTTTAGTTGCTACCCTAGTCACAGCTCTTCCATTAGTCTGCTTTTTAGTCCATCCCCGTGCACTGCAATATCAAGTGACTCCAATTTCATGAGCAAGTAAGAAAACTTACCAAGAGAAATAAACAGTTCAGCACTTTAACTGCTGCAAGGTACTTGCATCACTGCTTACTGTACATCCACTTCACCATCCTCACTGATTACAAACCTCAGCGTAAGGAATTTTGGTGAGTTTACCCAGCCAGCTAATCAAACCTGCCATTCTCAACTTAAACATCTTGCTAATTCTTTTCAAAGTTTTCTGATAAAAATATCTGCATAGTAAGAGAATTGTATAGGGTTGTACTCTTTACATGAAAAACTGCCAGTTTCCAGTATTTTAACTTCAGGTCTGCAACACTTTGTATGATTATACCCTATTGTTTGTGTTTATTTTCTAACACAAAGGATAAACCACAGCCCAGTCCTATAGAAACAGAGTAATAATGTTGAACATGGTAAATTTACCAAGTTACAAGTGCATCTGCTTTTGCTACAATAAGCTAAACTTAAACAATTATTTCTACATTATAAATCAATCACAACTTATCTTTAGGTACACTCCACAAAACATAATATAAATTCTGAAATTCACCTCTCAGAGAGAGCTATTTATTGATAGGTGATTTTCTGCAGTTTAAATTTCAGCCTGGATACCCTATACTAAATAAAAATCACCTGAAAACAAACATGCTAAAACCCATTATGTGGAAATCTGACCCAAAGATAGTCACAGAATCACTGAAAATCCTCAGTTTGAGTGGACACATAAAGATCACTGAGTTAATCTCTGGCTCTGCACAAGACAACCCCCAAAAAATCACACCACATGCAATTGCTAATTTCACATTAGAGTAAGGCTAGACTGGTGCTGAACAGTCCCAAAAATAGCAGTAGCAACTGATAACAACAGGTAAGGGGGAATATAGTTCAAAGGCCACATCTTTGCATTATCAAATGAAATAGATTTGCAGCTTTCTATATTCACAGTCCACCACATTTTCTGAGGAAATATAAAGCCTAGAAATAGTAGCATGTGCAAATTTCCATCCTCCATGCTTTGTGTGAAAGGGGATGTGTGGGAATATAGAAGCAAATTATTAGCCTAGATAATAAAGTCAGGAGAAACAGCAAACAATGCAGCCCTCACAGTGGGATTTCAAGTTCCTCCATCCAAAGGACCTTAAGGCATGATAAAGTTCTCTTAAATCCCAGGTTCCTCTGTGGCAGGCTCACCTCTGAATAAGCACATGGAGAACATGACTGTCAATCCCCTGACCCCTTATTACCTGATAAAGACAAATCTTTAGTTGATAACTTTACATCAGAGAGGTGAGCTACCCAAGGCAGAAAGTACAGAGTGATGAAATGTAGGTACAGTAGGATAAATCAGTTGCACACGAACAAATTTTCAGAAATATACACCAAGGTATGGCATTTTTACCTGAAAAGTAATCTGAACTTGTGTAACTTTTTTCTGAAATGTTGACTGATGGAAATGCTTTAACACTTCAGTCGAAGCCAGACACTGAAGGATGCTCTGACTATTTCTCTCAATTAGGGACACATCTTTCTTGCAGTTTTCTTGATAAGCTACCAAATCCTGAAAGAAAAAAAACATATATCTACCCTGGCCAGGAACAAAGAGGAAAAGGTTTGGCAAAATAACAGGAAGATGCTTTTGACAGTAAAGACAAAAGGGATGAGGTCACAGGACTATCACAAAGAGACGACACAAAATATTACATGGAATAACACAGATGACACAACTTTCTCCTTGAATGTGAACTGTTGTACCCAAATAGATTTCTAGCTATTCACAAAACAAAATACAGATATGTAATCAAGCCCTTTGGGTAGAGAATGGAGGTCTATTGATCTACATTGCCAATACATTGTAGGTCAATACGTTATTCCGTGATTTAATTTTCTGGTATTTCTATATTTATAGTATAACTGAAAATAACCAACAGTGACATAGGAATGACAGCTCTCAGTAGCAGGTTGAGATCTCAACCTTCCTTGCCTTTCAACAAATTAATCCTTCATGTCAGCTTTTGGAATTCAGATTTCATTGTAAATTACATTAAGTCATGAGGAATATACTTTTAAAAAGAGAGAAAAAGAAAACATGCATGAAATAGTACAGGCTGAAAAAAAGTTTTAAAAATCCTACTTTGATTTAACTTTTCAAGGGAGTTCTGACTAGCTCTGAATTCCTCCAAAAAGAAATGCTTATTAGCCATTAAGAAAAGTTAATGCTATACTGCAATTAATTTCAAATAAAGCACTTTTCCAAGCCTTTAAAAAACTTCAATAATAGTCCAAGGAAACTTAGAGAAGTTTCTGATCTTGATGTTTCATCTGCTTAATAAAAAACCAATGTATTTCTTGTATTTCAGTCCAATTTCCACTAGATTAAAAAAAAAAAAAAAGTCATGTTTACGTCTTGGATTTAAACCAGGACACTAGATAGGAACAAAAGTTTCAAATTTTTTTGTATTTATGCCTAGCTGACTTTAGGATAAGGCTACATCTGTTGCCTGAATATCTGCTCAGCTTACAGGGTTACAACCCAAATTCTTAGAAAGATGATTGCAAATACTCAGAGGCAGCAGACCTTTGTGAGATGCTTTTGAAACTTACTTGGGCTTTTTGTTTAAGAACAGTTGTTGGTTGTGCTTCAGGATCCAGGATAGAAATTATTTCATTTACTTTTTCAAGAGATTCATAAAAATGTGTGATTTGTTTCTCCAGTTCTTCCAGGGGAGACAGGAGACGTTGGCATTCATACAGCAGGGCACTGGAATACTCCTTAACCTTTTGGTCAAGCAAAACAGTTATTGAAACAGTTGTAAAATTCAATAAATAGCAGCTTTTTCTGCATGTAGGTTTATATAGTTGTTACTTAATCTTTTTTTAAGGTAGAGCAGTCCTGATCTTGAATTGCTCCTTAATGAAAAGAGTATTAAATTTAAGGAAGGTAGTCTTAGCATTTAAGAGAAGTAACACCTTCTCCACCCTGAACCAATCTACTGTTAAAATATCTGCATATCTGTGAGAATTTATGTACAGGACCCTACTATTTATTATTTCAACAGTCTACAACTTGTAGTAAAAAAAACATTCTGCAACCTTGCCCAGCTGCTCTTTGAGCCGTGTCAAAGTCCCCAGCATTTCATTGGCTTCCTCTTGGGAAACTTCTTTTGTAATAAGTTGCACCGTCCTTGTAACCGCTTTGTACTGAGCTTCCATTGCAGGCAATTTCTGCTTGATATTCTGAAAGAAGTTTCAAAAAATATTTCAACAACAGTATTTATGTGTTAATGGGAGATAAAAGAATGATGAATGATATATATTCTAATTGCAAATTATTTTTGTCACTGATTTCAGTCAACACTGGATCATATTTCAAATCCATGAAAACGAAGCCAGAGAGTGTCAGTCAACTCACCTGAATGTGATTTGAAACTACAAAGAAAGAAATATCTACTGAGACAGTGTTTTGGAAATTTGCTCTAAAAATATCACAATAGAATACAACTATATGTTTTTTAGATATAGCTGAAACCATGCAAAAAAAAAAAAGCACCACTGATAAAAACCCCAATTAATAATGGGAATGCATACTACAATAAATTTATGCTATCAGAATTAAATAGCTGCAATTTTCTTTCTTTTGAAGGAGGAAGGAAGAAACGAAAGGCAGACGCTTACTTCTAAATCTTGCACAAACATTTTGACATCATGAAAGGACACTTCTACAGGGACTGAAAATTTTGCATTGCTTCCATCAATAAAAGCTGTCAGATGGGCCACACCATCCACATACTCCTTCCTCATTTTGTCCAGTTCATCTGCTCGAGCATACTAAAACAGAGAAAGAAAAGGAAAAAATACAAAACAAAACAACAACAAAAAACCCAAACAAAACAAAAAATGCCAACCCAAATTAGACCAAATTAGATACCTAGCAAATAAGTAATGATTTAAGAGAATTAGCATGCTTTCAGTGCAATTGTTTGCTGGAAAAATTACATTAAATGAAATACAATATAATGGAAAGTACTGTAAATTCATCATCTGCATTAGTTTCAATAGTAATGATGGTAAGATGAACAGCATGCATAGAGGAGGTCAGCCTCTTTTAAGGTCTGGGGAATGCCAGACTCATTTGTTTCTACCCTAGAATCAACAGTTCAATTAATTTCTCACTACGTACAACATCAATTTTGAAAATTCAGCAAAGAGAATAAAACATGAAAAGTCTAGAAAAGAAACAAATAAGGGAAATCTTAATAAAGGAATGCTTGCTGGGGAAAAGGGAAACATATGCCTTAGAAAGTAGAAAGAGCTGTGCAACAGAAATGGTGAAAAAGCCTGTGAGAAAAAAACCCCACATAGCCAGCATATGAAAGAAGCTGCATAAGTAGTGGAAGAGACATTTACATCAGTGAATCACCCTAAATAGCATCAGCAAGTAAAGCTTGAGAACATTCTTGTCAACAGTCTGGAAAAGTTACAATAGAAGAGAGACAATCATTTTCTGCTTTTCCTTTTAAGTTGACTCCATAGGAGATAATAATGCCAGTAAGGAAAACAGATTCAGTACTTTCAAACAGGCAACTGCTATTTAAAATCACTGAAAGGGGACAATATTGATAGATGTATATTGACTAGAACAAAGATATTTTCTAATGTGTTTATGAGGTGTGAAATAGTTCTGTGTAATTAAGATCACATCTTCTCTTTGATTTTTAAAGAGCAATATAGAAACCACAATTCTTTTTGTATCAGCTGAATCGCTTACATGAGGTAAAAAGGGTAGGTTTATAAGTTTACTATAAGAGTCTGCTTATAGGCAAGATAGAAGTAAAGTCTGACCGAAATGGGGAAAAACTTAGTTAATTAAAATAATTATTGTCCCTGCTTATGGTTGCCATACAATAATTGGAAGGAGCTTTATTTATAGAGTAGTGAAAATAATAATTTTCACCATGTTCACTGTTTAGCTTTACAGAGCTTGTACAGTAGCAATAGGTACTGAAAAAGTAATTTTCTTTGTAGACCAGTAGAAGTTATGTATCAATAACATTTACTGTGTCAAGACAGATGATTACGATGAAAAACTACAGCTTGTACTGGTTGAAAACGTCCCCTCACCTGTCCCCAAACAGCTGTATAACCAAAAAGGTAAATAAAAGAAGAGCCCAAATACAATAAATTACTGTCAGGGAGTTATTTTAAATACTGATGAACAGTTAGGCACTTTAGAAAGCTGTCCTATAGTCCTGCTAACAGGGCAATCTGTCTTGCTTGCCTGGAAATGACAAAGTAAATATTTTAAAGTAACAAGGGCAAAATCACTTACCTGCTTAACTTGCATAAACAATTCTCTCCATCTTCCATTTAGCAATAGAAGCTGCTGTTTAAGGTCTCTGGAAATGGTCTCATCACATGTTTCAATTAGAAAATTACCAGCATCATTCATGGCTGTGTGCTGCTGGATCCAATGAGGTAAGTGCCGGAAGAAATCCTGAGGAAGAAAATAAAAAAAGAGTTCCAAAACCTTTTCAATTAGTCTTTATCTTAAATCATAAAACTAAAATTTAATCACCCACTCATGACTTGATTAAATCTTGTTGAACAATTACCCTCTGATGCTCTTCACATCAAATATGCCACAACAGAATTTTCATGTCTGTGAATATAACCTGTGGAATTAAAAATTACTGCCAGTTTACTTACAGCTCATTTTACTCCAGTGAGTGACTTCAGTTAAACCAATGAAACCCCTCCTTAAGAGAAAAATCCATAACTGAAAATGCTGTTAGGACTCAAGTATTTTCTGTGCTGTCCTTAAACAGCGTGGGCTGACAGTAACCCAGTCATATACAGGCTGTGGAGAGGTCCTTCCCCTGCTGTGAACCACATGCAGCTTTCCAAGGTCTGGCCTCTCACAAGGCCTTTGAAGACTGATTCTTTTTATCACTGCTTCCTCCTATCTCAGAGCAGGTGAGCACAGAGGGGAAAGAGATGGTTGTCAGTGATTTTGTTCCCCTCCCTGAGACAGCCTTATAAACTGTATGCATCTTGTAGGCAGGTATGTGCACATAAACTGGTAGAGAAGACAAAGACCAATTCCCTTCTTTCCTCTGTTCCTGAAAATGGGCAATTGTTCCTAAGGCAGGTATCCCTGGGCTCTATGGCTCCACCTATATCAATAAACAAAACAGGACTCAAGCACTGTCTCATGATTGTCCACATCTTCTGACATGATTTTGGCTTGTCCCCAGTACCCTTCTACCAAACAATGCATAATTCAAAGAATAGCACAGTCTGTTCCAAACTGGATCATGAGGGTGCCTTCCTTCAGGGCAGAAGGAGTAATCAGAAGGATCCAAGCTATCTGATCCTCAAATTTAGGAGGGGCAGCAATGGATTTTGTTTACGACTATCAATCTACCCTATAATTCCAAAACCATTCACCTTCCATGTGACAGTCCAATACAGTCCTTTGCTCAATGGTACATGAGAAAAATTACTATCCAACCACACTGTCACAGCCACCCCAAGTTTCAGAGCTACAGTTCTGAAACTGTATTTGTCAGAACCCATCCCCATATAAAAGAAATTCAGATGCAACTGTAAAGA
The DNA here is from genome assembly GCF_000277835.1 of Geospiza fortis. Classification (NCBI taxonomy): domain Eukaryota; kingdom Metazoa; phylum Chordata; class Aves; order Passeriformes; family Thraupidae; genus Geospiza; species Geospiza fortis. The sequence continues at coordinate 8,844,863 of NW_005054316.1, read as the reverse complement.
AAAGGTCACGTGGTTGTATACTGGTCAAATATATTGAAGAGAGAATTGAACAGCACACAGTGTTTCAGTTCCTTAAAGGTGAGATCAAGAGGATTCAGGTGCTCTGTACTGATTTATCAGTGAATAAATTTAGTCAGCTCAGTAAACTGCATCTGCAGTTTGAAGCTTTTTTCACTTGCAGTGGAGCAACCCCCTTGCTTTGTACAAAGGCTAACCTTTATGAGCACATCCAAAAGAAATAAAGTCTGCAAAATCTGGCACTGGTCAGCTTTCCAGTGGTCAGGCTCATTAAAGGGCAAGAAGAAAAAGCCACGTGGACTGAACTACTCACATCCTTGTTTCCACACACTTATTCCCACAAACCATTACCTTCTGCAGACCTGGCTGGGGAGGCTCGCCATTTCAGAAGCCAACCTGAGACGTGTTCATTTTAAACAAGTTTGGGAAGCACACCTCATTCTCAATTAAAACAATACACCTCTTTTTAAGGAAGTCACTAGATGAGATCTAGAAGCTCTCTAAAAGCTTTTGGATACAGCTGTGTGAGAAGTGTGGGAGGATGCAGTTAGAGTGAAATTATGGAAAGTGCTTAAGAGGTGGTGGAAGTAAACAAAGGAGCTGTAGAAGGAACAGTTTGAAAAATCCAAGCATACTGGTATTTTTTTTTTTTGCAACATCTTCAGTATTACAGATTCACAATAAGGTTTCTGAAAATTGAAGCCAATGAGAAAGCCAACAGGGCACTTTCTTTTCCAAATCAAACATGCTGGTCTGGAAATGATGCAGAGATAATGGAAAGAAGAAGAAAGCATGACAGCATGATGAAGGGCTACTGTGGTTTCTGCCTAGGATAGAATATAGAGGCTTTAAGTAATACAGGTAAGGTTTGGAAATGGGCAACTTTGTATCACATTACTGCTATCTTTGTGGTTTTACAGAAAAAATATTTTGAAATGTTAAAAATGTTTGATGCCATATTCCAAACAATAGTTATCATCTTTCATCTGGTATTCCAGATGGGTTTTTCTTCATGGCTGTAAAACTATTAATTTTACAAACCACTATAAGAATTGATTTTGGTTTTAATAATCAAATATTAAAACTGCTAAATCAGACCTATCCTTGGAACTATCTAAGTGAACATTATTGCTGTGGAAAGCTAAATTCAACATTAAAAGTAGAAGTAACTTTTAAATATGTAAGTCAGTCTACAGACAGATGCTATCACTCAGTAACCTTTAACAGGTTTGAGCTAATGTACTTTTAAGAAAAAAACTAGCATTTTGGGAAGAATAAAGCTTCATGTCTAAGGTTTTCAACAAGATTTCTTGAATTTCTTGAAATCATATACCAGAATTACTTTTTGGATTTATGTTAGAAACAAAAAGCAAGTATATACTGTATGGGTATGTCCAAATTTCTGCTTTGAAAATCTTTGAAGATAAAGTTATACATCTAAACAGAAAAGTAAATGTTTTGATTTTATTCATATACATGGATTTAAGAATATTTAGTTTTAATCATTGTTCAGTTACTTACATAAAACATCCACCATTATCTAAGATCACCCTGATCAGCAGAAGTCATCCTTCCTGCCCAGTAATAATTTTTTGTATCTATATTATGCCACAGTGTTTTTTTCACTGTTTTATCTTATTTAAAAAATGTATTCCATTAATTTACATCAGTTTGAACTAACAGACTTTAAAAAAAAGTATACTGTTTTTTTCACATAACATGAAATGCTCATTCCTGACCTGATGTCAGTTTGCCTTCTTACAGCCCATGAGAACCCTATTTTAGTGTGAAGAGCTATATAGTTGCTACACTGGGACCAGGTGCAAATTCAGCACCTATTAAACACAGGACTATTCAAGTCAATCCAGGTTATTAGTGAAGGTTTACAAACTTGAATCTCAGTGCCTCAGTACTCTAACATTATGACAGGAAAAAAAAACCAAAAAAACCCAAAAAATCAGAAGAATTATTTTTATAACTGCAGGTCCCCAAAATTAATTGTCTAAAAGATTTCTGAAATGTCAGGGAAATGGGTTAATTAATCAGCCATCAAATATAACAACACATATTAATGACACTACTCTTTGAAGGTTATGAGTACTGAAATCTGTCATCTAGAAAAGTCACTGGAATTGTCTTTATAGGTAGTCCATGATTACTCACTTTGGTGCTAAGAGCTGTATTTGCCTTTGAGTGAATCATGCAACATTCCTATCTGTGAGCAATACTGCCCTGTATTCATGTCAAAGATGCCTCTAGCCATGGTACCACAGATGAGGCTTTCTCCATTGTGTGTGTATATATATATATATATATACACATATATACATATATTTGTGTACACATGTATTTGTTTCTAGATGCTATACAAGCAAACACTGAAACTCCTGTGTTGAATGAAGACAGGATGTCAAAGTCTGAGTAAAACCTTAGCAAAAAAAAATCCAGTTTTTCCCAATTTACAAAACAGCCAGATGAATATGCTACAAGGGCATACCTTTTTGGAATGTTCAGGCTGATTCAGCATTTTTTCAGCATCTTCAAGCCAAGCTTGCAGACCTGCCACAGTGCTGCTGTATCTGTCCCAATTAGCAATTACTTCTTCCAGCATGCTTCTTACACTTCTCACCTCTACTGAGAGGTTCCTCCACTGAGCTGTGGTGTCACTCATGAATTTCATCACATTCTCAACTTCTTCCACTGAGATACAGGAAAAACATTGATTATTTTGTTTCATTACCATTTCTGTAAAGATCAACTTTATATCATGCTTATTCACTGTCATCAGGGAATGTTATTTTAATGTAACTTCTATTTCAGTAGGCTTTTATATACGAATGTTCAGTTCATAGCCCAATTTTAGCACAAGATCATGACTGAGAAATTAAATGTGTGAATTAAAGACTTAGGAAAGTACATAAAATGAGTGCTAAATTAAAACAGTAACACTGCATATTGTGTGTGGTGTCCATTTCAAATCTGCAATAAAAGAAATCAAGAGACAGGCTTGACTTAAAAATAGCAGAAAATGGGAGTTGCATAATATAAAAACACATATTATGTCTACATTGAAAAGTATGGAATCTGATCTTCCTGCCATTGACTTTGAAACCAAACTGCTGCTAATTTTTGCCATTTACATTTTAGCATTTTCCACGTGGCAAGAAAGGAAAAAATGCGTCCTGATTCCCTTTTCTTCCAGAGAGAAGAAAAAAGGGCAAGCAAATGCTGAGACTTCACAAAATATGCAGAATATATTTGTTTTAAAGAGTTTTTAGCCAATTTGAACTGCTATTGCTGAATTCGTATATGTTAGCATTTGTTCTTTAGAAAAGAATTTGCTACTGGATTTTATTAATAGCATTGAATAAGTCTCTGACTTTTGTTCTTTGTAAGAATACCTTGAAAAAATGTTTACTTTTGTAAAATTTGGGTGTCATTATCAATCTAAATTTCACAACAAACGAAAGTATCCATTTTCCCCCGCTTAGCAGCAGCTGCAACAATCCTCCAAAGACATTATTGTGCTACAGATTAAAGTGATCTCATGTCTGTAACTATCTAGGTCAAATATTGCCCTTGAATTCTCAGTGAACTCAGCAGTATTCAAGAATGACAGGAGGCAGCTGTTGAATCAGCTATACATTTTTTCTCATGTATGTCCATACTGCAACTACCATTTGAGTTCCTCTTGCAAGTTTTCGAACTTAACGAGGGACATCCAATAAACCAAGGGATGATTTTGCAACTGCAATACTGGGATCAACTCCCAGTTGTCTTTTTCTTTTAAATTAAGCGAAACCAGGGAGCATTTCCAGGCACTAGAACACTATTTTCCCTACTCCTAATTTGGTTTCTGTCACAATTTTTTATCCCAAATTAACAACACTGAAATAATCCAAGAGTTAGCATGGACAATGGGCTTTTCCCAGGAGGAAGTCTGAATAAGACCACCCCCTCCTCTGGAGATTCAGAAGCAGTAGCCTGCTCTGGACCAGGTGCCTACATGCTAGTGACAAAGGAAATATAGATCTTTACCTGAGCCATTTGCTTTGGCATACATTTCAGCTGCTCGTTTCAAGATCTGGTAGGTAACTTCATACTGCTCAAAGAACTTACTATTTTCAATAACAGACTGAAAAGAAAAAACACATTGTAACAGATAAAATAAAGATGGGTATTAGAATTAGCAATAATTTAAATAAAATTGCATCAGGATACTGATGATGACATTTAACTTCATTATTCCTCCATTCAAATTTTCATCATTATAAAAAAATATTTTTAATACCATAATTATAAAAGAGCACACAAATGTCACCTTTTCAATTTAATGGTACAGCAGAGTATATAATTTCAAATACAGATTTATTTACTTTCCACATGGAAAGGTTATTTGAAGTTTTCTTACTTGCTGTCTTGCTGGAAATCACTAGCATATGATACTTAGAATATACAGAAACTGAATAACTAACAAGTTATTTAATGAAAACTGTTTTACACTCAAAACTAAGTGGAGTAATTTTAATAAAACAGAAATTTTCCTTCATATATGTCACCACAAAAATCAAATCTAATTGTTCCTGTACTAAGCCTTTGCAGTAAGACAGGTTACACCTTAATAGATGAAAAACTTTTGCTTTATTCTTCAATTTTTCTTTACCTCTTTTGCAACTGCCAAAAAGTAAGATCATGGAAACACTGCACAAAGAGATGCTGCTTTTCCAAAGTGTGACACAGTTCTGTTCCTTTGTGAGTGATGGGTTAGCTCTGTGATGTGTTATAGTGCGATGAATAAATTATCTGGAAATATTTTGGTAAAAAATTTATGCCTCTGACATTTATGCCTCCTTATTCCTTATGGGAAATTAAACTGACCTTTTTTTTTTTTTACATGTCTTTCAGAAATGTTATTTCCTTTAAGTGCAATACAGAATTATAGCTCTACATTATGCAAGCACATTATATCTTGCATTAACAGTGTTAAAACAGGAAGAGAAAGGTAGAGTTTGGAATGGTTCTGTAATTTATGTTACATCTCATCCTCCTCAGCTAGAGATTACAAAATTAAGGAATGCATACCCCACATATGTCTATACAAGCTTTGGAATGTCAGAATAGACAAAATCAGACAAGCATGATTTTGATTAAACCAGGTTTCAAATGAAGTCCATGTTCTATGTATTTTGAGCAGGAGAATCAGATCTTGTGTGTTCATAAACCCATATTATATAACACTTAAAAATAATTCTGCCAGTATATATCTAAAACCCTTCTATTTAAAACCTTTGACAGTTGCTATGTCAGGTTACAACAGCTACCTAGTAGATAATTTAGAACTCTGTTTATAACTAAGGAAACTAGAAGTCAAGAACAATCACAGTTTTTCTTTGTTCTGCTGTTAAAACAAAATCTGCCATGTATGAAAACCTACAGACTTTATCATGAATTGTGTGACAGACTCATGATTTCACTTTTGCCAAACCCATGCAGACATGTTAACCTGAACCAAAACCTCCAAGACTTCACATGAAGGAGCAAAAAAAATTATATAACACTGATATCAAGAGCTATCTGAAATGTTTTCAAAAATTAAATAAAGACATTTTACTGATTAATATTGTCTACCATCTGACAAGACTCCTTGAAGAAAATAAGCGGCTTTCTCAAACCAGTGTAGCATATGATGCTAAAAAAGTGCTAACACAGCAGTGCTACAACACAGTTCCATGGGTTAAAATCCATGGATAACTGTACCTAGTATCTCCATTACAGTGGAATTTGGTACAATTTATTATTCAGGTTGATGGTGTGCAAGTCTGTGCTGACCTTTACTTCCGGTGTATGACAGACTGGTGAAAAGATGTTAAGATTAAGTAAAAATCACCACTTTTATTTTAAGCTACAGTACATAAATATTTTCCAGGCATATGTTCTATCCAGATCCTAATTACGCATGTTCCTAGAATGCTGACATTCCCCAGTCTGTTTTGGCAGACAAACAGACTTACATTTTTATCTCCTGCTAATATAATCACTCTAAGGTACTGACTACAGCTTTCCTATGTAAGACTCCTAATATACTGGAAGAGTAACACTTGTCCCTTAGTCCTAGAAAACTGGTCCCAGGTAAGCCAAAGCACATAAATTCTCTTTCTATCACATCTTCAAGGAGCAGAAGTCAAGGCCATTTCAAGAGTGAAAATGAGATTTATTTATCTTCTTGTCCTGGTTTCCTCATTTTGATGTTATACAGTTTCAAAAATAATGCAAGGAAGCATCTTTCTACCCTAAAGACCACCTCAGCATCAGTGGTCTGAATTACAAGAACAATTGAGGCACTTGCAAACTAATATACAAATTAATAACTTCATGTTCCTCTTAAAGGAAAAAAAAATAAGAAAGTTACCAAAAAACCCTGAAAATTCAAGACATCCACCTTTTTATTATTTCCCTTGTCACCTTTTAGTAGTTTTTTTACAGTCTTAGAGAGTAAAAGAATGGACTACAATCCTAGTTATTGCACATCACTCCAGTAAGCTAAGTTAATTCAAGTAATTATCTGAATTTTACCAAGCTTGTCTATAAAAGAAGGTTAGCTGACTCCTGAATTTTTTTGTGTCCTTAACTGCTAAAGTTTAAACACTTTGAAAAGTGAGAATTTCACACAAATTTCACTGAGTTTGAAATTTTCTTTTCAAAGAAGTGGGGACATCAATAATTGTCTCTGCTCATTGACCTGGCTCTGAATGCTTCTGTAACTGTATTAGTCTTTTCAGATTTAATTTCTGTGTGCAAATTTTCCCCTATGGATTAGATGGAGGTGAAAAATATATTTAGATCAATCTTGCTTTTGAAAGAATCCTTCATGCCCTAATGTAGAAGTGCAGCACTACTATCATTCTACCTACACTTGGCACTGCGCGTGTGAATTTAAAAAGATGCAGCAGCGTAACACCGAAAAAGAATTTATCAATGAACACTTGTAAGTCAAGAGTTTCTGTTCCTTAACATTGTAAATGGCTGATGCAGAGCTGGAGCAAACTCTTTCCAGAATAGAAATTTTAAAAAAGGGTTTAATATACTAATGTTGAGTAGGAAAAGAAAAATAATTCTTTAAAAGAACAAAATTAATCCCCTTTAGGTATATTGTATTAAAGAAATATATGAAGGTAAAATAACTTTTTTTTTTTTTAGTCTTTTGGGAGACTCTAAAAAATATTGTGTGTGAATGCATGCCAAATGCCTCCTCTGTCTTTAACTCTTAAACTGTATAGAGTCACTATAAAGTGCTTCTATTCAGGTGTAAAAGAAGATTAAATTAACTTCTTTGGAATTGCTATAAAAAGGAAGAAAAAGTCTAGGATTTGGAACCTCCAGACATGCTTGCTAAATTAATCACTGGACAGCAGCTGGAATAATATTTCTCTTTTTCAAAAAATGATGCAAAGAGAATAATTTTTACTTTTAGCCTTTTGACTAAAGTTCCCCCATGGGGAAGACAGATTCACATCTGAAGATATATTTCATAGGAATGCAGTCATAAAGTTGATGACTGACAAATTGATATCTGTGTCTGTTCTTTTATACAATTCTAGCAAACTTAAATATGAAAATTTCAAAAATGGTTATAAAAAGAGGACAACCCCAACTTACAATATAATTTTGAAGAAGCAGTTCCACTGACTCTCGCCTTCCGTATTTGATAATCCATGATTTTAACTTTGATTCTGCAAAGACTAAGAGTGACAGCAGACGGTACTTCAGTTCCAGAAACTCCATCTTCAACAGATGGAGCTCAGATGAAGAGACAACAAAATTAAACCTAAAAAATGAATCACAGTATAATATAATAGAGCAATATTCATTTTTGCAGAAGAGACTGAAAGCAGTTTGGATATTTTTCTAATCTTTCACCTCATTTAGAATCTACAAACATTTAATTATGTGTGACGATATTCTAATGACTGCTCTTGAACAATAAACTAATTACATTTCTTTTTAATCATAGAAAACATCAGTTCACTTCTGTTATTAAGTTTTGCAAAGTCATTTTTCTTTTTTTTCACATGCATCCTGGCTGTTATATAACATTTCTTCCAGGGACAAGTAATAACAGCATCAGTATAAGAAAGGGCATTCCTATCCAAAATTTATTGCTTATTTTGATTCTCATCAATCTTAAAAGCATCAGGTTTTTCAGTATATTTTTATGTATATTCTAGGAGGTTTTTCCATCCATCTCAGTTTGCCACTGAGAAATGTAACTAGACAGTGATCTCTGCATGAACAGATAAAAAAGCAAACAGGCTCCCCTTCATACACAGAAGCTTTTCATTTCAGATTGAAAGCCTTACCTGTCTGCCATATCCTCTAACTGGTCATGTGGAACAGGCACGCCATTAACAGACCTGGTCCTGTGGATCTCGTGGAAAGCCTTTTTGTGACCATCTATGTTTTTCAGCAGATCCTGATTGGATTTTTAAGAAAGAGAGAGATATTGAGAGAGTGGGGGGAGGGAGGAGAGGGAGAGAAAAGGCTCACAGTAGGCTATCTAACTAATAAGCACAGTTTTAAGCCGGCTCTGATGACTCAATGTAGTTAACTATTTGATCGTGCTCTCACATTTCCATGCAAGGTAATACATATCACATAAGCATTTACACCAACTTAAACGTTTACACAGGGAACCCCCTTATGTGAAGCTCTGTTACAGCCATGTCGAACAATCCTGAAAGATTTTAAAACAGGATACACTGCAAAAGGTTTAACAAAACAAGAACCTTTAACTGTATTAAATAATCTCTGAAATTCCGTCTGCCAGTATGCTAACATCCCAAAAGCATAACCCTCCTAAATTTACTCTTCAAATCTTTTTAACAGATACTAACCTTTGCTAAGTATAGACTGAAATTTTAAGCAACTAATCTGGTCTACTATATATAGGAGGAAGATCTATAGCTCCTTGTCTAAGTACATATTCCATATTTAGTAAACTTTTCACTCTCTCACCATCAAAAGACTTCAGGATGGCTGTCTCAGTACTGCACGAGCGACTGCGGAATGTGGTACCCGACCTGTATTGCTGCGATGTGAACCGTAGCAGTGCAAGCCCTACAGCAGAGCACACTTCAACTGTAACTAAGCAACACCGCTTCAAACGGCTTCCTGGAGATTACATATTGAAATGAATGACTGGCAGCAGTCTTTGAAGAGATACTCTTAGCAGTAACACGTCAAGTCCCTGGAGAGTGGCTGGGAGAGCACAGAATGTTGGGGGTTTTTCACTGCAGACAGACAGCTGCTAGCACAAGGTGCTCAGAAGCCTGCTAGCAAAGATTGTACAAAGGTTCCCCCCTCTCTCACCTCAGGGAACAAAATGCAGGCTTCTGCACAGATTCTACATATGTATATATTCCTACGTGCCAAGGAAGGGCTTCTCCCCAGCCAAATCTCGGTGTTTGCACAGAAGGAATCAGTGGAAATTCTCTGGCTCAGCTCACCAAATGGCCCCACTATCCCCATCAACCCACCTGGGTTTTCATTGTCTTCTGCTTCAGCCAACACCTTGCTGCGAAGAGAAATGAGCTAGGCTTTCTCATGATTTTACCATGGTGAAAACTCCTGACACAGTCTCACATAAAGGGAAGATTTGGAACAACTATCTCAGCTGTGTTTGAGACCTTGCCATACAAGGGATGCAAAGGATGCAAAGGGATGCCCCTAACATGCGCCCCTAACTGGTGAGTCAAAACGAATCACAGTAGTTTCATCCAGCATCAACAGGAAGCTCATGAAAACTTATATACAACATCCTCATAAAATGAAATCCTGCTCTGGGAAATGACCCCCAGCAAGCACACACATTGCCCTTAGTTCCTGGATCTCGGTAGCAATAGCAACTAAAATAAGCATAGGTGCTTGCCTGATTATACAAGGTTTGTCCAAATAAGCTTGTACATTTTGTACTAAATTCAAATAGGCCATGAGCTATAAAGTTCACTAAAATAACCCATTGTCAGATGAGACAAAGATAAAAAGGAAACAATGATGTCATTTGAACAAATCCAAACAAACAAACCAACAAACCAGAAGGTAACAAGGAAACAAGGACTGAAAAAAATACATGAATGCATTTCTGGTACTATCCAGTAGCACATGTAGATTCATCAATTCAAATCTGAGCAACAAAACAAACTCCACGAACAGATATAATTATATATGCTTCTCTTGAAGCTTTGTCCATCCCACTCCCATGGGAAAACTCCCCTGGCACAGATTAACCTAAATCAAAGTTTATTTGTTGGCATGGAAATCCCTCACCACAGCATTTCTGATGCAAATAAACAGTTTAGGGCATGCTCTTTTGTACTTCTTATGAATGTATCAAAAGGAGGTCTACTGTGTTCACATTCTAAGAACAAAAGAGTGTTTGACTTGTTAATTTTTTTTTAAAAAAATGTCAAATCCTATGAATCCTGAAATATTTGATGCTACCAAGAAAGTTAATGAAATCTAGCATTATAAGAGACAAGACCCCGAAAAAGTCTGTATCTTCCTTACAGATTTTAACATTGGGGTTTTTTTTAAATTTAATTAGTTAGTACTCAAGTTAGAAGAGCTACAATTGTTCTAATAAAAAGCAATCAGGTGATCATGAAATTTCTCAGCTCTTCATGATATAACATTACTTTTTGATGAAAAAACCCTACCCATATCCTATACACAAAAAATAACAAATTTACAAAAATAGTTTAAATATAGTAGTGATAGAGGAGAAAAAAAGGAAAATACAGCCTCAAGTACTGCCTTTCTCTACACCATCTTTTCCTTTCCATTTACTGGTTCCGTTTCTTTTATCATCTCACCAGCATATTTTTTCACCAATACATTTTTCCCACACATATTATGCAAATCCACGGAAAAAACCACACCGCTTTGGTTTTAAAAGAGAACTGGGACTCAGCACAGAACGATGGTACAATTATTTACATTCATCTGGAAAATTTCCTGTTTACCACAGCATGCTATCTGCCATCACAGATGGCTATCATGCTATCTGTCATCACAACACTATCAAAATTCACTGCATTCTCATTTTCTCCCCACCATGAATGTCACCTGCACTGACTATCAGCACAGTTAGTGCATTTATTCCCTTTTTCCTGTTTCACCCAATTAGTTCATACTGGTTGAACCATGCACCCAATATTATGAGCTCCCTACGGAATTTTACGGTAGAAATTAAAATAGTAATACCTGACCTACTTCATCTAGAAGAAGCAAAAACACTTGAAAGCAATTCTGAATATCTGAATATTGGTTGCAAGATACACAGGTATCACAGTTCAAATCACCACGACAAGACACCAACATTTAGCCACTACCAGGACAACATAACCCACAGAAAGTAGAAATAATTATTTTGCAGAGTATGGATCATTTACAGCTGTGAAAACAATGGAACACACAGAATGAATGCATCTCCATCTACCTTATGTTGTTCAAGCTTCCTGTGTATTGTGTTTGCTGTTTCCTCATGAGCTTGCTGGACAGTTACTTCTTCCCTCAGAGCGGCCTCTGCCCTGTAGAGCCAAGCACCAATGGTACCCAAAGGTGCAGGAAGGGATTTATCAAGGTGTATGTGCCAGTCAAGCATCTAGGAAGTAAAAGGAAAAGGACTGAAATTCCTCCCTTGCTAAATAATACAAATAAGTACATTTATAAAAATCACACTTTACACTGTAAAATCAAACCCCCATGCAACAGAGTATAATTGAGACATAAGCCTAGGTATATTATTCCACATGAGTTGGAAATTGCAGCATTCTCACAGGCAACAATATATCTATAAGAATTTGTTGATTTATGTATTTCCCTTTCTGAATGGTAAATGGAGTAACTGGAACAACTGAGAATCAAAATATCTGGAACTTCATCAGTTAATATGCACAGAAAAGGGATTCAAGAACTTCTTCTGCCATTGTCATTTAATTAATGCTCCTGCATAAAATCTTTATATCTTTATTTTGAACATACTTTTTATATGTAAGGTTCACATGAGTCTCAAAAGACTCTAGAGGGGCGAATATAGCAATAAAACACCCTGTCTTATTGGCAATGCCTGTTACGGGAATGAAAACATAATGAAAATTATGTGAAAATTCCAGAATCACTTTAAACAGATACTCTGTTAAATACATGACATAAAAAAGTATATTTATGCAGTATGGATATACACTAGTAATAATGTTTTAATTAACTTTTAATTTGGATCAAACAGTATAATTTGCTTGGTATTTTTCATTCAGTTGTTCAGAATGCAAATCATAAATACTAACATTAATTTATTACTATTGAAAATAGGTCAAAAATAGAATTAAAACCTCATTTATTGGTGATGTATTCAGTATTACAGAATTTTTTTTAGTTATACTAAAAAACGCTATATTAGATTTTCTCAAATAACTAGCAATTTACATCAGAACATTGGGTTTGGAAGTGGCTTTGTGTATGCTTTTCTTTCTATCAACAATGTTTTGAACTTGGCTGAGCACTGTTACCACTCTTTCAAGTAAAGGGAAATCTCCAAGTATAGTGCTTTTCTTAAAGTTCATATTCTATCTCTGAGCAATATTAAAGATGATAGTGCAGTAAATATTCTCAAAAAATGCAAAATAATTCAGCAGTGCCAGAAATTTGGTCCACTTTTAGGTTCCTAATGCCTAATAAAATCAATAGCAAACAGATGTTTAAATGATTTTAAATTCCACCCTTCATTTAATAAAAAAATATATAGCACAATGACTTTCAACTTACCCTGGAAGTAACTCTCTCCCATGCTTGCTTCACCACAGCTTGATCAAGTGATAATTTACCATCTTTCCTTACTGACTGGGTTGCAAGTTCAAACTGTTTCCTTTTTACCTCATATTGTACTCTGAAATGCTTATATGACTGCACAAAGAGAAAACCAAATCAATTGCAGTAGAGAGTGAAGGAGTTAAATTCTTTAACATTTAGGAAGTACCATAACCCACGGAAATTTTGTACTGATAGCTGTCCTAATCTTTCCTAAAGAAGAATAGCACTTAACTTCTATATTTACTTGTGTATTTTTTTATTTATATATAGATAAGACTTTTGTATTTCCCTTCAGCTATCAGGTGCACGAACCATATATGAAATGAGATAATAATTGATGAGATAAAACTGCAACTGGATTTAATGCTACTTGGGACAATGGCTGCATTTAGAGAACAGTCAAGCTTCAGGAGAAAATTTAGGCCAAGTTTTGGATTTCTGATTTAGACATTAACCTTTGAGAGAGCGAATGAAAATAAAACTCTAAGTCCTGTTCTCTCCACCTGTCACCTCATCCAGCCTTCAGTCATACCTCCTATCTGAGCTAAATCATGCTAAATCATCAGGATCTGGAGGGATGGCACAGACACATGCTCTCTCCTAACTAGGACAGTCCCTCTTCACACTGCTGGGAAAAGCTCTGTGTTAGGCAAACCATCTGTGCACTGTCCTACGTAGCAAAGCTGGAGCTGGCATTATAACTCTTCCACCAATAACACACTTTGTGTCCTTATTTCTTTAAACAACATCATAGTGACTCTCATATGTACAGATTGCACAAAATACTGCAGTACCTGTTACACATAATGATGACAAAGATTTGTTATCATACACAATTTCCCTGCTGCTTACCTGATACTTCTCTTGTAAGCTTGTTTCTGCCACCTGTGCTCGGGCTATGTCTCTTTCAAATTGTTCTGCCCACACTTTCAGGTCTCTTAGCACCAGTCTGTCTTCCTTCTATGATGTAGTACAACCACACATTAAAAAAGACCCCATTGCAGCCTTTTAGTAGAGCTGACAGATGTAGTCCAGAAATTAACATCTCTGTAGCAAGTCAAGGTCATTAGTTGTAATGAAAGCAAATGTGCCCAATTCTCTTAAATTTACCTTCTTACAGTCTAACTGAAAACCATTCTCTCAGTATGAGAGAAGTCACCAACTAGACATGAGTCTTAGAGGAGCGAAATCACGACAAACGAGGACATTGCAGTGTCAGAGATATTACCAGCAGTTTTCATCTGATGTTAAATTAACACAAAGTTCTTTAAAGATATCTTAACAACTAATTTTAGTCTTCAACAGATTAGCAAAGTCAATTTTCAGTTGAAAAGTTAATTGAGCTGAGACAGGAGAGGATTTTTTAATCTTTTACCACCACTTTATTAGCTGGTCTGCTATTGCTGAAAAGACATTATTGTCTGATTGACTTCAGAGTAATCCTTGACATAAAGCTCCAGAAGTTAGCAAAATATTTAGAATGTTTTAAGATGGAAAATGAAAAGAAAGAAAGAAAACCCAAGTATATTAAATTTCTTTTCCTTCTGTGCCATTTTATGGCTTTGAAGAAAAGCATATTTGTTTTACAGTTTACCACTTCAGTGTGTCATGGCACTGCAGTTTTGTAAGGCTGCAAAGTTTTCTGCAGAATTCAGTGACCTGGCAGTGGACAGAAAAACACTAACAGGAAGTCTCAGGTCTGTGAGCATGTTATAAGCAAAAGTTATCAGGAAAGAGAAAGGTATTCTGTTCACTGTATAAGAAGGCTGGTCAAGTAAGATATAAGTGTCCCTCTCAGATTTCCAAACAATGAACTAGATGTGTTGGCTGTTAATCAGAAGCTATTTTTTGAAACCAAAGAAGCGCTATCACTGTAAAATTTGTCAGAAACAGACAAATAACAAATTTGTCTACTACAGACAAATAAATTTACCTATTACAGAACAAATGCATCTTACATCTCATCATATAAGCTAATCACCTAAAATGAGTCACACTTCAAGCATGACGTGAGAGAAGAAAAACTGGACCATGGGATAAAAAAAGAGTCATCACTGCCTGCATTTAACAAAGTACTGTCTTGTAAGAAATGAACCTGACAGATGAAAGAAGCCAATTTATGGTTCCTTTCTTTGAAAGCTGCCTAAAATTTGTAAAATAAAACTTCCCCTTAATAATTTTTAAAGATAAAGCTTTTGCTTTATTTCAGCCAAAGAAAGGACAGGTTCCTCAGATAAGAAAGAAATCTTTGATGTATTTCTACTAATTCTTTTACTGAGCCTCTGCTCAGAATAGAGTTAGTTGGATGTAGTTTGCACAACAGATTTGCAATTATCACGGTTATCCTGATAGCTAGGCACTGGCAGTGAGGTTAACATGCTGTTAGAGCAGCTGTGCTGGAACAAAGTTCTCTGTAGCTTGTGCTCCTGTCTTCTGACACACACAGGCTGACACCTGAGAAACAGTATAGCACAGATACAACACCTCCCTGCTCCAGCTACCTGTAATACTGTGCTTTCCTTGGTGTCCCAAGAAGCCAAAACTCCCAGCAGATCCAAATTTTCAAATCATTTAAATATAGAGAAGGAGAATAAAATGTCTATTCTTCTTGTCTGTGTGAATATAATATCAAGATTCTTTCAGAAAACCAGCAAATTCATGACTAGCCCCCTATGAGGAAACGCATAGAATCATTTAGGTTAGAAAAGACCCTTAAGATCATCAAATCAAACCAAGCAGAATATAAAAAAGAGTATCTTAACTCATTCAGCCATGAAGAAAGAACTTTGGTATTAAATTTGTTCTATCCCTAAGAAGCCATAACTTTAGTGAGACTACTGAGATCTCTATTAGTATTTAGCTGCCAGCTCCATAAAAGCAATACTAAACTATGCATCTTAGCGGATTGAAAATACTACAGCAATCCCACTAACTGAAAATTTCAGTAAGATATTCTTGAAGTCACGAAGGGAAGAAGTTTGCCCCAATGCTCTGTATATTCCTTCTAATTCACACTATAAAATTCAGTTTCATAAAATATTGTTTCATATTTCTCATATTCCTTAAGGTAAGACTTTGAAAGAGCATCTATACGCGTGCAACCGTTCATACAGCAAATCAGGTATTTTGCAAGATTACTTTGTCAGTTTAAAAATTTAAATTTAAAACCCATTCTGACCAAATGTTTTTGAAATAGAGTATCTCTGGGACTAAGAATACCTCTATGGTATCTGAAGATAACACAGGAACAGCCTCACCTCTCTCAGACCACATACGTTTTCTCTGATACTAAGTTAACAGGGAGCATTTGGCCTTCTGTATTATAAAAAACCATTTATTTAGAGAAATTTTGATAACTTCATTTGCAAAAGATGTAGATGCTTCAGCAACCACCTAACTGGATGCTACAAATTACGTTGTGTAACAATGCACAATCAATCTTTTATTTATTTATTTATTCATATATTTTCACAGGTATTCAGTTCAGTGCACCACTTACTACCTGCAAATTAGATTCCGTGGTCCTTGGTTGATACTAAAGCACTTTAAAGTCTCAGTATAGGTAATCAACAGAAGAGATTCATTTTCTTAGATACCAAGGCAGTTGTCATCAACACCCACCAGATTTAATGAGCTATCATTCTTAAAAAAAGACTTTCATTAGTGTCTAGTATTCTTGCTCTTAATAAAAAAATATCAAAATGACATTCTCACTGATATGTAAACTATTTTCTAAAGTCTGCCCCTCTGAAGTAGCATACAGATCAGAAGATAAATCACCAAACAGAAATTAACTAGAATAAATATAACTATTTGTGCTTTCTCTGGCATGAGGACCATTGATCTCTCATCCATCTATTTGAATTTATCTAAAATCCTGTGGTCCATTCAGTATGTTACCTCCAAGCAGCATTTCTAAATATTAATTTATCCTTACAAAATTCCATGAATGTTCACATATTTGTAGAGATGAACAGAATTGGAGCACTCAGCTGACAAGGAACATCAAAGAAGGTATTCAGAGAGAAGAGTTTATGAGTTCTGATATGATAATGGAGTAGACTGCAAATTTGCAAAGAAAGTTTTCAGCCCAGAATCAGTATTTTATTAACTGATATACCAGAGTTAATTTGTAAGTTACATAATACAGAATACTGTAGGGTTTGAAGACCTAACATGTAATTATAAACAAGGTGTACTGATCAGACTCAGGCACAGAGACAACAGAATTTTCAAATATATCTTTTAAATGAAAAAAGGCTTAAGTCTGTTTTTCAAGGACATGGAATCATTGTATTGCGTATGTACTGAGAAAATGAAGTCCCTTCAAAAATGTTTATGCATAAATTCAACTGGTTATGCTGTTCATTTTGAAAACTCTGGCTTATATAATTATATATATAGGTTACTGGATATATATATAGGTTACTGAAACTCTCTCCCTGACAGCAGTATCACAGACACAGGGTGAATGCTGAGCCGGGCATCACCTTCAGGAATGAACTATTAATGACTAGCTGCAGAAGTAGACTAAATCCCTGGAAAAGCTCAGAAAGCTATTTTTGTAGCTGCTGCTCAGGAAATTCCTCTTACACTGGGGAACTCTGCTGGCATAAAAATGTCAGAGATGACAGGATTATCTTCTGAATTACTTGCTCATCAGAGCACAAGAAGAGAAAGACTTTACATCAGAAATACTTTGAGGGGGTGAGCTTTAAGTACAGCTAAATTTATACCATGATAAGGAAATCGGCAAAGCTTTTACCACTTCAAATCTCCTCTGGCTTAAGAAGTAATGTACTGGGGCTGTGTAAGGCTAAGGATTTATAAAGTCACATTAAAGGTGCCCAAACTTGCTTGAATGGATTGAGAGTAGAGGACTAATTCTGCTATCAGTATAAATTTTTGCTTCAATACATCACTAGTTAGATATACATAATATGAGATGAAGATGAACCCTTGATCCTAGTCATTTTAAAATAATCTTTTTTATAAATTTATTCAGAAAAAAAAAATCCCAACTGAAAAAACCCCAAGAATGTGGAATCTAGGCAATTAGTTGGATCAGATCAAACTATAAACACTAATGACTGACTGCAGTGACACTTGCTATTTATTTCACAATGTATTCACTTCTGCAGTCTTCCAGTTTCACCTCTGAATGCTCACTTCATATACTCTGTGTTAGGTTTCTGAACTTCTCTCAGTCAATACTAGAAAATTAGAAGTATCTGAAAGTCCAGGATGGATAAAAAAGTATATTTTTAGAAATATAATAATTTAGATTAAAAAGGAGCAGCACATCACACAATTACAAATGAACACTCTCCTTCCAACTCACAAGCCACACACATCACTTACACAATCATACACTCTACTATCTACTCTATAAACCTAAAGACATACAAAAATATTCATCTAAAATGAGATTAGATGTGTAGAAACATTGAACTATAATCTATTAATTTCATCTTTATATCTATACTTAAGAAAACCAAGAGCATAATCTGAGATTTATTATTGGAACGTTTACTTTCTTTTCGATAATATTTCTGTGAAGTTATTTGCAAAATTAAGCGTTAGGCTGTTAGGGTCAGCTCATGTAAGAGAGCAGACCTAGATTCAGCATGTTAATGTATTGTTTTTCAGGAAAGATAAGGTTAGCAAACTAATATATATTAAGCCCCCCAAAATCTAAATTCAAGTAAGTGTAGGATAAAAAAAGCTAACAACCATGAAAGGTCCAATCCAAGCAATTATTCTGAGCATACACCCTTACCTTAAATTTCATAAAAGAAATGACAAAAGTTGGGATTGCTTGAAGTTCCTAGCAATATGAAAAAAATGGGAAAACAAGAAGCAAGGAAAAAAAAAAAGAAAAGAAGCAAAATAAAATAACGCAAAGCAGGCAGAAAGTCCAGAGAGAACAGTAAGAGCCACACATGTAGGAATACAAGATGTACTTAGAACTATTATCAAATTCACCTGTCTGTATTATATCTAGTGAAGTAATTTTCATATTAGATTTGATTTCCAGATTTTAAGTCACTACATAATTTATTTTATCTGGAAAAATAATTACTTACCTTAGAGTCACTGTGTTTCTTTGAGATGTGTTGACTACATGAGTTCATACATGTTCATAGCTGGTCTATGCATGAGAGATTAGACCCCTTTTAATTCTGAAAATGCTCATGCAAATAGCTGCTCCCTCTGACCACAAATAAGGGATAAGTTTAAATCCCTACTCCACTTCCAATGAAAATTCTTTATAAACTGATCATTGAATCAAGAGGGAAGATGAACAGGAATTTGTGTGGACAACACACCTTGAGGAAACACAGTGACAGCTGATCATCGGGGTGAAGGTGGGGAAAGAGGGTTAGAAATCTCCTCTTGCCCTCCCTCTCCCTGCCAAAATTCACCCAGACACAGTCCAGTCTGAAGTAGGATCCTTCTAACTAAATGTAGGCATCTGCAACTAGGATAGTCCCTTTTCAGTTCTTCAGACAAGGTAGATAAAACCAGTTGTATCTAGCATCTACTGTCCAACTTATTCTACAGCAGGCACTTAATACATGTCAGGTAAAATATATTCTTAAACAAAAAATAAGGATTAGTCCAAGAGTTCAGGGAACAAGAGTCTTGCAAGGTTATCTCTCCCAGGTACCTGGATTGTGTTAGAAGTATTCCTTTAGACTATACTTCAGCAGCAAGACAGAGAGGCTAAAAATAGGGGGTTATACTGGTCACAAAAACAAAAAGTTTTTTAATCAACTGCCAACAATGTTTTATATATCATTACCTAAGGGATGGATTAATCTGACTCTGTTTTATCTCTGTTGAAATGCTCTGCAACGCAGGCTTCCAGAAGAAGCCTGCTTGTTTAAGACACTGTCTTAAGAAAGATGTATCTGGGGAAGTGTTTATCTTTTGCTGACCACAGGTGGAGTGTTGTAAACTTTTAGATTTTAAAGGTGAATCCTGTTCTAAGTAACTAAACTAACTAACAACACTAAAAAGGAACATAGGTCTTCTTCTAGGGATAATGATGACATGAGAAATTTAGTGCAATGTCAAACTCCTACTTTCTTCTCAAAGTCTGGAAGTTACTGGTTTCTGCAGCATGACATGCAAGGGGTCAGCACTTCTACCAAAATTTATGTGGATTCCTAGTGGAATATCTAAGAAGAGGAACTGCTTCTGAGATCAGCACATTAGCATGTCAAATTGATTTGTGTTGTTCTGCTTCCTAGTAATTCACATAGAACTCCAGATGCAACTCATTATTTGCCCTTCCATAACTTGTGTGCTGGCATCTCTGTGGGTACAGCCAGAGACAGGCAGGGCATGGAATGGCTCAATCCTGCATTCTCCTGCATCATCTTTGCATAAAGCTCGGGGCAAGGGGGTGAGGTTGCTCCTCAAAACCCAATCCCAGCACGCCAGAAGGCCTGGCCAAGGCTGTTGGCAGCAGAAGCTGCCCTGTGTGCCATGGTATGAGGATGGCAGGACTGCCTCAGCCTGAACAGGCCACAGAATGAGGCTTCGGTGCTCACTCAGTCCCTTCAGCAGTCCCATTGCTTAGTGGGATGCTGAGACACTGGCACAAGTATGTACCCAGATTAATGCTGCAGGAAGGAAAAGAATAAGTTCCAGTGCTCAGGCACTGGAATCAAACAGCAAAGCTACAGCTACCTTAGCCTCACACAGGCATTAGGAAGGAGACTCACTCCTTTCAAAGCTCTTTTCTACCTCTGTAGGGAATGCAGAGAAACACAGATAAAAAATTGCTTCTTCTTTCTCTCTTGCTGGGGCTGAGCAGATTGCCTCAGCAGTGCTTCCCATGTTTGCCATGAAGAAAGCAAATCAGCACTAGGAAGTGAGTCATGGTAACTTGGCATTGCTGAGCACAGCATTCCAGTGCAAAGCCAATGCACTAGAGCCTACACAAAACAAATTCCAATGAAAAAACACGATTGAAAACAATTCCTTACAACAAAGAGTTAAACATCAGTGTGAAGTAGAAAGGAACCTCTGCCAAAATTGTAAACAACTCTCAAGCATAAAAGCCCAAAGACTCTACCTAAGCAGTATCTTGGACCATTCTTGTTCTTATCCAGAAACCCAGTGTGATAGAAATATAAATGACACATTGCTTCAGGTAACAAATTATTACAGTATCATTGGTGTTATGCTTAAAAACCAGTTAAGGAACTTTAGGATCCATGAGTTTGCTACTATTTACAATAATTGTTAGTGCTATTTTTTGCTCCTGCTACTCCTGAAAAGAGGAAAATACCTGCAAGATCAACATACTATTTTCTCCACCTACTGAACATCTGCAAGACTTGTTCCTTTATTCTTGGCTAATCTTTCCTAGTTTTCTTAGTGTTCTTGGCACTTGAACTGCTAAACAAAAGGAAATATAATAAACCAAATGAAAGATATAAAATGTATTTATAAAGCTCCCCCTTCATTATAAACCAATTTTTATAGTTATGCAAGAGAAACTTACATCATTCTCTGGCACATCAGTCACTGTATGATGAGGATCAGGATAGTACTTCAAAAACTGGGCTACGTAGGTCATGACAGACTTTTCATCTGGCTTTTCAACATCCACATCTAGACAAATAAAAACATGGAAAATTAAATTTTTAGCTGAATGGCATAAAATGCTGCTTAAATATCTAGCCATGATGAATTAGCACATCTGCCTTAAGACATGCCAAGTAGTTAAAACTTTTTCAAGTTGAAAAATTCTTTTTCAACCAAGTATTAGGTACCTTCTGGGTCAAGGAGCCTTGGGATTCCTAGTTCTGCTTCTGCAATTGTGAAGGCTTCTTCCAAGTTTTCTCTATTTGACCTTCCCCTCACTTTCTCCATGTCCACTAAATCTGGGCGGATAGCATGAATAACAGAATGAAATGCAACACCACTCCTCCAGCTTTGTCCAAAATCTTTGATTTCAATTCCAACTTGCCTAAAAAATATGAAAGGGAAAGAAGTTACTAACAACATCAGGACTGCATGAAACAGGGAGAGGTATGAATGCTGCACCCAGGGGTTACCTATCATTAAACCTAAACCACTTGTTCCTGTAGTTCCCAGTTAGGTCAACTGCAGTCCCATCTCCCCACTGCATAAATTAATTTCTGCCTATCAAGATCCAAGTATTTTTTATCATATACATGATGTATTTGTCTCCAGTGGGCTTGCTAGTGCCAATAAGCCATGAAGCAATGAGCAATGGAGGGCCAAAGTTCTCAAAGGTGTTATATGACACGCACAGAGTCTACGGATGCACACACTTCCAATCACTGTTATCTCCCTCCCTATAAATCTCACTCCATTAAAACAGCTGCAGTTCAATTAGGTACATCAGTATCATACAAATAAAATTTAAAAAACCTGCACTAACCTGTTATTTTTTAAAATGATAGCATGAAAAACGACATCACCGCTGTTTAGGGGATACTACAACACTCAAATTTCTCTATGTTCTTATCAAAAGCCTGAATGGTACTATAATTTCATATACCCAGAACACTTAATATGTCCACTAAAAAATAAACACAGATGATCGAGAAATAGCAATATACAATAAGAAAGTAATCAGAACTGGATCACACTTCTGAATCATTGCTTCTTTTACCAGTAGTTCTGAAAGGTATGGTGATCCGCAGACAGCAAGACAGTTTTGAACTTGTTCTGAGCAAGCAAGCATCCTTCCAGGACACTAAGGCAGTCTTGCCATTGGGAGGTTCAAGCAACAGTAACAGAGTAGAGATTCATTCAAATCTCACTGTGATCAGTGAAACACTTCCACTGACTTTAAGGAAGTAGCCCTTCCAAACAGTGTGAAGCAGGCCCAGGTGAAGTTACCACTAGGCATCGCTCAGCTTCTTTCAGCATATTTTTCAAATCTTCCCAATAAAACTGACAGCTTAATTTATTCATCTATTTTCATTTTGTTCATTTGCATGTCTGGAAATAGAAGCTGATCACTTTCCATTGCTGGTGTCTTACCAACAACAGTGCAAAGGAAGAAACAAATTAGACAGCACTGCACTATATACTACTGTATTCTACCTCTGCATAAGTCTGAATCTTTGCAATTACATTTATTTTCTCTGAGGTACCATCCAATAACTGACTATTTCCCCCTCTATATTTTGCACAATTGATGTCTTGAAATAGCAGTGATTCTTTAATTTGAGCAAATAAATCCATGTTATTTTACATCTCTGATTTTCTTATTGTAGAAGCTATCAAACTACTACAGTATCTTTGATATAATTTATGGGAGGGTTACTGCCTTTTTGAAAGCTGAAACAGCATGGAATAATCATACAGAATAAAGGAAAAAATTCTTAAGTTAACTAGACTTAGCAAGAAATAACTCAAAAACAACTTAGATTAAGAAAAATGAAGATTCAGGGCAATTTGTGTATTACGCAATACACAATATTTAAAATTAATCAGAAAACTACAGAGGGATATACATAACTTTTCACCACTTTCCTTTCAACAGCAAGTTGTTCCTCCAAGCTTTCACTGAGGAACGCTTAATCAGTGCGGTGCTGGCAGAGTCACATTGAGTGTTTTGGCAGCAGGACTAATGAACTGTCATTCAGACATCTAATTCCCCTTTCAGCTCCTCATTCTGCCACAGATAATTCCAATCATTAGTCAGAAATTATAAAATATGATTGCATGCAAAATTAATGTAAATCATTAATTATGACTTGTTTTGTTGTATAGTGGTAACATTTAGCAGCCTCAGTTGTCAAAAAGAATGTGGTGAGGGACTCTATAATTATATATAGAGGAAGGTACTATATAAATAAAGAGCAAAAGGATGATCCCTGAGAGAGCTTAGAATGTGAGCAAAAAAGCTTTCACTTAAAATATAAAATCAGTTAATCTGTAGTTTACTTACTTTGCTGCTGTGTATTGCAACCATTTTAACAAAGCCTTCCTGGCACTTCCTTGGACCTTGGTTACCACCTTCCGTTTGCTTGGGGGACTTGCAGTTTCTGAACTGACAACACTTTCCACAGAAGAAGCACTGCTAGACAAGGGCTGCAGCTGTGGGAGGTTGCTTGTAAGCTCTTCAATCTGCAGAGAAAAAAATGTGAATGAACTCTTTGTAGATAACCTTCTTGATTCACACCAGTTTCTTTAATAATTTCCCAATACAACTGTCTAAATAAAGTTGGGCAGAAGCTATAATTAACTGTGTTTTATTTGAGCATACATTACAGGAGCTTTAGAAACACTAATGTATGTGCCCAGGTGATGGTCCTAAATTCAGAAGCACAAGGCATCTAACAATTATTGACTTCACACCCTACAGCTAGAAAAATACACAAGTGTGTCATGTTATCTATTATAGCAAATTATCACCAAAATAGAAGACAATACCTTACAGGCAGTTTAACTTCAGATTATAAAATAATCCACTAATTTCAGAGGAGTGTCGTTCAATTAAAGAACGGCAGTGACCTCAATTATCTCATCTGGATAGATTTACTTCCTGTTGTACTGTTGCAGGACAAATTCAATTGTATACAAAGGTACTTAGAGGTACCTTGTGATAGAGTGAAATAGGGAATATACTGCAGGCTAAGTGCATTGAAAGTGCTTACTGAGGGTGTAGGACGGTAATTATGCCTTTCATCAAATGAAAATCTTGATTAACTTGATTCTTTCAAGAACATTAATTTGACTAAAAATTTGGTTCCTTTAAATGACAAAGCTATATCCAGAGGAAGTTGCAGGATTTTTTTATGCTGTCCTCTTAAAATCCAAAGTTGTCACATCACAGAATGAGTCTGCCAGAATGAGACCCACAGCTCTCATGGATTCCCGCTTTCAATCATGTTAAAGTTATGTATCCGCCTGTGAGAACTAAAGGAAAGGTCAAAAAATGACAAAAATGATGCAGAGAACTAGAGTTTCAGTAAGACTGAGAAACACGATCTTCTCTCTTCATTTCAATGAGCTGTAAATTAAAAGGTCAATATCATTCTGACTAACTTTTATTCTGATGAACTCTGAACTACAAAGGCATCAAAGTGGTTGGTGCTGAGAACAGCATCCATGAGACATCACAAGGGAGTCAAAGAATCCCATAAAGAAGAGCAATAAAATTAGTTGTTATTTTGAGTGTTCAACAGTGACTCACTTTGTTAACCCATATGGACAGGATTTAGAAGCCAGTTTTGCCTCCTACCTAACTTCAACAGAATGCAAATGATTTCTCCTCTACAAATTTAACCCTCTCTCAATCTACATGATTCACAGCTAAATTTCATCCTTGCAAATACCTGCATCTGCCAGTGAAATCACCATGTTTACATGTATGGTCTAAGAATAATTACTGACTGACATCCAGTGCACCATAATTAGATGTTCAGCACAGTCACCACTGAGGTTGCTAAAGACACTTGTAGCAAGAATCCAAAATTCTATTACTTTCCTCTTCTGCTCTGTTGTATTCTTTAGAGAAAGCAGAAGCATATGTTTCAGTGATGAAGGAACTCTGTTCTAGGCAAAGACCAATCTATTCCACAGACAAGTATCTAATTTTATGTAATGCGAAGCACCATTACTTGTTGCTTTATTAAGGATCAGATCCTCAGCAAATGACAGTGACTTAGCTACAGTGAAAGACTAGAATTACATCAGTTAATATAAAGTGATGATCTGAACAATTGTTTGAGCAAGTGACTCTGAAGTATAAAAAATATATGAAAATACCTGAAAATACAAAATTATGGTCCACACCAAGCCAAGCACAATAGAAGGTCTGCCATCAGCAATATCAGTTGAGTTTATGTTGACAAGCTTAATCTATACAGAAAAGAAAATGTGTTACTATCATACACAAAGTATAGCAATTAAGAAATGCATTTCAAAGAGGTCCTATATTTGAAATGCATTTCTGCAATCAAACAAGATTCTCAATTAAAAAACCCCAAATATTCAATAGTGCAATTTCACATTTAGACAATTGTAATTTCACATTTAGAAAGGTTTTGCAAGTAATGGAAAACTTTTAAGACTGATCCATGCTATTATATGTAGAAAAAATAATTTCAAGCAGAAAGAAAAATAAAAATTAGATAGAAACACTGTACAAACCGGAGATCCTCTGTATACGGACTAGCATGAAAAGCAAAAGGAAAAATATGACACAAAAATAAACTTTAAATGATTAATTATTAGGTAAATGCATTAATCCATTTTTTAATGTAAAGAAAGCACATTTTTTGCCTATCTTACAATAAAATTTTATCAGGAGAACAAATTAAATACTCTGCAACAGATTTTAAATTATGCAGGGGTTTATCAATAAAGTTACAAACCATGTGTCATGAAAAAAGAAAAGTGACTTTAAAAATAAAAATGTAAAAAGGAAAGGAGTGGAAAAAGCATAAAAAAAGAAAAAGGAAGAAAGAATGCTAGGGTTCTTCTGCAAAGAGCATTTTATTGTAAAGGATATCACAACCACTGATTAAGGCCCCTTTGTGAGACAAGCCTAACAATAGCTCTTTTAAAAATAGAGTGGGAAAAAATTAGTTGTCCAAGGTCAAATTAAGTTTTTCAACAGAAATGGGAACAGATTTCATGACTATTAACTCTCAACTGCTAGTCTACAGTCTGAATAAAATATCACCCTAAAATAAATTCATAAGATAGATGGAAATAAAGAGGGAAATGTATGATACAGAAAAAAAACATGTAGATAATGCTCCAGGAAATGAGATAAAAGTAATATTCGAAAGTGAGCAACTATGTTAGTACTTATCTCCTCAGCAAAACTAAGAGCCAGACACCAATCATGATAAAAATATGAATGACTGCCAAAGAGCCCATCTACAACAAGCTTGTTCAAGGACAAAGGTTGTAGATAAACCTTGGTGAGCAGTCTAAGGAAAAGATGGAGAATGACTTCAAGAGACCTCATTTGTCTCTCCAAAACAGAGAAAAAACTGCATTTCTCTGAATAAGCAGTTGGAAATCCAGTAGATAATGTCAAGTGCAAACAAAATGCTGTCCAGACCTCTAAGTTTTTTTCCAAATTAAATCTGCACAGGCTGCTGTGGAAGAGACAGAGTAGAAGTCCCCATAGCTCACATTTTCAATCCTCTCCACTAACAAGTTGATAAAACTCTAGGAAAATTGGCATTACTAGTTCCTCCACCAGTCAATAAGGAAAATTTTCTATTCCCTATCTTAAAAAAATATACCTCATTCTCTCAGCTGGACCAATTCCAAGAAAATCTTTTCTTTTTCTAGAAAGTGAGGTTATTTTAGTATCTATTACAAATCAAAAGACTTACAGGGACTCAGCTAAAGCTTCTGATTAGGCTACTGTTCACAGAGGCATAGCCTATCTAGTCTAGTTATTGAGTTACCTTTATTTTATACGCCATTAAGATGGATCTAGAACTAAAAATAAACTTTTCAGAACCATGAGAAAACCAATTTTGTCCAGAATAATATCTGTTAATTGTGAGCTGCAGTTTGTAGTGTAACAAGATGTCCTAGGTTACAATATTAAGATATTCTCATCCTCAAGAGCTGCCAAAAACCAGGAGGGGCATTGTTTCTTCCTTATGTCCTGTTAACGGGCCCATCAATGCTTTGCCCATGACTGAGAGATAACTCCCTCCAGGAGCCTTCTCTGTTTAATGGACCCACCACATGACTCAGCCCACTCACATAACAGCCCACTGTGAGATGCTCCATCCAGACTGGAGGAGCTAAGCATCCCCACCTGGATATAATCTGGGGTTTGGGACAGAGCAGTCAGTCTTTCCACTGGATTCCCAGAGGAACAGCTGTCTTTTCCACTGGATTATCAGAGGAAGACTATAACCTTCTACAGGATCACTGCTCCAACAGAACCACATCTGCCACTCCAGAAGGACTGCAGCCACCAATCCAACTGGACTGCTCTCAACACCCTGACCAACAGGGTGTCAGATTGTATTCTGACTTTGTCACCGGTTTTTCTTTTGTATTATTGCATGTAGTTTGGTTTTCCTTTTCCTAATAAACTGTATTTCTGGCTTGGAGTCTCTCACTGGTTTTGCTTTCAAACCAGAACACAGGAGTATTAGCAGAAGTCTCTTCGGACATTGAAAACAGGAAGTTGATTTAAAGTGTAGTAAGGTTTTTTTATGGGAGAGGCCACAGAGAAAGGAGATCCTGGGTCTGTTTGTTGCCCTTTGAGTACAGCCCAGGGATGGCATTCAGCTGCTGAAGGGGCATTTGTTGTCTGAACAGTATCCCCACCTCCTCTGGGAGGAGAAGGGTGACAGGCTGGATAGAGGCATCCTTTGGGTTGGAGTCAGCTTATGGAACACTGCTATTGGCCACCCTGATACACCTGACACACTGCATACTTCCAACCCCTTCTAGAAGAAAATCCAGGACATTAATACAACTACTAAGATGAGTCCGGACAAAAATCCTGAGATACCAAAAGGTAAAACACAGAGCTCTGGCAATCTCTCCTGATCCCTGGCAGGGCCAGTTTTCCAGCTGCACTGCTATAATATTTGTGGGATCCAAGAAGGGTCTCCCACCACAGTGTGACATGGAAACTAAGGAAGTGTGCATGTTTTGCTCTTCATCCCAGCCTTGCCTTCTGCTTTGTATTAACAAACTATACTTCCTCAAATAGGTAGATTGTGAGCTAAAGTGGACTTTTGCATCAGGAATATATTTTTCTTTGCTTTGGTTATACATTTTCAATTTTAAAAAGTTCTCTTTCCAATTTATTTTTACAGGCATCTGATAAGATTGTTTCCTATATAACATAACTGTAATTAGGTCTAGATGTCAGAGAGCCAAAGATAGGGAAAGATTGCCCAAATCCAACAAATCGCAGAGAACAGTATTGTGCAGACTTAAAATTCATGAGGTGTAACATCTGCATTGACAAACACTGAAGTAGAATGCAGAAATTAGGGAACAAAATACCTACAATACAATGAAAAAAATCCAGATTTGAGTCATTACAGTACAGAGAGAAGTCAGGAAAAAGGGTAGAAATGCATTGCTTTTGTATGATATTCATATCTAGATGAAAATTAGTTTCTAAATTTTGTTAAGATCTTTTGTTCAATTAAAAAAATATTTTTTTTTCTTTTCTAAAACAGCCACAGCACTGACTGTACCAGAATAAATCCAGGAATTAGTCTGAAGTCCTGGCAAGCTAATAAGGGGTCATATTGCCCCATGTAATTTCATATTTCATATCTGTAATTTCAGGGAATAATTTTTGCATGTAAAAGCAAGTGAAGACCAGAAATCTATTTTTAAAAATTATAAATGAGTGTCTTTTCTTAATGAGTGTCTCTTTGGAACTAAAGTTCATTCATTGCTGAGAACAGCAACAGGGAAGTAGAGATCAGGAGGAGCCAATAAGCACATTTAAAAAAAATCCTCCAAGGCAATCCATTATTAATTAAAAAAACACCAAAAGTTTCACTCTATGCATGGCCACATTCTAGTGCTGGAACTTACAGGTTTTACTTTACAGCAGCGTTTAAACATTGTGTAGAAGCTGAAGACTGCATACACAGCTCAAATTTTGGAGAATAAAAACAGATGGGTGGATACAAATCATATCCTTATAGAGACAAAGGGGGAAAAAAAGTAAAACCAGGGCTAAGTGCTACCATACCTACCCGTCTACCTTCTAGAAACTTCAGAGCTGTGCCAATGTTGGCAACCCAGTGAATTCGCTTCAGCTGACGCCCCTGCTCACAAGGCTTAAAGAGAAAGAACAGATTAAACTTCAATTAGATTTATGCCTGTTTGCTTCAAAAACTGAACTTTCAGATTTATTGTCAATGTCTATGTAAAAATGCTCCTTGGAACAGTGAAATTGTTGAATTGTACCTTTGCATATACATAATGGGGAGAACTGACAGATACAGGGGACGTGTGATAATTCCATTATAAAAAAAAGTTTCATATGTCTAAATCTCAGGATGCAAACTGTTGGCTTCAATCCATAAACATCATTACATCAGAGAATTTTTTTTTCTAATGTAAAATAACTAGTATTTTTGTACACATGCAAACACACACACATATATGATATATGTGTGTGTATATATATGCATTTGAGAGAAGACAACATTCTCTCAGTGAAATATTTTTGCCTGCAATGTATAAGTCAAAGTGGTTGCTATTTTTAAAATCAGTCTACAATGAAGACATTTTACCTAAGAATTTTCATCCCATGTCTCTAGTACCTTATTGGCAATTAAAACAGCTAAATTCCCATTAAACAATAAATTTCACTGAACTTGAGACATGTAAGCTAAAAAAAGACAGAATTTTTTTTTAATTCAATCAAGAACATATGCTAGGTTTCTAATACTGGACAGTGGAATTAAATTCCCCATGGAATTTTATACTGTAATGCAAATGTGCAACTATTGTCATTTAAATTCCTGTTCATGATGCTACAAATGGCTTTAACAAAGGCCTACTATAAATTCCAAATCCCTCTTGCAGTTACTACAGGATATCATATGATGGTATACAGAACCTTTAA
>NW_005054316.1:8804457-8814361 GCF_000277835.1 Geospiza fortis | reverse complement strand
AGGATACAATCCAGTGAATTTCACTGTAACAGGTGCCATCACTAAAATTATTTTCCTGTTTTACTACTTCTGGTTTGCCACAAGAGGGAGGCTTTCTGTCTCAGACTAACAGAAACTGAAAGGGATATAGTTCAACGGAGCAGAAACACACTGCTAAGTACGGCTTTATCCCATTTCACAGTAAAATCACTTTTTCAGTTTGATTTACTGCCTAATTTTGGGGTTCACCTGCAATCAAAACAGAGGTGAAATATGAAAAGGAGAACAAACTGCCTGTATATGAAGGAGCCTGTAACACCTGAGCCCTGGAGACACCTGAGTAACAGACCGCACTGCTCCTTCAGATGCTGCCACTTGATCTGCAAGCTGGTTTGGGGAAAGTCAGAGCCCTTGGCCTAAAATCCTTTCATTTTTCTCCTCCATGCACAAAACTAGCTTGCCTTCCAAAAGACAGCCTATTTGCTGTGTGCACACCATCCTCTCTTTACATAACTTGGCTGTGAAAAAGCCATTTGGCATCATTTAAGGCTCTTTACAGTAGCAGAGCAACTGTCAAGGCAAATGGATATAAACCCCCATGAAATTTGAGGAGCTTGTTTGAGGTTTTTTTAAGACAAAGCCATAAATTTAATGGGGAAAGTATCATTTTTTTTCAAGATGCATAGAAGTAACTTGCAGTTTAAACCTTGATTGTGTCATAGCGGCAAAACGCAGATGAACTGCAAAGACTAATACAAAAAATAAATTTTTATGAGCTACATGGCAAAATTAATAAAAAATGCATACAATCAAGCATGTTTGCAATAGTCTTTGTAATAATCCTTTGTGATCAGATAATCTACTCAGTGAAAACCTTATTTTCCTGTGAAGGAGTAAGTTGTTTTTACAGTAGAGAAATACAGAAACTTATTAGAAAATTGTACCCCACAGAAGTTATGCAACAATCTTGTATAAAGAAGAAAAAAGTTCTTGCAGAAAGAAGAACTTACCAGCTTCTGCCCTGAAAGAACCTCCAGAAGGGCAATTAGCATTACCCCATCTTTGATATCTTCAAACAGGTCATTCACCAGCATGGGAGGATTGCGCTGAAAAGGTAGAAGGCTTCAGATATCATAAAGGCTCACCAGTATTGAATCCTAATTCCAGTCCTCTTGAACAGAAACCCAAAGAGAGTGGCTGGTCCCCTTCTTTGTATTTTATAATTTTTTTATGTCAACATATCTTTTAACCACTGCTTTTCCACCACATTGTTTACTTAACATTTCTGGCACAGGACTGTAAAATTTTGTGGATTTCTGCAACTGATGATACAAAGTAAAAAACCTCCTGGCCCCTGCAACAAGCAGAGAAACACACCAACAGCTGCCTCTGGTTCTACAAAATATGCAGAATTGACAGATGTACTATTATGGTCACATTTCAATCCATCAGATTATTTTCCCTTGTGTTAATTATTTCACAGAAATTTCACTCTCTCAGTCCAAGCAATAGGAGGAGCTGTATGAAGGGAAAATCCCTAGAGTAGTGTAGCAGGTTGAGTGATGCTGCCACTTCTCACAGCTGACAGTTGTTACACTGAGTTGCTGTATTTTCTCTCCTCCAGCCTTGCAGGCTTTGGGTGCTGTCAGCACTGTCTCAGCTCCTGCTAAAGACAAATTGCTTAGCAAATGTGTTTACCTACACAAGAACAACAATGACAATACTCAAAAATATGTAAACAGATGATATTTTAGAAATTTTATATAACAAGGTCACATAATAATGCGCACCAGTTTGTGGAATTGTGGCTCTCAGCTGGTCAGTAGTTTAATGATCACAAAATGTCTCCCAGAAACAAAAAGTTTAAACTTGGTCCAGCTGACAAATAGAATAGGCACCCTCCAACATCCATCAGCTTGTGAGAATTCATAAACCTTATGATGATGATGATCATGATGATAATAATACAAATAATGATAATAATACTAATACCTGTTCATTCACTAAAATTACAATGAGACTACAAAATTCTCGAAACTACTTTAGGTTTAATAATTTAGTTTTGGGGTACTTGTTAAAAGAAGTGCTTGCACAACAAATTAACTATTTTTCTACCTATTTCTATCTACATTTTTGTGTAGAATTAGAGATTTGAAAAGATGAATCTAATAAATGAAACATTGCTTTTGAAAAGGTAAAACTGCAGGAACAAATTAGGAGAAAGAAAAAAGATTCCAGCTCCCCAAATTAAAAAAAAAAAAGTGCTTGGCTTGGATAAAATATTATTTCAATGAAACATAACTTTGGCATAAAGTGAAAAAAAGAACTCTGCTGGAAGTAGACTTCATCTCAGATTTGACGTGCTCTAATAGTCACACTAATAGAAGAGCCTATATTTATAAAATAAAGTAGCATTACAAGTCATTATGAGGGTATATTAAGTCATAGTTCTTTTTGATTTCCTAGCAAAGCAATAGATAATGCTCCTCCTTGGATCATGTTCTTCCTTAATATAACACCAAAGAAATCAATGAAGCAAGTGGGTCACTGAAGATTAATTTGTCCCAGTCTTGCATCACAGGCGGTTGATACAAATGCAATTAATTTTCCTCACCTTCTATGTTATCATTTCCTGTTTGAAGCTTGGAGCAGCTTTGGTTTTATCAGTATTATCACATGACAAAACACTGAAGAATTATGTGCTAAAATAATTCAGCCATAAAGACAAGAGGATTACAGCAGCTGCCATCCCAATCCAACAGGAGGTGAAGGCCTGAAAAAAACACCTGTCCAAATGCCCCAGTAGTGGGGTTTGTCTATTGAAATTGACTCTACAGCAATGAAGAGAGATGGGTTTCTTTTAGTGGGCAATTTAGGATACATTTAGATTGAAGGGTAAGTGAGATTTACAGTACCCCATGATTCTGGTGCCCAAAATGTGCTTGCCAGACAATATTTTTGAGCATAACACAGCTCCCTTCTCTCTTGTGTGCTTTGGTACCCTTACTCACAAATCAAGGTAGAGGTCAGAATTTGTCTCATCCCAAAATGAAGCCAAAAGTCATCTGGACTTCATCTGCAAAGCAAGTCTGGGAAGCACTCCAGTTTTCCCCAGTGTCTAGCTTCACTCTGTAATTAAAACCTCTGATTATCCAAGCCAAACTCTTGCTCTGAACCACCAGACTGGTGGTATTCAGTGGTACTGACAGAAGCTACAAAAACTAATTTACACCCCAACTGAGGCTTGGTACCATGGCAAGGCAGTGAAAGCATCCCAAGCACATTAACATCTACAATACTTTCTGCTTGAATCAAACCTTGGTCTGGGGAAAAACAGCTGTAGAGACAGCACTGAATTAGATGAAAAGCTGAAAAGAAACCATCAAGCACCAAAGTTGGTAAGAACTCCTGCTCTGAAGTGTGAGAATCACAATTGTCCTTAAGTCAGCATGCTGAAATGCACTTTTTGTTGCTGGAAGGTGGCATAATTACAAACACCGCCAGTGTTTAGCAGCATGCACCATGGATCTTACCAATCAAACTGGATCTTTACACCAATAAAACTGGAACAGAAGGCAGATACAATACCTGTATCACAAGATGCCCTGTATAAGACCCCTCTAATATGGAAATTTAGTCATTTATGTAGACTGCCAGAAATGTTCTCAGTAATACACTATATAATACAATGCTTTACACTATCCTGAAGATGTTAACATCTAATTACAAGGAGGTTACACTCTCATCATATTTCATAAATCACCTTTTTTTTAAACTACTCTACTTTGGGCACATCAGCATGGAATTTAGATGATGATGATGATGATTATTATTTTAGTCACCGAGTTATATTTCTAGCTGCATATATAGAAAAATAGAGTCCTCTTTTACACAAGCATAGATTTCAATCTTATTCCCTGTGTTGATACACACACTAGCTGATACTGAGAAGTTCACATGTACTTATTTATTATATATGGATCATTTCACAGCAGGGCTTAAGCCACTTAAATGTTTTCTAGCAGATCCTCCACTGATACTAACACATCTTCTGTTGGAATGGGTTAATACCTACTCCTTGGCTGCATATATAACGAATGAAGTGAAAGACGAAGATGAACACTGATTACTTATTAGCCTCCAGAGAAGAAAGGTTTGGGGTCTTTTTAAGCTATTGTCACTTAGAATATATTGAAAACTTTTTTATTGATTCAGACTTAACAACTTTTCACTTAGTTCCTTAATGCACTGCCAAAATACTAACTGTAAATCAGAAAAAGCAAGGAAAGAAAACTGACTTAAATTTTTGCAATTCTAAAAAACATTTTAGAATGTACTTCAGATTTTGGCTTTTTGCACTTAAGGGTATAGCCCTAGCAATGCAATCAGCTGCAATGATCCTGATACACTCTTTTTTGAATGTTGGAAAGCCTGTGCAAAGAATTCTGCTATAATAGTAAAGAAAAGCCTTCAATTATAAACTTTTTGAACAAAATGTATTGGCAAAAGTTAGAATATACTTCAATGAATAATGAGACATTAAATCTGACCAACTTGTAAGGTGGCCCACACTATGATTTCAGGTGCCTCAGTACTTGATTAAGTTTTTTGCAAGTTTCTTCAAGAAAGAAAAACAGCAAATGCAGATTAATGATCTGCTATGTATTGCATTGCATGAATTCTACTAAAGACTCCTTTATTGCAGTTTATCCAATCACAGTAGTGCAGTTAATACTGAAAATGATATTTAGGAGTAGTCATGTCCCAAGGAAGGAATCATACTCAGAACAAGTAAATTCATGTGATCTGTAGGAGGAATACAAATTAAATGAGAGCAAATCTTCAAGGCTAATAAACTAGATTTTTGTCATAATAAATATTTATTTAAATAACTGTATTAGAACTGATCATAAGTGGGAACTGCGTAAGAAATGTTTTGCATAAACTTGTTGCTCTTAAAACTTGTCTAATTTGCTGTAGTCTCCAGGAAATATTCTGAATGACCTAAAGAACTGAACATTGGTCATATAAAAAAAAATTGACTGATAAGTCTCAAAAAGTTTCTGCAATCTCTAGAAATTCCTCTGTGTATGCAGTAAAATAAGTTTTGTAAAATCCAAACTTCAGATATGGAACAAACACATATTTGCTAAGCTTTACTCTTTTATTGCAAGACTTTTTCCTGCATTTAATTTCTCACTTGCATCTTTTCTACAGGAATCTTTTCCTCACACCCTGCACTTAACTTCTCTAATGAATAAATCATATTATACAAATAACAGCATCTGCATCATAATGAATGCCAATGCAGACATTGAATACTATTTTTGCTACATTAATTTTCAAATAATCTTTCAAAGACTGCTGAAAATGTACATGAAAATCTATCCACATGCACAAATAGGAACAAATCTATGAAACTGCTGAATTTGTCTCTGCAGGGAAATATATGTGAGAACAGCAAGGACAATGTGAAGTTTCCATTACTCTGTAATAGCTGGACCCCTTCTCTGGCACAATTTACTTCCTAAATCCATATGAATGTTTTCATAGTCCTTGGTGTTAGTGACTCTTCTAATTACTGAAGCTGAGGCACTCAGTCCTAAGTTTTGCATGATTAATTTCATTGCCCAAATTAATTTAGCATTCATGGTTTAACATTAGCGGTTATATGCAATACTAGCTGAAAACATATAGTAACTGTTGAAGCAGGACACTACCAGTCAGATTTTCCTCATTATGCTGTCAAGGTGGACAGTAGTCTATTTTTTTTTCTGTGTCAGTGACAAGGATACTGGGAGCCTCTGTTCTCACACTTGAAAAAGACCAAAAGGACCAGACTCAGTTAAATGATGAAAACTCATGAGGTTCATAAAAGACCAAGTTACATTTAAATTTTAAGAACCAGCTAACATCATGGACAGCACTGTGTGTGAGAGCTCCCAGTCTTGATATACCTGTTTCTTTTTCTTCCTTTCTTTGCTATGAAAGATATAATTTTGCAGTTTCAAAAGCTTTAACATGAGGCTTAATGTCCAGGTTTAATGCAGCATTATATAAATACTGCATACATAAAATTTAAAATTTTCATCCATTCCTAGTTTTATTTTTAATTGCTATCCATCCTCTGCTTTTGTTTTTTATGTGTGCATCCTCTTAATAAAAACACAAAATTAAAAGTAATTTCTTTCAGTAGATACTTGTTGTTCACTCTGTCAGTGAGTTTACTTTGGTGAGTACAAATACTAAAATTATCCCTACACCTGGGAACAAAAATGTTGTTTGATTGGGTTAAACCAATTTACAGCCTGTGTCTCAAACTTTGAAACTAATATTCCCCCAAACTTTCATGAAAGGTGAGAAAGGCAATAAAAAGCACATGCCTTAGCTGTTAAAGAAAGTGATATATTTTTCATCGTCTTTATTCATCTAATCCCCTACCTTACAAATTGGCATAGGTAATGAAATAAAAAAATATTTATGTAATTGTTGTTCTGAATGCAAGTAATGTCTCCTTTTTGAAATATTTGGTATAAATTTGTTCTGTATTTTAAATTTAGATTTTGAAAAGATGCTTCAAAACATAGTTAGAAGCATACTCAAATTACGTCTATACTTTGAAGCTTAGATTGAGATGAGGAAAAACAGTTCTACAACCATAGAAAAATATGAATAAATTATATGGAATTAGAAAACTTCTTGTCCTGTTACACATGCGTATCGCATTTATCATTAGTAGAACTGCACAGATGCACAAAAATTCAAAAGGATGGCCAGAAATTAGACCACATTAATTTCAAAGATTATGACCCAATTTCTGCAAGTGGCTGGCAGAGAAAACATGATTTCCAATTGATGAATCTCACCAGATTACTGCTCAGAATCACAGAACAGAGACAGCTGGGCTTAGGGAGACAGCAGAGGGACAGATGCAGCCTTGTGCTAACAGCTCACCCAAAATAAAGCTGCATCACATGACCTGCAAGTTAGCACACTTGCAGCCCTATCCTCTCTGTTCATCCCCTCTGGGTGAGGGCATGGCTTGCACCAAGGCTGTTTTACCTCCATCTTTTGAGTTGTCCCATAGTTAGCTGATGCCAAGGTCCCTTACTGGTCCTCTGCTTGTGAAAGAACATTGAAATGTGAAACATAACCTTAAAAATGTAGCATTCTATCCATTAAGAGTGAAAGAGAATAAAAAATTCACACCTTTCTCCTATTGCACAGACTCATATAACCATTTAGGCTGGAAAATTGCTTTAAAATCAAGTCCAATCATTAACCTAACACTGACATGTCCACCACTAAGCCATGGCCCTAAGTGCCACATCTGTACCTCTTTTAAACACCTCCAGGGATGATGACTCAATCACTTTCATAAGCAGCCATTCCAGTGCCCAACAACCCTTTTGGTGAAGAAATTTCAGCAATAGTCTTGTTTCATTTATCTGTTTTGCTCATTAGTATTTATTTGTACCCATATTTTCAAAGCCATTCCTAACATTAAATAGCCAAAAATAAGTGGTTAAATGTACTTGATAGTCTTAGTTATTGAATTAGTTTCTGTTTCAATTAGAGCATGGCTTTTTAGATGAAAAACATACACTAAGATCTTGGAGATGAGCAGGGAAGAATCTTTTACTCCTAGCAAACCCTAACAATCACATCCTGCTTTATGTCCCCACACTATAAATTGGTCTTAATTCTACCTAAAATAATCAAATCACTTCTGTGTTTCCATTTCTTTCAAATCACTACTCCTCACAATGTGAGAAACTGCTCCTTTTTAGATCCTCCTTTGCTCTACTCAATCAACACAATATAAGGATGACAACTCTACCTAAATAGTTTCCTTTCCTTTGCTACCTCTAAACCATCTTTCAAATCACTACAGTAAAACTCCATCAATCTTTCCATAGAAACCATTAATTCCTCCTGCTTTTGAGGTTTCATGCAGTACTTATTTTCAAAACCCCTCAAACTCATTTATGATGAAACATTTCTTTAGATAGCCACAGTGTTAAGAGTAACAGATACCCTAATTATAGTTTTCAGTTTTCTCTTATTTCCTCCTATTACTTTTTCCATTAACAATTTTATGAGGTTATCAAAAATGCCAATGAAAGGAAAGAAACCCAGAGTTTTCCAAGAGTAGCCAAGAGACAGAGAGACAAATTTGACATGAGTTTACTGTGAATTTGGAATGCATATACTGAGACAAATGTAGCACAGTGTTTGTGGATCAATGGTGAGACACAAAGGCAAAATTCAAATCATCTTCCCCCTGCCTACCCCTTTTTCCCCTGGCTCAGCATCTATTGCTGTTTCTCTGCTCTAAGTTTAGGCCAGCACTTCACAGTGTTCCTCACTAGGTACCAGACTAGTAGATGCTCCACTTTTTATTGGGTCAAAGACGAGAGCAGAATGCAGTCAGCGCTGCCTAAAAGTGGGTCTCCTTCCAGGATTTTTCCATATCACATTTCAAAGGCTTCCAAACAATGGATATCTTACATATCCCCAGTTTCTTTGGAAACAATCAAAACCACAACAACCTTTTACAAAACTCAAATAGCCTAAATATTGAAATTCTGAGTTAAAAGTCGGAACATGACTGCAAGGGGAGTCCTGGGCACTTCGGAGACCCACCTGTACAGTTATGATTTCCTACAGTTATGATTAACTCAGAAAACATTTTTCCACTGACACATTTCCAAAAACATAACTAACAAAGTTTTAAAAGCTTAAGATTTAAACACCTAAGAATTTGAATGGCATGGGTCACTTTAATTGAGTCTAATTTCTATAAGCCTATGCTCCCTTCAGCAGCATAACCGTGAGAATGGGAAGTTGAGCCAGATGATCTGACTTAGGCAGTGATGCAAACGTGCTGAAAGCCATCAATAAAAGTATCCCAGACACAGCTTTCCTGTGAAAGTGTGGTGAAGACCAATCAGTGAAGTGTGAATGAAGACCAATCAGTTACTACAAGTAACTAGAAGGTAGCTAAAAGTCAGGGCTGTGGCTGCATAACTGCCTGGTTTGGATGTGTTTCATCAGTCTTCACATTATAATGCCCATTAAGGAACTACACACCTAGACCATGCAAGTCAAAAGGTTCATCTGAACTCTCATGGCCCAAATGGACTAGAACAGCAGGAAGCATTTACAAATCCCAATCCATGGCAAGATCTCTTAGTGGCTGCCACCACTACTTTGTCTCTTGCCAAGGATTAATCTGTAGACTAGGGAATTATCATGACATGCACACACATGCTCATAATACCTATAATATGGTATAGATAACCTACCTAATAGTTCTACTTTTCCACAATTATCAGATTATTATCAATGACAAAACACAATTCAGAAACAGATGAACATGAAATAAGAGTTATTTTTTTCCTCTGGCACTCATTCACAGCCCCCTTAGTTGATGCTTTAGCAAACACTGAATGCCTTTTAATTTCAGTCAAAGTAAACAGAATAGAGTGCTTAAGTTCTCTCCTACATGGAGGGCTCTTCCAAATTATTTTAAAGACAATATGGGGACAGACCTCGTTTCCAGTGAGAATCCATTGCCAAAAAGTCCTGAAGGTAACTTTGTTCTTGTCGTTAAATCTTACAATGCCAGTGTAGTTAATTTCACAGTAAGCTCTTCCATTACATTCCTCAGCAATGTAAATAAATATTGCTGCTCTATCATATTGTCTTGTCAGATCAAATCCCACGATACAGCATTATATAGGCCTCCTGCTTTGCTCAGCTCATTTTTGAGGGTATTTTTTGCCTTACACAAAAGTTAAAACAGTGCTGTTACAGCTATTCTTTACTCAATTTTAGTGATCATTAATCTTCAGGCTTAAAAATACTTCAAAAAGCTGCTCTTAGAGTTTAAAATTTTAATTTATTGGACTAATTGATAACT
>NW_005054316.1:8797724-8804433 GCF_000277835.1 Geospiza fortis | reverse complement strand
ATCTCATTGCTTATGTTTTCAGATAAGGTTAGTACCAATTATAGCTTAATACTTTTAAACTGTGTGTAAATGACAGTCTTTACTCTTCTAAAGGCAAGACCAGAAGTTTTAAGTTGTGTTAAGAAGAAGCAACAATAGTTTGATGACAAATCTCACATTGCATCAGATAATTAATTCAGCACTGGATTTATGAAGCACTACTTATGTCTGTAACCAGATCAAGCTACACAAGACATGACTTAAGTTTTATTCTAATATATTGTGTGCAATAAGTCTAGGATTTCCATTTCACAGAAAGCAGTTTTAGATGTTTCCTCTGGCTGAAGTACCAGGTACTGTGCTACCTAGTTCTGGCCAAAGAAGCTGGGTGGTTGCCTCTGAACACCACTCGCAGCTCTGCAGCTGACCCCTACCATACTGAGATTCATCCCCAATAGTGTGCAGATGAGGAGGATCCTTTTTTAACTTTACAAAATACTGCTCAGAGAAATCTGGCATATTCTATACTCCTGGGCTGTATAGGCATAGATTAAAAGGTCTGATTTTTTAAAAAAATAAGTTTCAAAGCCATGTGTTACCTTAGCCAGATGAGTATTGATCCATTTTGTGAAAGTCCGCTTCTGCACTGACTCTTGCTCATCTGAGAATAAAAGGAAATCAGTTTGATTAGACATCACTGGATACTTTCAGATTTACATGGTGGAAAAGTAAAATTTCCTACTGAAACAAATGAATTCTGCACTTGCCAGAAATAACTCTATATTTTATTATTTGCCTCTAAATACTCATAGGAAATACTTATTATTACAATAATGTTCTGATACCCGACTATTTGAAGAGTTTCACAGCAAAGTTCAAGTCTTAACAAGCTAATGATCAGAAAGACACAATTTAAAATCTAAATGTCATGATAAATTTGAGTTCTAAATCCATACTATACTTACCCAAGGTCTGAGCACCTAGAACTTCTCCATACTTTTTTAACTAGAACCCACATCTCCCACAGCCAAGCTGCTTTCATGCAGAAAGTCAGCTAGGGACTTAGAAAAAAAAATACTTATTAGCATATATATTTGAAAATGTTTAGAATGTTGAATTAAAGATTTGAAATTGCATTATCAAACTTAGTTGTCCCCTGGGAGATCCTGCCAGGAAGGAGTCATTAGCTGATTCAGGCAGTTTCGACATCACTACTTACTAGGTCCCTTAGTCCTGTCTTGAAGCACTTGTCTGGTTTATGGTGCATTTCCCTGACTGTCAGATCATCCCTGCAGGACAGCTGCCAGCTGCACAGATAAAAATAGCTCCCAAACCAGCTCCTCCAGCTCCAGCAGCAAGGGTCACAGCAGTGGAGGGAAGAGTATCACAGCATTATAATCAATCCACAAAGTCCTGCCCCTTTCTTGTGGGCAATCAGTTTTGACACATGGAATAATTTCCCAGCAGAGGTATTCAAGTATTTACTACAGATATTTTTCTTTCAAAAATAGGAGGAAACATCTATTTCATGGAAAAACAAATCAT
Source organism: Geospiza fortis (assembly GCF_000277835.1). Classification (NCBI taxonomy): domain Eukaryota; kingdom Metazoa; phylum Chordata; class Aves; order Passeriformes; family Thraupidae; genus Geospiza; species Geospiza fortis. The sequence continues at coordinate 8,802,909 of NW_005054316.1, read as the reverse complement.
GTCATTACCATCATCAGTTCTGAATGAATACCTTCATTTCCCAACAGAAAATTCAAATAAATACAATTGCTGTTTGATATTTACTTTTCATAAGAATATGCACGTATTCCAAAACCTACAGATGGAACATCTAATTTCAGCTCCTGCATTTGCTAGTAACTTGTGCAGTACTGAAAAGCATTTTTCCTATTCCACATGTGTAAAATTAAAATGGAATATTCCTTAACTCCTATTAAAGTTCTGGAATAAGCTTGTTACATTCCTAGCAATAAACTCCCTAATTTACACTCATGCAATGCTGCTTCACAATTAGGGTACATAGGGACAGAAATCACCACACAAAATTCATAGGTCAAAATGTTATCTTCAGTTGGTCAGTAGCCATATACAAGCTCCCAAAAAACGTCTGTGCATTATAATTCAGGAATACTTCCTTTACATATAAATACCACCTCATATGTAAGAAATACAAGAGGGGAAAAAAGATACCTACACTCACCAGCATCTATTACTAGATTATCACATGCTAGATTATCACACTTTATGCCTAAGAAAATAATTCTGCATTCTACAGTTTCCTTTGATATCATTGGGTGGGCAGGATTACATTTTTTTTTTTTAATTTATTACGTACTCAGAATCTACTTGTTGCAGTCATGGGCAAGTTATGAAAAATATCACTAAGTTACTGCATCATGCTTCATTCCACACTGACTGTTTTTTGCAGGGAGGTGTCTTGACTTTGTATGTGACAATTGTTTCTACATTCTGAAAAACAGACTTCTCCCTGCATGGTTCCTAACAATGAACAAGCTTTCCTTTTGACACACAGTCAATGCCAGCTGTGCTCTGCAATTACATATATAGGTAGCCAAATTAACTTCCATGGAAGTACTTGCACACTTCCATTGGGTTGTGTGTGAGTAAGTGTAGGGATAGAGATCAGGCACACACAGAATTAATCCAGTTCTGCCTTAATTCACACCTCTGTAACTCAAAAAAACTCCCCAGCAACCCTGATACAAAAAGGCATGCCAAAAGAAATAAACCAAGCCTTCAGAAGTTAAACTTCTCATCAATTAAATGAGTGAAAATTACTCTGTAATTTGTAGTTCCAGTGCATCTTGATGATTTAAGAAACAGCCTTCTGACAAAAACTGGAAATCAGACAACCACCTTCCAGCTTCTAAAGAGACACTTTACAAGCAGAAGACACACACAGTTTCAGTCATACCAACAAATAGCAGAAAAACCCTTCTAAATAACCTGCTTCAAGAGAATTTATATGAGCAATATATTTTTTATGAGCCCAAATGGAACTACTAAATAAAGTTTCCTTGGTTCTAGCATTTATTTTGTATAGGCTTAAAAGGAACAGATTTTATGACTGTAAAATCTACGTCTCAACATAACACAAGCAGTGCATTGATTTTTAAAATTCCATTGTAAAAATGCTTTAAAAAATTTACCTGGAAGCAATTGTGTTATTTTCATTGATTAAATTCTCTGCACAGGTACTGTTTATCCCACTGTTTACCCACAAAACCTGTGTGTCACACAACTGCTTACACTCTCCCCACTCGCAAGGGCTGTCAGCTCCATATTCGCATCACTTACCCTGCTGGCACTGAAAGAATTCAGGAAGCACATTCAATGACAGCACATTTCTGCCACCAGCACCTTTATAGTGAGCCATAGGCACTGCTGCTGCTGCTGTAGATGCTGCTGCTGTGGATGCTGCTGTGGCTTCTACCCCTCTCTCTTGTGCAGCGTTTCTTTAGGATACAGCCAGAAGTAATTTTTCAACAACAATCCAATTTCTTTCCCTCACTGGAAATGCAAGCCTCTTACAAAAATCCCTCCACCATCTCTTATCTGAGAATTCATATGAAGCCAAACCTTAAAAACATCCTTATGTGTTCTTGCAGAGAGGCAACAGCCAGACAAAGCCAGCTGTATTGGAAGCAGCAGTTCTGCTGGTCTCACTGCCATCATCCTTCTCCACTGTTTTTCTGTGGAAAGATTTTATTATCCCAGCACCAGCCAATCCGCTAGCAGAAATCTCTGATGTCAAGAGCCTGAATAATTCATCCAGCGACCGTGACAACCCAACTACACTGCTGATATCCTAAAGCAAAAAGATGTGTGCAAAAATTGATGCAGCTTTCTCACCAGTGCTTTTTTTAACAACATAGTGCTCAGTAAGAAAAAATGGTTGAATGGCACAGACCTTCTCTAGGTTGTCACGCATATAAAGGAAAACAGCTTTTAAAAACAACCACTTGGGTTCACTGCATACTCCTGTGAGACAGAGATGTCCTTCAGCTTTGCAACTGGAAGTGGAAGAAATAGCAAGCAATGAATTTGAATAGATATGTAGGCCACTTCGCTTTGAATAATGTATTTGATCTGTTGTACAAGGGGCATGAAACATATGTAAGGATGCTGAGAATTTTTGGAGTGTGCCTAGATCAGCCTGAAACATGCTCAAATTTCTGATAACATGCAGTATTTTCAATTTCATTAACCCAGAGCACTAGAGCACTTGAACAGATATTTTTTCCTCTGGTAAAATGAAGGCAGATATGAAACATTCTTTGTGGAGATTCATATGTTATTCCCCTACAGGGACCAACAGAGTAATACACACTACTGAAATGAGAATAAAAAGGCTCACTTTTATTATGCCATTATTGTATCATTATTGAGGCCAAATTCAAATTTCTGTTTCTGTAAAACACAAGGACTCTGACAATATGATTCTGCATCTGAAAGAAATGTTGCAAGAAAGATACTTTTAATCAAATATCTTCTTTTAACTGGCTGGAAATATCTTCATATTTTTACAAAACCTTTCTTAACTAAAGCATCACCAACAGGCTTCTTTTCTACAAAATTTTTTTGGTTAGGCAAAAAAGACAAACTTAATTGGATATATTTACTTTAAAACATTTAGAACAAATTATTTGGATCAATGAACACAACCAACTATGCATCTTCAGACCATTATGAAGATGCTGACGGAATGTTCATCATGCTTACTTTTTCTAATGTCTGCCAATCCTGCTGACAGGTGTGTACTGTGCAGCAGCAGATGGCACATCAAGCACCCGGTGCTTGGGGATGGGACAGTGCAGGGTGGCAAATATTGGGTTCTGCTTCAAGGCAACACAAGAAGAAGGCTCACACACAGAGTCACAATAGAGTCAAGTTGACACATGTCTAATAAAAGATTGATTCTCAAAGACTGAAAAACATGAAGATTTATTTTAATGAAATTCAATTTGCTTTAGTGAAATTCAAGTTCCTCACAGCTCGTCACTTTCAGTATCCTTTTTTGCTTTCTTTGGTTTCAATAGTCCTGCGCTAAAAATATCAAAGAGCTTTTTGTCTTATTTTGTTTTCCAGGTTTATCTCATGCTGCTAAATCAACCTGCGAGTACAGAAAAGTGTCCCAAAACAGCTGCAATGTTTCAATGTCATGTGAAAACACAGTACAGAAAGCAGTGGACAGCACCACAGTGGAAAATTTTGTTTGATGAGCAGTATGCATACATCCCCTAAAGCTTTCAATAAGTTATATTATATAACAATTCCTATCTTCATTAAGGACAGTTTTAACTTAAAGCACCTGTAGAAAAGCTTGCAGAGTGAAAGCAATATTGGGAGGACACTGCTTATGAAAAGGGGCAATATTTTAAGCTATGTCATTTAATCAACACTTCCATTACAGGTAGATCACCCCAATTAGGGGTAATGCACAGGGGCAATGCAAATTCATTTCTTGTCCTTTAAACCACCAGTTGACCTTTTTTACTGGACAATGCCAGGAAAGTTTTGGTTTTTTCTAAGAAACCCCAACAAACAAATTAAATTTGGTGGTAGCTCTAAAGTATAGATTTATTCTAAGTTTCTAGGTTTAACAGTAATTCTATAGACTCTAGCATAAAAGAAAAAATGAAAGCAAAGAGGGAAAAATTGTTTTCAGCAGCCATTGCTACTCAGTTGACAACAAGACTTAGCAGCATTGATACAAAGAATAGGGATATATTTTTATATTCCTCATGCAATTATCAAAGTTTCATATTTTAAGGTGAAATACAGCATTTGTCAAAATGCAGCTTTCAGATACGTGCTTCTGCTGACTGTGCTTTATCAGAGATGGTGAGAGGGTCACAGTAACAGACCATTTATCTAAATTTCCAAGATTTGGTATCTAGGCCTATACATCACTCCTAGCCTGCTCCACCACTGAGCACCATTCTGCTCCCCACCAGTTCCTGCAGAAAGGAAATCCCTGCACAAGGGCTAAAAAGAAACCAGTCATCCTTGGCCAAACCCCTCCTAGAGAAAATTATGGGGATCAGCTCTCTGGGCTTTGCACAATGTACAACCCTTAGTACAGTCCTTTGAGAGCCAAAGGTTTTATGTCATTTGGAAGACTGGAAATAGAGAAAACCCACACACACACTGGTGGAATAATTACAGGAAACTGAAGCATGGAGAAGCAGGCTCACACCTGCAGCAGCACTGCCTGCTGTGTCACATGCTGCTGCACAGCAACTGGCACACAGCTGAGGACTTTCTGCTCTTACTGTCTGAAATGTATTTTAAAAATATGTACTTTAAATTTAAGAAATTCTTATTGATTTCCTGCACTTCTAAGAGACAGAATATGTCTATCTAGCCACTATTTAGAAAGATACAGAGAATGATTCCATTTATCATCCAAAAAAGGCTGCATTTTAAAAAACACCAGGTTAGAATAAAGTACAAACTGAACAAATCAATGTGTCTTCTTTTGTTCTCAGTCAATTTATTGCAAGCACAATCAGCAAACAGGCTGTCTGGATGCCCGTGTTGTGGACTGTGCACACAGATGAAATTTCTGAAATCTGGGAAACCAAAAATTTAGCCAGCACCAGAGATTGTGTGCTTTAACTCAGGCTGTTGGCTGTACCTCACAGCAGCACTTAGACTTTCACAGCATATGTTCATCGTGTGGGACTTGGGAGACTTCCAGTCCTTAAATCCAAGGTAAGGCCCTGCTGTAGCCATATTCTCATGAGCATATCAGATGCTCCTGAGCCATCCAGGCTCACCTCATCCTCCACTTTCCTGTGCTCTGGTTTTCACAGGAAGGAACACAGCATGAACAGAGCACAGTGCAGTGATTTAATCTTGA
>NW_005054316.1:8766973-8797699 GCF_000277835.1 Geospiza fortis | reverse complement strand
CTTCAATTTCATCAGAAAAGCTTCCCCTGGGTGCTTGGAGAAATGAATGATAACAACATGAGTTCTGCAGTGGATTGGAAGATATGTCCAAAATATCTCTTTTTTTTTTTGGACTCTATGCATTTTTCCCATTTCCAGTCCCTGCAGCATACTTGCTTCTATTTTGTATTTTGAGTGATGAAAATTAAAACCAACTGAAATTAAATTGCTGTGCACCATATTTTGCCTGGATGGGCTGCATTTTGTTCTTCCACAGGTGTAGAAGCCAAATGCATTCATAAGCAATCAATGAATGTATTTGCATTTTATGTTTACTGTGTATTTGCCTGTGCTACTGCACTATTATTTTCATCTCCACTGACTGCTGTCTTAATCTCCATGTGATGTAAACATATTACTCACATATGACTCACTTGCATAGTATCCACACTCAAAAGAATACAGTCAGAAATTAAAACACCACCATTTAGAAAACCATTGTAGGCACACTTAATTCATTTTTAAAAGCAGCACCCTGGAGAAGATATTAGCTAAAATCAGGATACCCAGCATTTGAGTTAATCATGTGTAATGGTTTCAGCTCAGTCTGAAAAATTCAGGATTTGCTGCTCGGCAGGTGTCTGCTTATTCACCCATTTGGCACAGGAGACAGTGAAATTAATTGTTTACACACACATACATTTTTCTGCACCAATAGATAAGGTAAAACCAGCCTGATATAACTGATCAGACTCAACTTGTCATTTTTTCTTATTATTACTTATTTTCCTTAATTATATGCTTAAAGGGATGGTATGGATACTGACAAATCAGATAGAAAACTAGAAAATCCAGTGAATTTCATTAATAAGAATAACTATCCTATGTAGCACTCCTATTTCAATCATTCATGCTAAGAAGTAGGCACACCAGTTTAAAAATTCATTTTTCCTGAAGAATTTAGTATTTAAAGACACTGACAAGAAATCATTCTCTTGTCTATAAACTACCCACTACAGTAGGGTAGTGATGACAATAATTAAATGACCATAATTAAAAAAAAAAGTCCTAAAAAAATATTTGGGGTTTTGTTACAGCCCATTGCAGCTCTGCAACTGGCATCATATTGGTATTTACACGTTCTGCAGCCATTCTTTCTACTGACATGAAAACATTTTGTGTAATAATCTTTGTGTGTTTTTGGCCCACTCCCTTAGAGCTTTTGACAAAGTCAAATCAAAAAAAAACATGCCACATCGGAAAAAAGTCTAACTTTTAGCAGAAGTCTTAAAGACAAGCAGTACTCACATCAAATCATTTAAACAAAATAATTTAAAGAATATATCTGAAAATGTTGATTATAGATCTATAAGTAATCTAGATCAGTACCAGTATGTCTACAAGTAAATTTATTAGTTAGGGCTTCAAGCAGTCACTCTGCAGTCAAGAAAGAAGTTGTACAAAAATAGCTAGAAGATCAGTTTGAAGATCTCTGAAAATGGAAACCACGACCTCTGATTCCGTCTTTTACACACTCTATGGCACTTATATGAACTCCTAAAACAATGGTGAGTCTTGCTTTCCTGAATCCAGCCTTGTCAGGCAGGCAAATTACTGTAACAGTCACCACTGATTTGCAGTAGATTTGCTAATTTTGTTTGACATTAATAGGACTGCTCATAACATTATGCACTACAACCTTTGAGAGAGACTTTGTGCAAAAATGTCAGAACTGAATTGGAATTTCAATGTTTAATGTTTCTCTGTCATAAGACACAGAAATGTAAATGCACTGCACAAATGAGCTGCTTGGAGCAAATTTCTACTACCAGTAGTAAAATTATAATTTTTCTACGCCTAAGTGAATTCATTAGCCTAAAAACAATGAGAAAAAACTGGATTTGGATATGGAAAAGCTCAGAATCTACTGAAATAAATCAAAAGTAATGGAGATATACTGGGCACACACTGTCCAATAAAATAAATCAGGATATAAAAGTCTTTTACAATAGTGGCATTTTTAGTATGTTGCTCATGAATTCAGGATATTCACCAATAATTATAATAAACATTTCTATTTGTTTATAGTAACAAATCTTGTAATAACTCAAATATGAATAAAAGAGACTAGAGCAAAACAACAGAACACCTCAAAATCAGTAAAAAACATAGACATGGTAGAAAGGATTAAAGCAATACTAAATTTTGCGGCACCAAATAATATATCCTGCTGTGCTGTAACATGAAAAACAGCACACCACACAGAAAGGAAGCAAGCTGTCCAACAAACACCAGGCAGCATTTTGAGACGTTAACTATCCAAAAGTAAGGGATTCTCAAGGAAACCAAATTGAGCAATGTCTTGAACAGAAACAGATTTCCCTGAAAAAGGTAGTTACTTTTGGGAGCCACATTCTCACAGTCTCTGTGCTATCTGTCCTACATGGCACATGAACATCTTGGAAAAATGCACGACTTTTGACCACCATTTCTGATAGAGTCCATTCATGACCAGTGATCAAACATCTTGAAGTTCAGCCACTTTTATTCTCAAGTTAAGTAACCAAATAGCCCACTGAGAACATCAAATGGCCTAAACATCCAATAAGCCATTAAAGTGATAGGAATCATACACCTGCCGATGGTGCTCAGTTCAGCCAGCCAAGGGTAAAAGAGGCTGCTAAAACTTCAAGGCAGACTGGTGAGCTACAAAGTGCTATTCTATTAGGATTTGTTCCAGTAAAAACTTCATTCCTACAGGCAATTCTATTATGGTAACTGAGTGCTATCTAGGCCTGGAAGACTGTGTAATTGCTCAAGCATGGAAAGATAAACAAAGCTAGTAAAGAAACTACCTGATAAAGTGCTACAGACAGCGAAGAATTACAAACAAGTTTACAACTTAGGGCAAACAATGCTTTAAAAAATCAGTGGAATTGAAATTACTTTTTTGTCAATCCATCTACAAGCTATTTGCAATGCAGAGTCTTAATTTTAGATTGGCTTCTCCTTTGATTTTTTCTTAATACATGAAAGAATAAGCAGGACCTTCACAGTAACACATTTGGCAAGAATCAGAGCTCTGGATTTCCCTGAAAAATCTATTCTAATTTGCCCAAATTACAAGCCTTTTTAAATTCTCACATACACTTGAATTTTAGCACTTAGACTCTCCAACAACCCACCTTTCTGGCCTTGAAGAAAGACTAAGCAGACTGCACACAAACTGCTCCCACAAAGAGTGGCTGAACATGCTTCAGCTTGGGGAACACAGGGGAAAAAAATCAAATTTTTACTGCTCATAACTGCTTCAGCATCAAATAGTGTTGTAGAGAAGCTGCAAGCTCAACATCTATCCTCACTTTCCCTCTCAACTCCATGATGGCAGCTGGATGTAGCTCTCCATTTCAGGCACAGAAGGGACAAAATATGGGTTAAAGGGAGGAATCCAAGGAGGAAAGAAGAAACAGGTCTAGATAGCATGCACCCAAAAGGTGGGAAAAACCTCTGACTGGCATCTGGAAAAGTGAAAGATACAGGCAGAATCTGCTTGTGCTGTCCTGGGGTGCATGACACTATTGTCATTGCCGAGACAACTCAGAAGCTACATATTCCAGTTGTAACCATGTCCGTACAAACTTTCATTTCTACTTTTCTACACATGTCATAAGACCAGTCTTTAATTACATAACCAAACAGGTATTAAATACATGCTCCCTATCATTTTTTGTGCATAAAGGAAAAATTGTCAATTAATAAATTGTGGGATTTTATTGTTTACAATAATGTTGCTCTCCCTGTCAGACCTAATCATTATGCATGTGACTTTCCAACGCTTGAACTATTTCTGTAACTATTTCTTCTCTTTGCTATGAAAATACTGTGAAAAATAATGGTGGGGGGCAATACTAGGTTCACAAAAAAAAAGTTTAAAAAATACTTGAATTCTAATGTTTTGAAAAGAAAAATGTAAAAAGCCTCCATGTCTACAATTTGATTGAAGACAATTCAATGTCTGAAACCACATCTTAGGAACCATGGTCTTCATCATACACAGAAATCAGAATCTTTTCTCTGAATATCATTCCACCCCAAAATCCTAGGGTATAGCTCATCATCAACAACCATGCATGTTCACTTACAAGTTTCAGCCATTCATATACCACAACAGTCTGCTCAATGGAATTGCATTGATCTGAAGAGAATGACTCTGTGACAAAAAAATATGTGACATTATTCAAACTAAAATGTACATGTCTAGGCATTGATTGGTATTTTTAAAGGTGATTTGACATTCTTCCATGAAGCACCATAATAAGCAAGTAAGAGTAGAACAAAACAGAATTGTCCCAGCTGTGTTTGCCTTCAACAGTCCCTTCCATAGCAGCAAATCACAGACATCCCTCTGCAAGTAACAGAATTTTTATAGTGATTATATTAGTTCAAAGCACTAAAAGCAAATCTGGGCCATTGTGTTAGAATAATGAAGTCCCTGAATTTGTTGAGGGGCAGCTAGAGTAGAGTCCACGCCCTGAGAGAGGGAAAGCAGCCTTCTGCTCACCTATGTCCTTGCTCACTCAACAGAAATTGAGTCAGTGGAAGAGTTGGAAAGAAGGGGGCTGCAATGGAGGGAAAGGCAGTGGTAGTCTGCAAGCAAATAATTGTTCTCATCCCTAATAGCCAGGGGCAAGTGAGACTTAACTTCAAGCATTTATTTTGTGCATGCCCTTTAAACAGAAGTGAGGTGCTAACTTTGCTTTTGGACAATTATTTTTTGAAAGCTCTGCTAGGCTCTTATACTCTTATATATTTTTATTTTTTTCTTGGCAGCAAAAATTATTTTCTTAATAATTTATTTAAATGTAACCATGATCTTATTCACCATTCCTGCCCTAATACTGCAACATGGAAACTAATGAGAATTTTGCCAGTGAAAGAAACAAGCATTCATCATTGAGATTATACTTCAGATGGCCATTATTTCTCATCTGAAATACAGAGGTAACTTTTTTCATTTATTCTATAGCATATATATTTGTAAGGAAGAAATATTTCTTTGGCACACAAAATGGTTTGCTCTTACTGCAACTTAGCACCTCCTAGTAAAATTTAGTTCCAGAAGCAATATTTTTGCAAGAAGCCTGAAAATCATAATATGTACTGGGTTCATCAAGTCTACAACTGGTCACAGGAAGAATTTATTTGTGCTCCCCTGTGGGAGCACCATTCTAATAAACTGACTGGATCTTGATTTTGACAGATATTCTTCTGTATAAGAAAAAGCAGAAAAAGTTATTTCCTCACAGAAAATTTTACATTTACTGGACATCCAAAAAAATATTCAAATAGTATGAAAAAGATGACAAGCATATTCAGAGCAGGTTGTTCAATAAACAAAACAGAACCAAAACATCAACAACCATCAAAACAATAAGAGACATTTGACAAAATGCATAAAGGCAGTGATATCTCAGATTTGCCCAGGAACCATGCTGTGACTAAATACTGTTCACATTTAATATATTTCTTGTCAATCTCAACAGTTCTTATTTATATTTTTAATCAAACAAGTTTTCAAGGCTTCATCACAGCTTGTATATAAGTGGATGACTGCAGATCATCTCCAGGGACATCTGAAACACAGTGAAGGGAATCCTCACTCCAATTAAAGAACTGGATAATGATAGTGCCAGAACTCACTTGGAGATTTTATTAAAAATTCCAACACCATGCCACTAGTACACAGGTAGGTAGCAACGAGCAATGTGAATATTTCAAACAGAGGACCTTATGTGAACAGAATCCATGCCATGCATCACTTGCCCTGTAAGCCATGGGGTCTGGTTCAGGCTGGGGCAGCAGTGGCTTCAGCAGGACCTATCTGCAGCCCCCTAGGAGCTATAGGGAAGACAGTGAGAAGATGGAGCTGGGCTCTTCAGTAGCATGGTTGGAGGATGAGAGACAATGGCAGAAGCCGAAACAAGAAATGTCTCCGGAATGGGAATGATGTCTTGCTCAGAGGACTTTACAGAAGTGTATCAGGTCACCTGTAACCTATAATTATGGAGATAAAATCCTGAAAACCTGGTCTCAGCTCGTTCCAGCTGGCCAACCTGGAAGTTGGAAAACAGACCCCTTTCCAACCTAAATTTTCCTATCATCCTATGAAACATATCCTCCTGACAAACAGGTAATGAAAATCACACTTTGTAAATAACTAATTAGAGTAAAATCCAGAGAAGTTTATTCAGTAGATCAGATAGCTACACAATAACTGGAAAAAACAGATATAAGCATGCTGCTTTTCAGGAGACTTATCCCATACTAGCATAATCAGTTAGGAGACTGTTCACTCATCCATACTGCAAAGCAGAGTACTCACAACTGCACACATTTAGAAAGTTTCTGCTGAGAGTGATATCTATTGAATCACAGAAGTTTGAAATTTCTCAGGTCCATCTAATTTTCTCATAGCATAAAGCTCCAAAATAATCCTAATTAATACTTCCCACTGTCAAGAATTTCAGTGCTTGATCTCCCGCCCTTGAACAGATAAACCTGATGGGTACATTCCAGAGTCCACAAAATTTCACTGCCAGTAGTTAAGAAAGTAACAAGAATACTGGTCTTAAACAGCACCTGTAAGAGAAACACATTTTGATTTGCCACAAATGATTAGGAAAAACCCCTTTGTCTTAATCCAATTCATAATCAATAAGAAAAACACAATATGAATACTCTTTCAAATACCAAAAACCTTACTTCCTTCAGCTCATTCACACCTTACATCACAGAGTGAACTTCAGGAGAAGCTCTGCAAGGTGGGACATGCATTTCATAAGATTTTTTCTGTATTTAGTCCAGTTGCCCTGACACAACTCCTCAGCAGAACGGGAAGGCATGGAACATACAGTACTAAATAGAAAGAAACTCCCTAACACAACTTCTAGATTCTAAATTCCTTTTATTCTTCTAGAACAGTATGAAGGTAGGTTCCTATAAACCAACAGTCTAATCCAAAGCTGAAGTCAAATCACTGCTGACATAGTTTGTGCTTGTTTGGTTTTTTTCAAACATCTTTCTAATACTCATGCTGGGCAAGTGTGCACTGATTGCCATCAATGGCAGTGATGAGGCAGCTCATCACAAGTGCAGCAGACATTGGAAATCAGTGTGGTAATATATTCCAATAGGCACAACATGCTGTTTGTGTCCCAGACACAGAAACAGTAACCTCATGAACTCAGAGAATACTGTAGGCAGGAAGCCTTCATGTTGTAGGATTTCCATGGTTTCAGGATACCTTCAGCTTAGTTACGAATTTTACTTCAGACTCCTAACTTTCTTCTCTTTACTTCACTCCCAGTAGAAGTAACAAAAAGCATTTTTACTGTGTAATATAATCCTTCACTTAGCATGAAAAATATTAATACTGAATCACAAAAAATTCAATGTTTTTGTGAGAAGCATGAATCTTCTATGAAATAATCAGAAACATTCAAGAAAGTAAAAGTGATGATAAGTGCACTGAAACTAACTTCCGTGTTTACTTTATTAAAACGTCATAATTTTCTTTTAAATGAAAGGATTAAATACTAGCCTTCATTCAGCAGTATAAAATCCCCTATTTTATACATATTACAGAATCATAGGGTAAAAACAGATAAGAAAACTTTGTTAAAGCAAGTATTGAGAAAACATATTGGTTTGTTGTTAGTAGGCAATTTTTCATTGTATCTAGGTATATGTTTCTTCCTTTTGTTTTGTTTTTAATTACCATAGTATGAAAAATAAAAAATAAAAAAAATTGTAAATCTAACCCATATATTATGCTTGTTTGGTACAACTATTGCTTTATTCACTACATTTAGCATCTATGTCTTCCTTTTCTGTATCCCTGTTTCATGACATACCTGAGACTACCTTCTAGAAAGCTTAAAAGCCTGATTGTGATTTCATACTGAGTCATTCCACTGACATCATCAGGGCTGCATAAGAATAAATCAGAGCATGATGAGAACCACAGTGAGATGAGCACATTGGGGCCTACATTCAGCTGTAAAATCAGCTTAAATGAAAGGAAAAACAGACCACACAGATTTATAATTCCCCATTCTTAATCAGACCTTTTCATTTTGATCCTCCCTAGGATGCTTCTATTGTATTCTCCAAACAGCAAAAAAAATTATCATGAGAAGACACACAGTATCTACATTTTACAGTCATAAATAAAACCCCTGAGGACTCCCAATAACAGTTGTCAGTTTTCTCTAAAGGTAACCAAATATCAAACAGCAGAATGTGAGGACTGTGCTGTAGATCAGATTATGATGATAATGATGATGAACCTAGTGAAAGGTTTTAACTGCAGTTCATCAAAAATCACACCCTAAAATATTTCCTTATTATAAGTTTCAAATTTATTTTTCAAAACACACCAAGATCTGGGGTTTTAGGCAAAGTATCTTAGCAGTAAGGGTACATTACAGTAAAGCTGCCTGCCCAACCTGAAGTTCAGACCCTGTACAAAGTCAGAGCAGCAACTGCTGCTTCCAAGGGTTTCCATCCCCTCTGCTCCTACAGCAGAAGCCTCTATCCTGACTCCACAGGGGAAGTAGCAGCTCCAGCTTGGGTTTTCAGGGCTCTGGCACAGGCAAAGGCAGCAGCACAGTGTGACCTTGTTCCTGCACAGCAATGTGCTGCCTTTATTTTATGTATGCCAACTGCACTCCTATTAAATGCACAACATTCTCATGAGGTGTTAAAAAAGCACTGTTTGTATCTGCTAGTGCAGAAGGATGCAATGAAAACAAAGGGCAGTACCAGAGCTGAAATTCATATCCTGTTAGAAATAGAGCTACATGACCATATGCTGTAGCTGAGAAGCAACTGTGGTGTTGGCTCATGAACACAACAAGTGACCCTAATTACAACACCAATAGGTATTTCCTACCAGGCTGCAGCAACTGATAGAACTCATTCTAAACTGAACCTTACAGCAATACAGGAACAGCATTTGCCTCTTCCTCTCCTTGAAAAAAGAAAAGAGAAATAGCTGGCACTTCTCTGTTAAAATTTATTAAAACAAAAGAAGAATTAATTTATCCAGCTTCTCTGCTGGTTTGGATAAGAATGTGTACCTGGCCTATAAATCAACTCCAGTGAAGATAACAAATTAGTTTCTTTCAGGTAAAAAAGCAAGGTCTGTGCCCTAAGAGGTCAGATGCTCGTTCTTCTTTGTGTATGTTCACCAAAGAAGAGGCCTCAGGCCACTTAGAATTAAAAAAGAAATATCTAAATACTAATAAGGTCAAATAAATAAATAAGGTCAAAATAAATAAATAAATAAATAAAAACAATAATACCACTAAATACTGATAATAAGGTAGAAAAAATAAAATATTTGCTTGTGCTAATTCATACTACGTAGCATTGTCAGTAGTTCTGGAATTAAGATTTGCTAATTTCCGTTTAACTATTGTTTTTGCCAAGAAAAACAAGATAAAAAATTACTATAGCACTTAGATACTACTGAGCGGCAAGAAACCATGTCCCAGGAAAAAGTCCCATTCACAAAGAAATGTATTACCGAGTGAATTTCTAGCACCTTTAAACATTGCTGCTTGGTTTTTTTTATTATCACTGTCCTTTCTTGCTGGTGAAACAGATCCTTCACTCCCGAAGGGAAACCGTACTCCAGACAAATCACACGCATGAAGAAATTACCTTGAGTGACCTCTAGTAAATTCTCCCAGAAGCGACAAATTTCCTAGCACAGGGGCTGTGTGTGGGGTCAGGGTCCAGGTATAACATCATAGAGAGTGCAACAAGCTGAGAGTGGCTGGACTTGGCAGCAGAGCTGGAAAAAGGAGCAGGCATTGAGGGAAGGTGGGAGCTGGCCCCAAGAGGGATTAAACACTGTCAGCTTCTTCCAGGGACATCTGAAAAGCAGCACCTGGATTCCTTCCCACCAGCTCAATGCTGTGTTTCACACCATGCTCACACAAACTCTTCTTGTATCAATTTGGGTACGATTTTCTCATTATGACAATGTCTGCATTTAAAGACTGCACCTCTTAATTTTGAATTATTCCCCTAGTCTGGGAAATCAATACTTTGTATCTGTGACAGAGTAGAAAAATTAAATGCTGTCTGGTCAACAAACAAGCCCAAACAAGTCTGCCACAGCATACAGAGCTGAAATACTTCACTCAGCTGTTTAATAGGACATAATGTTCACTGCATTACAACAAACAGTTTAATGTTTTTCAGCTCACTTTGCTTTTATATCCTTGGTGATGATGTTTGACTATGATATTCTCTCATACCAGGAAACTAGAAAAGCTGTAACGGAAATGCTTACGTGCTACAACCTAGTATCTTGATCTATGCCTCAAAAACTAATAGCTGCATACCACATTATTTTTAATTGTTTTTACAAAGGGGTTATGCTTCCTGAAGGACACTGAAGGTTTGAAGTCCTTGATCCAAGTCCAAGAAGCCTTTATAAACTTCAGTGGGTACAGCTTGTGTCCTGTCTGGAGAGAATAACAGCAAAATGCACTGAAAAAAAGTTTCCCATTGCTATTCTAGAGTAGTCCAAACTTGCTGGTCAACTTCTCATACTAAGGAGAGTGATTCTGAAAGCAAGTATCTGCAGTTACCCTGAAGACCCCTTGCCATTAGGGTTAAGATAAAAAGTAGGCCCTTTAGGCTCGCAGCAGATGGAGGACAACTTTGTCACCTCCACAGTGTAAAATAGAATTACTACACCAGTACTTCTGTAGGTAGCTGCTATTGAAGTATTAACACAATTAGTACAAAAATAACTAATGTAACTATCCAAGAAATTTCAGAGAACATATAACCAAAGCCTACAGTCTTCAGATCAGCCCCATTTACTCATTGTGAGGCCAGATGAGTATAACCACAAGCAGTCTCAAGCCAAAAGTGTGATGGAACCTCTCTGTCTGATAATCAGCTCAAATTATAGCTTCTGCAGAAAAGTTCACATTTGAGGTGAAGTGACTGAGAGAAGTTTCTTAAATTCTCCCCTGCAGGATCCACACTAGAGCCTGTTGCATTCTCATGATAAACTCGGTTATCAGGATATGATATAAGCAACAACTCCCCCCAATGGTGACTTATAATTTTTTTTCTAAATTATATTAGCATCTAGTTTCTAAACCTTCCTCTTCAGCCATAACAGCCAGAAGATGATTTAGTATTTTATTTCAGTATTTTGCTAATAATTGAATCCCAGAAGCACCAAATAAGCTGGTTATTCTGTAATCAAAGGCTGACAATGGCCTTTTAAGTACATGATGATGACAGACATTGTAAACATTCTAGACCTAAAAGAATATGACATAAATATGGAGACCCTTAGCTGAACACCTTCGAAGCTGCACTAGCTTTTGCCTCAGTGGTAATTACACTTTTCATTATAATATGTCTTTCAGCGCTTTGAAGCCCAGTTCTCTTCAATATCTTAAGAGACTTGGATGCAGGACTCAAGTGAATACTAAGTAAGTTTGCCAGGGATACTAAATTGGGAGGAGCTGTTGACTGCTTTGAAGGCAGAGAGGCCCTTTGGAGAGAACTCAATAAATTAAAGGGCTGGGCAATCACCAACTGTATGGAATTTATCAAGGGAGACTGACAGATTCTGTATCTGGGACAGGACAATCCTGAATGTAAGTACAGACTGGGGAATGACAGGCTGGAGTGCAGCACCATGCAAAGGGACCTGGGGGTCCTGGTCTGTGACAAATTGAACAGGAGTCAGCAGTACCCTGGCCAGGGGAGCCAACCCTGTCCTGAGGGGCATCAGGCACAGCACGGCCAGCCAGGCAAGGGAGGGGATTGTCTGCTCTGCTCTGAGGGCATTTCTGGGTGCCACTATGTCAGAAAGACATTGAGCTGTTAGAGAGCATCCAAAGGAGGGAAACAACAATGGTGAGGGGTCTTAAGGGGAAGCTGTATGAGGAGTGGCTGAGGTCACTTGGCTTGTTCAGCCTGGAGAAGAAGAGACTGAGGGGAGACTTCAAGACCTCAAGGGGGAAGAGAAGGAGCAGACACTGATCTCTCCTCTGTGGTAACCAGTGACAGGGCCCAAGGGAATGGCCTGAAGTTCTGTTAGGGGAGGTTTAGTTTAGATTTTAAGAAAAGACTCTCAACCCAGAGGATGGCTGAGCACTGGAACACGCTCCCCAGGGAAGTGGTCACAGCACCAAGCCTGTCTGAATTCAGTAATTGTTTGAACAATGCTCTCAGGCACATTGTGTGACTCTTGGGGCTATCTCCTGTGCCAGCCCAGAAGCTGGACTTCAGTGATCTTTGTGGGTCCCTTCCAATCCAGGATATTCTATGATTCTATCAGTGAAATTAGTTAAAAACATGTGGTATTGAATATCCTCAAGCTATTTTGATAAAACTGAACAACCTGCTAGGTTCTAAAGGCATAAAGTGGATTATTAATGGAAAATATTCTTCAAGGAACTGCTCTCAAGACTTTTTTCATTATCACCCATGTATGTCACAGATAATGAACACCAGAGAGTAAGAGTAAGCATTCTGCAGACTACAACATTCTTCAAAATCTGACTCCTCTTAAACTGTATCATTTGTTGTTGTATTCCTACTATATCTCTACACATTCCATTGTACACACAATTGGAAACGTTTGAGGTCCATTATCTGGTTTCATGTTAATCTATTCCTGAATTTTAGATAACTGATCTTCCTTCAGAAGAGATTCAGGAAACATAAGCAAGCCACAGAGAAATAACCAAATTTGGGACTTTGGACAATATTTACATCTTAAAAATTGGCACCTACCAAAAACACATACCACGGATTTAGGTTTTCTCGACCTAGAGAATTAGGAGTAAATTTAAGTGTGTTTTGAATATCTCATACATTAAAAATAAATACATAAAAGTACAGTTATGTCTATGGATTTATATGCTTGTACGAAGTGCGCATACCAATTTTTACTTAAACATGTACAACAAAGATCATGATGAGGCCATGAGACTTAGGCTTCAAGGAATAAAAACTTTTCAGAATCATTAAGTTAGGCTTTCTGTACCAGCAGATCTGCAAAGAAGTGCTCTGCGTGAAATGCAAAATCAGAAGTTAATCAGGTAATGTGACTTTATTCTTTCCTCTGCCCCATGCAGCACCATAAAGTGAGGGATACGAAAAGGGATAAGGTAAGGATAGGGACAGGGAGAGAAATGTGGATAAGGAGTTCAGGGAGGAAGTCATTAATTCTGTAACTTCCCCTGAGTGCTTTGCTGAGCCTTTCCAGAGTGCAGGCACAGCCAGGCATCATTACTGCCTGATTCAAGCTGCAAGATAATCCTGTGTGCAAAAGCGCCAGTCATTTCTAGGACACCAACCTACTGTAATATGCTCTTTAGTGGTCTTAATACAGCATGTTTAGCTTAGCGGAGTGCCTTGAGAAAACCCCTATTTGCAATTCATATTTATAATTTTCAGTGCTTGTTAGCATTACACTCTGGCAACACAGAGATTTGGTTGGTGCCACACAGACACAGACAAAACCCAGAGTGCCTGCTCAGAGGGTTTGCCTCCATCTTTGACACAGGAGCTGAAATCATTTACTGCACATGCAGAACGATACATGGCAGCTCCTCAGGGCTCCAGTCAGGTGAAATGGAGCAATGCCAACTTACCCTGAGTGAGGTTATTTCCTGTTATCCCATTGCAGGGGTTCCATACTGTTATCTCCTTATCACAAGGGTTTCATACCTGCTTGGTGTTTCTCATGGGCAGCTCCTCAGGGCACTACCTCTTCACAAATCAACCAACCACAGTTCCCATCTCAAGCAGCCACCCCACTCTTTTATAGCACTCTTCTTCTCATTGGTTACAGCTGTGGCCTGTTAAAGTCAGGCCTGTTCCTAATCTTTGATAATTGGCCCAGCTGCAACTCCTTAGGGGTAAGATTACTTTCTATACATTCTTTATTTTCTTATATTCTAGCCCCCTACAATTTCCATCCTTATGTAAGTCCTTGCATTAGGTAAAGCATAAAGCAATCAAATGTTGGAAAAAACAACAGAAAATGAGGAGAGTAGAAAGCAAACATGGAAATGGATTAACATTTGTTTACCAAGAGTTGCACAAATAACAGCTTATTTTTGTTAAATTACACTAAAGCCCAAGCAATAAATACATAACATAGCATTTTAAATAACCCACAATGTCTACATCATTATAAATACAGACTTCAAAGTAAATTTTGAAAACAAGAGGTTTTGCTAATGTTTGAAAACACATAGAGTTCTTCCTAGATGAAACAGACTCGGGCAAAGGAAAAGACACTATGTTTGCCTTTATGTATTTTTTTAAAATCTAATTCAAAATTTCTGGATATCTCTTATCCCCCTGGGCCAGAAAATAGCAGAGCTTCACAACTTAAAAATGTGTGAAAAAATTAATTCTGAACAGATTAACTGAATAACATTAACTGAATATGAAAAATTGTCTATCTGGCGCTAAGTCTCAGCCAAGTTGGATTATATCCACAGGTTTTGGGTGTGTGCTCTTACAAAAACAGCAAAAGAATAAACAAACAGACAATTCCTGTGGCAATTAAAAGTACTTAAGCTTTCACATAGAAACAGGGAATGCAAAATGATGGGGTTTTGTATAGTTTTGGAGTAAAAGCAAGTAGAATCTGAGCATGCTGTCATATCCAATCAAGTTCAAAACCAGTCTGCCTTCCTGATGAATCAATAAAATACTGCATGAAGACAGAGAGGCAGAGGATATTTAAAAACTTCAGTATTTTAATGCTAGTGTGGAGTGTATGATGGGACATGGTGTGTACCTTAATTTTTTACTATCAAAGAAGCAAAAGAATCTCAATCATGTCAAATGGGGATGAAGGTGCTCCTAATTTCTGAAAATGAGGCCACTTTTATTTAGGTACAAAAATATAGTATCTCTCTAGGGATCCAAGTTAAAAATGTAACCTTTAAAAAAAAATATTGAGGCATATACAACTCAAAAGTGTTGCATCTGGGCTAAGCAACTTTGAAACTACCTCCCATATAAATATATAATTACCAGAGTGGCATGTGTGGCTACAAAATGAACTGTTTGATTACAGCTCCTCTCCATCCCCAACAGCAAATAGCATTTTAGAGAAGAATAATAAAATATGACAGTGTCTCTGCCAGTGCTCCTGGATAATACCCTTCAGCTCACACGCACATGTTCATGCATGTATAGATGAATGCACAATCAATGTAAGGGTGCACATCACATGCCCACATTAATTTGTGGAACATATAACTATTTTAGTGATCATTTCAGTGCTAGCAATACTTAATAGTTGGTGTTTCACTACTAGGGGAAAAAAATACATATATTAAAAAAAAAGACCACCCTTAATCTCCATTTGAAAACACAGTTTCCTGCACAAAGAATAAAACCAGAACAGATAACTGTGTGTCAGCTTTTGTCAGACTCCACCTCAGCAGTCAGATTCTACCACCAAATGAGAACTGAGAGCCAGGATAAGCCTTGTAAGTCAATGCCTGGCTGTGAGCCTGAATAGAGGGTTTCCCCAAACGCCATCTGAGTCATCCCACCAGCTGTTCCTAGATGTTCAATTTGCCACTTGGCTGAAATGATCCTCCTTTTCCTCACTGATTGCTCTTACCAACTGAGATCTGGTCCCTGCACCAACTTACTCTGCCTGAGGTTGCTCCAGCTTGACCTAAATTTTCTTTAGGGCCATGTCCTGTTTGGCATATTTCTTTTCTGATTCCCTGCATGGCTCAGAAATTCACCATCATCTCCTCAGCGACAGGGTATCTCCACATGTCCTTAATTCCTTACCACAAATCTGGGGCCACACTTTTGAATCCTTCTCACTGGAACTAAGTGCACCTTAACTGTACTTCTCAGCTATCCGCTCTATCACTGCTTTTTCATACAGTTGGAATTTCTCCACCAATCTTACTACAGGGCTTCCCTGAGGCAGAGTTTCAATTACCATTATTTAATACATTTATGTTTGTACATGGTTTGCTTGGTGGAGCCTGTGTCACTGAATCTACAAGTTATAAGCACCTTTCATCTATAATTTAATGTAGATATAATCAAATAAGATTTTCAACTGAAACACCCTTTTTTGTCCTGATACAAGTCATACTTTGAATTCACTTTTTGATTAATACAAATACTTCCTTGCATTGGTTTCTGGATGTTGATGTAAAAGGATGCGCCCTCAACAGTGCTGAAGAAACATATGGGGAAATTACAAAATTAAATATTGCTTTATATGAAAGAATCTTTCTCTTCAAAATCTACTGATGAGAATTTTAAAAAATTAATTATAATTTACAAATTAAAATTGATTTGATAATTTTAAAGACTTGGATTAATTAATAACAGTTTGCTTCCTAGACCAGTTTCAAATAACCCAGTTTTCAAATTCTCCTGAATAAACCACACAGTGGTTTTAAGTTTTAAGACTTTATAACTTCTGAGATTAAATGACTGTTAAATAATCATCTGTGACTTGATTTGGGTGGTTGGACCCTTGTGTAGGAGTTGTCAAACCACTCTTCCATGTCATCCACCAGAGAAATTTTTGAGACATCAGAAGTACAAAAGCATCCCCTAAATTCTCATCTGGGCCAGGATTTCAAAGATTTTTAGAACAGCCTTCCTAAATTCTCATCTAGGCCAGGATTTCAAAGATTTTTAGAACAGCTTCAACAGTTTTTCCTATGAGTTTTCACTGTGTCTACCAGGGCATCCATACACACTGACATGTAGCCAAGAGTGTCAGTGAAAGTGCTACCAGATCACAGGCATTATTTTCTACTAATGTATACTCTATTTAAAAAAAAACAAACCAAAAAAACAACAAACAAACAAAAATAACAAAAAGAAACAGTGCTATTTATATTTCCACTTTTCTAGGTAAACGGTAGGCTGGATTTTTCCAGATGAACAATGTGAGTTGTTCTTCCAGCTGGACAACCGACACACGCGCTCTGCAGGTAAAGGGAGCATCCTGAAGACTAAGCCAATCTTTCTATTTCAGGGCAGATCAGAACCATGGCAGGCTGATTTGGCAGGGTCATGCAGGTCAAGCCTTATAAATAACTGCTGATTAAGCAGAGACTGCTATAAGCAGTCTGGTGAATTCCAGCAAGGAAACTACTGCACTAAAATAAGCTAAACTGAAGCACAAATGAGGTCAGAGGTGGAAAAAGTGACTATCATTCAAAATTGTGAAAGAAGGGTACATTCTACAGTTCCAGTATTTCCAAAGCTTTCAAGGTGGAAGAAGCAAAGTTCTTTGAAGGAAGTTCTGCCATGTTCTAGGTGCAGTTAAATGAAGAGAGCGTATCAGGTCCTCATGGCTACAACTAAGCTTCTCAGAACAGACATTTAAATCAAGTAATTTGGCTGTAGGATGGAATTATCTTTTAATAATTTGTTCTGCACTATCATCCTTATCTTCATATCATCCTAAAATACCAATAATATTCTTTCTCCTACAAACAATCCATGCTTGGTTCATCTATTCACCTATACAAACCCACCTTCCTTTTGTATTTTTTTCCTGCAGTTCAATGTGTTCTCTAATGGATGTAGAATGCAGCTAATAAAACTAATTTTCTTCAGCAATCTCCTCAACAATGTGATTTCCTTAAATCATACCTTTTTTGTATTTTTCCACTTTTGAATAAAAATATTTTAAAAACCCAAACAAACATGCTCTCCACAAATCTTTTGAATTTTCAATGGTTTCTGCCTTTTAAGATAATCTCTTCTTTCATATAGTTTATTACACTTGCTTTGCTTTGAGATTGCTCTCCTTATCTTAAATAGCTGACTTATCACACAGTATCAAGCAGTTGAGACTCTCAGCTTCGAAAACCCTTTTGCAATTACCTTTCCCTAGAGCTCACAAATATGGGGGAATCTACGCCATTTATTGGTCCAATAAAATTCTTGACAGACAGCGTCTTCTATATCTTCAGAGTCATCTGATGACTTTACATAGAGTTTGCAAATTCAGATCAGACTCTTAGAGTGAAACTTATATCTACAGCTTCCAAATACCCAGCTGATAGCACAAATCATTTGATGAATATGTTTGCAGATCACCATTGTTAAAGGTCACAAAAACACAAGCCTATATATGCAGACTTTGAAGTTTAGTTAAAACTCAAACTATCCTTTGAATGCTGTCCACAGAAATTTTATCAGTCACTAAACCCAGTAGGAAACTGACGTTAGAGCAGTTGCCACTACATACTTAATTCCTCTGTCTTGTTATTTGTCCTTTTATTTTTTTTTGCCAGTGGCTCCTCATCTGAAGAACCTAACATCACCATTAGAGGTGGCAGGATTTTTGTAATGCCCTAATAGTATTTTCTGCATTCTTCAGGTTTCAGAGAAAAGTTTAATACTGAGAACTTTACAGGAACTACAAAGCCTAAATTATATCAGGCTAGTTAAAAAAAAAAAAGTTAAAAATGTATAGCATGCCATAAAGATTTTAAAAGCACTATAAGAACTCAGTATTAATTTGTCTATTAAATTAGCCTGAGGTTTAAATATTTCAATGCATATAGAAGATAGGGTTCTCTAACAGGACAGAATTTGATATTTTTAAATAGAGGAAAAAAGTCACAGTTACACTCAGGTCACAGAAAACAGTAATCTATGATCTGCTGTAGAAAGACCACACACCCACACCACACTAACCCAACAATAAGGCATTTTTATTTTTTTTTAAGAAGCCAATATCCAGAATAGGTGCTGCTTAGGACAAAGGCAACTAAGTTATTCCTGTCTGCAAGTTTTCATCAATACTATATTTGCTCACAGCTTTCCCAGCTCCATCCAGCATTTGCTGTCTTTCGGTTTCACAGGCACTAAAAATAACTATAATCTGAAGAACAACCTCCTTCCAAGAAAACAAACAACAATCCAAACATAAATTCAACACAAACGTTATTTCCTTCTGATGTTTTTTGACGTGATTTCAAGTCCTTCATGAAAACAACGTATGGGTGGAGTACCACAGGGGCTGGAAAGGCCAGCTATGACCTCAGCTACAACTCTGGTTAAAGCAGGAGAAGGGTCAGTGCCTTTTCCACAGTTAAGTGTTTATGATCTGTGAGGCTCTTAGGCTCTTTATGGTGTGTTACTGCCCAGTATTTTTGTTTGGATGCGGTTTTTTTCAATGATATGCACATTACTATATGAGAGACACAGGGTGAATATAGAAATGTGTTCATCCTGTTTATTTATCAGTCATAACTATTAATAACTACTATTCATAGTAATTACAGAAAACCATGGAACTCTGCAGTAAAAGGTACTTAGCTT
The DNA here is from genome assembly GCF_000277835.1 of Geospiza fortis. Lineage (NCBI taxonomy): Eukaryota > Metazoa > Chordata > Aves > Passeriformes > Thraupidae > Geospiza > Geospiza fortis. Next base: position 8,778,322 of record NW_005054316.1, on the reverse strand, counting down.
CTGCCTGCATCTCTTGTATTTGATATGCTTATTACCAGGTCTAGAGCATCTTTACTCCACAAATGTAAGAAAAGGTGGTTTGCGTTCCAAGCAGGGATGTTGTAAAGATAAATACCTTAAAAATTTGGGTAAACTTAAATAAAGTGGTAATGGAGATCATACAATTTAAATAAACTGCTGTTAATCTAGTATGTTTCAATTTCTTGTCAGCAGAGCTCTACTTCCTAAAAAGGAATAATGTTTTCAATTGGTTTTAATAATTACTTTCATCATATCACAGCACTTCTACATTTGTTGCGTTCAGGCTTTGCCAATTAGATGACAGTGACCTATGTATGTAGTCCATTAAGGATTATTCTTTTATGTTTGGAATGTAGTAAAAGCATTTTTGGTTTAGATAGTAATTTGATCAAACTGCAATATCCCTATCTATTGCTTTACTGTGTTTGTATTTGTGTTTTTACACATAGATTTACACATTATCTCCAACTTTGCACTGCTAAAGAGATTAAATACAGACTGAAGATCTGAAAGTGGCTACCAGGAGCCCAAGACTTGTTGAACTAAGTGTCCAAGGGCACACTGTTCATATTGCCAAGAGTCGTATCATATGCAAATATTAATATTCAAGATGCTCTGAGCCCTGAGTAACAGAGGGTAAACATGCAAAGACATCTTTTTCTGATTCCCATCCATACAAACTCCTTCCAACAAGCAGGAATGCATGCAGCTCAAAAAACAGTGAGCTCCAAACCATGAAGTCATGCTTTCAAATCCTTTCTCCTCCAGTATGGTTTCATTATATGTGAGTCTAGTAAGTCTCCTGTTCAGAAGTGCTGCCTTTGAACAGAGAAGCTACAGCTACTTCTGTAAGTTTACTTTACTGGTTAGGCAATCTTGACTTGCAAAATGCAAACTGCTTATCTGAGGAGGTAAGAGGAACTCATTCATTTGGACAACTTCCTTTTTCATGGCCTTATGCGTTCCCTTTTCCACATACACATACACATACATGCATTAATTTTACATTCAATGTAAAATTAATCAGTGTGATAATATTTGCAACTGGAGAAAATATTCCCTGTGCTCATTTTTACTGCACTTCTCACAATTACAAGGTCACATGAGACACAGCATCACTCAGGACTGGATTCTGAGATTGTGTAGGTGATCAGCACAGAATCTCCTGGCTTCACAATCATGATTTCTTTCAGTTTAGGTCAGTCTTATCTGGTGCACCTTGTGCTAGGTTCTCCAAAAGCATCTGTCTCGGTCTGCCCAGCTCTTCCTCAAGGGCAACACGTTGGCTTCAAGGTCTGAGCATTTTCTTCAGAGCAAGAAAGAGGCTCAGGCTGAAGTCTGTATCTTCAATCTCTATTTGAGTCTCAGCTACAGAAAGAATTACAGATGTATACCTTTTCCTAATCTGGATGGTAAAATGGGTGAAGAAAAGGGAAACTAGAGAAATTAGATGATTATTAGATTATACATTATATCACTACCCAACAACTTAATCTGATTTTGTCTTTACTGGTTACAGTCAGTCCTCACTGTGACTACAGAAACCTAGTGAACTTAAAAATGTTAAGCTTAGGATTTCTTTGCCATAGTGACTTTTTAGCACTAGGTTTATCTCAGTCTTATTCTGAAGGGTTTTTTTCCCCTTTGGTTTTGCTTTTTCCTCTATGGGGAAGGAGACAATTTTCCCTGCAAATAAAGCAGTTTTTAAAGGGTAAATCTGCCAAAGCAGCTTATGTCCAGCATTGCTGGCAATCAGCCACCAATTCTGTCCAGTCACAGGCCAAAAAAAATAAAAATCTGGAGAACAGATGATCAGCATCCTGTAGCACCGATCTGAGACAGAGTGAAAGAGGTCATTTTAATGCACCATATGGTTCAAGAGACAAGCTATTGAGCTGTATCTTTATTTCTCAGCATCTCAAGTGGATGCAAGAATATAAATCTAGATGAAAGTGCCTATAAATTTTGAGGATAGTATCTATCCATAAATCTGAACCAATAGCCAATGCACATTCTTAACTGTATGCAAATCAGCTACTAACAAGCTTTTAATTCTTTCTGGTTCTGGAGCAAAAACACAAAAATGTTGAAATACAGATAACACTAAAATAAATTGTTCTCCTCTAAGGCAGTTATTAGAAAAACATGTCATTAAATTGGAAGGTTTGAGAGTGTAAAGGAATTCAAGCAACAGATTTCAGTAAAAGAGGCCAGAGAACCAGAAGGTAACAATTGACTAGTAAGAAACTACTCTAATTTCAAGTGCTCAAGGCTTTAAATTATTTGGAAACTGAAGTAATCACCTACAAAATGAGATCCATTTATCAGGAAGAGAGAAGAAACTGAGGTTGTTCTTTATAACAGACTAAGGACAGCTCTTGCTGTTGCTAGGGCAAGTGTAAGAGAATGCTGCAGGATCAGGGAAGCACAGCTCAGCATCCACCTGTCATCCAGTAATTAGCACACAGCCAAATCCTGACAGGGAGCAAGCAAGTAATGGTGGTATAGACATTTTGACTGTACCCAGAACTAAAATTACTTATTCAGATGAAAGACGTCTTTTTTTGCACACAAGGATTTTGAAATATGCTCTTTGGTGTTGAGACTGAGAACAGTCCACAAACAATAACACAGTTGAAACTCTTGCCATGCTAATTTTTATGGTCAGAAATGTAAAGCAACTTCTCTCCTTTTTGTTTCTCAAGGAAATGTTACTGCTCTTCTCAATATCCAATCTTCTTTCTTCAGTTTTTTTTTAACATTTCTACCTATCAGAAGCCTGTATGTGTTCCTTTCACTTTCATTTCTCTTTCACTTCTATGTGAAATGCTATGTGTTAGCTTGTTCTGTTTCCTTGAAAATACATTATTCAAACCCTTCTATCTAACTTTTTTAGATTTTTTAATGCTTTCCTTATATCTATGCAAAAGTTAAATTTTTATATAGTTAAAAGTTAAATAGATATAAGGAAATAATAGATAAATATATAGATAAATATAGATAAATATATAGATAAATATATAGATAAATATTTAATAGATAAATATAATAGATATAAGGAAAACATTACAAGGTGTGTGTGTGTGTTTGTGTTCTGATTTCTGTGCTTTACAATCTCCTTTAGCAAAAATAAATAGCCAAGTCTTGAGAATTTTAATCTATCAACTCCAATCTTTTCCTTCCTTACAAAAACAATTCAATGTACATCTTCATGTAAGTCTTTATATATGTATATGTATATATTTTTTTTTTTTTGCATTTCCTGTGACATTACCATAATTCAGCTTGGTAGTTTTAAACTTAATCATAAGCTGGGAGAATAACCTGAACACCTTAACTGCTGTCACTAATGTTATGTTAATAATTGATGTCACTGAACATAGATTCCAGGTTTGGCCTCATTTAAAATACATATCTGCTGAAAATTAGCATTCCAGTTGGAGAACCCTCATTGTATTGTCATACTTTAAATAGCTGCACATTTACAGCCCTGAGGTTTGGCATTTTAACTGCAGCAAGAGTAATTTCTTTTAAAGTACTGCAGCCTGCAAAACTTTGCAGTTTGGTTACTAGCATATAATAATGTAGAATACATATAATAATAATACATATAATAATGTAGAAAATGTGAAGAAAATACACTGGTGAAACTTACAGTGTGACTTTTCAGACATGCTGCTGAAGATATAAGTCACAGATATTAAGGCAAATTTTAACGTTCTTCCTATTCCTGATTCCTGATTCCTATTCCTATTTCAGCCCTTCAACAGGAACAACCAGCTCTTAATAATAAACAAAAATAACTACTTGTAACTACCAGTGGGTACATGTGGAGCTGATGTCTGTCAGTACATAGATGTACACCTGTAGAAACATTCTGGTACTGAAGCAGCTCAGTAGTGTTAGTAATTGATTTACTCTTCCTGACTGCAGTAAAGGCCATGTTGTATCCTACACTTTCACAGGAGTTGGTGAGAATGAGACTTTTAAGTTTCATTCCAACCCAGACAGTGACACTATCTTTACTTCCCTCACAGGTTGAAATATACTACTTTGCTACATATTTGGCATACCTGTCTCTAAAGCCAACCAAAAACCAAACCAAACCAAACAACCTAAAAAAAACCCCAGCAACAAAAAAGCACCTTGATTAGTAAAGAAATAGCACAATGGCATACCATTATTTAATCTCATTCCATAAATGGATGTATTTTCCTACTCAAAACTGATGACGTCTTACTGATAAATACTAAGTGTAAGTTTTTTTGTGCAGACAAAAGTATGCCCAGGGAATACAGGATTTAGATGTGCTCAAGATCTCAAATACAAACACAGAGAAACAGTAAGCCTGAACTATTAGTCTCTTAGAAACCAGATGTAAACACAACCATTAACTGTTCACAATTCCTCTAATTCATTCAAATCACTTCTGGCAGCTGATCACACCTCCAGCTCTCTTACTAACCACACAGATGAAAAGGCAGGCTCAGGATTGTGAAATAATTATGCAACAAGGCTATGTACAACATATTCACCAAAGTGACCAAACAAAAGGCCATTCTGGAAAGCAAGACCAGGAAAGCAGATTATACAACTAAACTCCTTTCCACGATACAGTTCAATGAAGAAGCAGCAGATTTTCTGTTCCTGAGAAGGTCACCCAGAAAAAAAAAAAAAATCAAAATGAGCTCCTGTCTCTTTGGAAAGCAGAAAGCAAAATCTTCACAGCAAGATTTAAGGCTTTCTATTCAAGAATGATTTCATTCATTTGAATGAAAAAGCAGCAATCAATACAAAGTTTTCAATGCAGGTATAGTTTTTTAGTAGGATGAATGTGTATTTTAGAAATGTAAACAAGGTGGTCATATGGCTTCACTTTTACTTAATGGACTAAAGAACAAAATTAGTAGTTCCAAGATAGCCCACTGACTTTATCTTACAACTGCTGATAAACAAGAATTTAGATTTAGAAATATTAACTATGTTTAGGGTATTAAATAAATTTGCAAATGACAAACTTGTCATTTCTCAGTACTAATTAGAATCTCAATACAATCTCATTGAAGATTTTTTTAATTCAGTTTATTTGTTTGTCCATTAATTATAAAGAATTCAGGTCTTGGAAGCTTAAGTAAGGCATCTAAAGAGGTATTAAAAATACACATCTTGCTTTTTTATGGCAATAACTATTTCCAGGTGCCCAAATGCCTTTTCAGATCTTATTCTTCCTGCAACATACAACTTCAGTAATACAAAACAGCCAGAAATCCAGGTTAATTCGACTTATGTCCTGTCTAATAAGTCTCAAACCAGAGCATTTTATTACTGCAACTCATACCTGCTAATAAACATTCATGCCTGGAGACCTCTGATAACACAATGGCTTGGTCACTTTTTTTTTCCACTGATTTGTGATTAATCATTGCATAGTCCCATCTCTGTCTCTCCTGTCCAAAAATCTGAGTTTTGGTTGATTTAAGAATCATCTCACCACCACAGTCTGAGCTTCTGTGCCAATACACTCCAATGGGGGAATGGCAGCCAGACTACAAATTTGAGTGAAGGGCCCATTCCCAACACTTCTCTCCTCATTTGGATGGGAGCTCAAGCTTTGTGACTTCCATCGAAAGGTACTTCTTGTCCTCACTGTGCCAAGGCACATCAGGTTCACCTGTGAGTGAATGGACTAGGAATGGCCAGGCTGCAAAACGGCACTCAGCTCCCAGCAGAGAAGGACTGGGCTGGTACAACTGGCTCATAACTGCTGTAACTGGTGATGCTGACTCTTGATTCTCTCCTGAAAAATTACATGATGTTTCTGCATTACCCAGTGGATGTTTCTGGAGTCAAAAGAGAAAATTCATCTGTATTATTTCTCTTGTATGTTCCAGGAGCAGTTTGCAGCCTCAGAACTGGGAATGGCTGCACCACATGGACTTAGAAAAGCTTAGGTATGTCTTGGCAAATGAGACAATAAAATAGAAACCCTGGCCAAAACAAACAGAATAAAGAGATAGGTCTTTACACAGGCTCAACTGTAATAATTTACTTGAATTTCCTTGGGAGAATGAAAGCACAGTCCAAAAGTGAATTTACTACAAATTACCATAAATTCTTATAAACAGAAAATCTGAGAACAAAGAACTCCATTCCTAAGTAGGATTTTTTTTCTAATATATATAAGTCACTGCAAGCAAGTAAATATTCTCCTTTGCTACACTGGTTTGGCCACAAATCATGTTGAATACTGCTCTTGCATGTAGAGTTGGGGATTTTTTTCCCTTCCGAGACCGGAAAGCTAACAGTAATACTCTTCACGTACAATTGCTGTTGTAGTTCATTCCGTTCACCTTATGGAAAGAAGATTTTTTCCTCTGTTTTAATGAGCTTAAGATAAAGTCTTTACAGAACAGCTGCTGCATTGACAAGGTCTGTGGCTTTCTCGCAATAGCACCTTAAGTAAAGACTTACAGGAAGTCCACACTATACAGTGAGGACACTGTGCCCACCCAGGCACACTGATGGTGATTCCCAAGCAAGCTGGTGGAGGTAGGACAGGCTAAGCAGTTATGGCAAGATACATGAGCTGGTCTCTAATAGTGACGTAGAGAAAGCAAGGGAACATTTTACTACATTTGTACAGGGCTTTGGCATCTCTCTAAGGGGATGATGAATTTTCATGGAATTATACTGGCATAGCTAAAGCTCAGTGATTTGGATAAACTAAATCTCAACCCTCGTTTAGCAGCAATGGTTAAGTGGGTAAAAGGTGGTATTAAATGTTCTAGATGTATCTCTTATCTGGGTGAATACAAGAGTCTTCAGCTTAGAGATTTACAGGTTTTGCAGGGTTGTGTCACAAGCCTAACAGTGTTACAACGAGATTACATGCATTCTCCATAGTCACTTAAACCAACGTACACCAGGGAGGGCATAATCCTCTTAAAAGTATAAAAGACTATGTAACAAATACTGAAAAGTAATTACATAAAATCTAGTGAAATTACAGTAAAAGAATCTTCACAAATGACATCTCTTAATATATTAATGTTTATGTTCCAAGTAATGAAGCTCAAAAAGATATTTCACAGCGATCTCTGTTAACAGCAATGACTCCTCAGCAGGGAAAGCATAAAAGGCAGATAAACCAGAGAGAGAGGGAGAGAAGCTTAAGGTACGAGCTCTTGGCCCCCAGGCCAAGCTGTGCAGGGGTTGAGCTGGAGCCCAACTGTCCTCACTGTGCAGTAACTCAGCATTTCTCCTCCTTACCTGGAGGCTGCTTACCCTGACACATCAAGCTGCTTTTCTGCTACTTTCCTAACCATTCTGATATTGAATTACTGAGAACTTAAAATAATCAGGATCTCTTTCAAAATACAGGATGTAGGCTAGTTTTTTAATGTTAGTCCCAGTTTCTTTACACCCCTTGTGCTAAGAACATTGTAGATGGAGTAGTCCCAACTTAAAGTCTATAAAAAATTAGAATAATAAAACTTACACCCCAAATTACTAGCAATCAGAATTTGAATTTTAAATATAGCTGTGCAATTAGGCAATTAGCAGTCAGTTATAACTACTTGTAAAATGTAATAACATCTTTCAAACATCTCTTTTTAGTTCACCATGAAGACATCAATTCCAAAGAGCTAGAGAGGGGGGTTTTGGTGGGTTTTCTTTCTTTCTTTCTTTCTTGACTGCTGGATTCTTAATAAGTCATTGACACTTCCCTCATAAAGCTCCTTCTCATATTGGATGAAAGACAGAACAAGTAGCCTGTTTTCTTGCACCCAGTAATAGACAATTCCCCTGGATACATACAACTGCCAACTAAAAACCTCAGTGTGAATCTAAAATTAGAACTTAGAGATATGAGTCACAAGGAGAAGCTTTGTGATAGAAATGAGGATATTTTTAAGCAAATGCAGTCTAAAGTGCAAAATAAAAATGGCATTCTATAAAAAAGTCTGTGGAATAAATTACTACTAGTAACTGTTACATGTTAATTGTCATTTATGTGTCTTTTTCTACCTGCAAGTATATTCTTTAAAGTATATTATCATACCGGTAAAGAAAGATGGTGAAGCTTTTAATTTCTACAAATGGGCAAAACATGATTACAGCAAAATTGTAAAAAAAAAAAAAGAACTTTCTCATTGAAATATTTTGCTTTTATGTTACAGAAGTCTCTACATCAGTGTAAAAGCATGATCAGCAGTAGTTCATCTACAAAACTATTTTAATCCCTATTAATTAGTAACAAGAGGCATGTCCTCCTGCCTTTTCTACTTTTTCTAGTAAGAAAAAACAACAAATATGGCATTCCAAAAGGGAGCCATTGTCATCACCATTATTTATGGTGATGACAATAAGCTATGCTCAAATTTAATAACACACCAAAATATATTGTAGGAAGGTATTACAGCACAGCTCTGAGGAAATAAAGTTTAATTTTTCAAGCCTGCAGTGTATATAATAGAAATAGGAAATCACAAACCAGAAAACTGATAAGTTGTCTAACCTGCATAAAAATGTCATCAAAATATTTTGAATCTATTCTGCTTCTTGATACCCCCAACCCAAAGCTATTACTAAAATAACTGTCTAGCAGCCTGTCAGAATAGAGGGGGCACTCACAAAAATAAACACTGCAGTATTTTCCTTCTCAAAATCTCTATCTTCACTAAACCATCAAAATTGACTCATAATTGTCCCTATTTAGACTTCCTGAAATATGTTTTTTCACACCAGTAACAAATATGGCAGATGTTATTTTGAGACAAAATCTTAACTGAAAACAGTTTTTGAGCCTCAGATAACATTTTATCAAAACCAAAATTAAACAGCTGCAGTGTGGATGCCTACATACAAACTTGTCAAATCATAGTGAGCAGCACAGAGCTGCTGAAGACAGTTTGTGTAAAACAAAACTTGCCTGACATATTTTGGATATCCACTATATTTAAGACACAGCATTTTAACCACTATCTATAAAATTGTCCAAAGAAGATTTTCCTCTTGGATTTTGCCTCCTACATTTTGTGAAATGAATCTTGTCAGTGTTTTAATAGTAGCATAGGAGAAGAATTTCAAGTTTTGAATTGTTTCTTCACATCCAAATGAAAGCAATCTCAGTGTGAGACACCACCATGTCAGCCATTTTCTGCCCTAAATATACACTTTATCCCAGCTGAAAATTGGAAAAGTATGTTGTTTTTTCCTTAAAAAGCAACTCAAATGCAAATATATATATGCAATTTATATCACCTGTATGATTATTAGTGCTTTGTATTCTCGTTGACTAACCAAATGGAAAGAGGAGAACAGATTGTTTTAACAGCCTGTGGAAACAGTAATAATCAAAAGTAAAAGCAAGAAAAAAAGTAATTAGGAATATGTTGATTTACATTGCTAGTTTTGTGGTCAAAGCAGTAGAAAAATGTAAGCAAAGAGATGGCAACATTAACTTTAAATAAATTTCTAAAAATTTACTTTAAATCACTAACTTGAAATTTATTAATGATGAAAAACCATCTAAAAATATGAATACAGGACCACGTCTCACTAAAATACATTCTGCATTTCACATACTGCCCCAGGACTGTGTTCTCATTGAAGAGAACACAAAGCGAAAGCTAACTGCAGTTAAAAAAAAAAAAAAAAAGCAGCATATGGTTTTTTCCACTGAGACACTTATGGCACCATATGTCAAAACAGTCTAACTATATGACAAAATAGTCTAATATAACATGATGCCTAAATTCAGTTCATACTTTAGTCATTTGTACTACTAGTGAAATGTTTTGATCATATCCTTTCCCCCATGTTTTTGCAATACCTACAGATAGTTCAGAACTTCTCTTTACCAGGAATACATCAGATTATTTCCATCACATACCTGGGTCAGAAAAAAGCCAAAGTGTATTCTCACTGAACTTGTTTGCATATGCATAAACCAAAATTAAATACTTCTAAAATGATTATATTATCAAATATTGACTACTATTTTACTTGAATATCTCCAGATGCAGACTATCCTTTCACATGTTTTTGTTGTTGTAGATCGCACACTGTTTTTATCCTTTAATGATCTTCTTTTCAGCTATGATGGTAGGGGTGTTTTCAGCAGTCTTAACCTTCACACAAAAACCTTGTATTTCAGGATTTTGCTCTGAAATGGCATTAACTTAAATTTTGTCACACTGATAAAATAATAAAAAAGAGACTGAAATCCTGCTTGATTTCCTCTTGTTAAGTAACATGTGGGCTGCAATGTTATTCAGATTCCCAATTCATCATTTAGATTTACTTGACCTTCAGATCATAGAGGTCATACCAGTCAATAGAGTCAAAAGTGCTTATTTTCCCTTAACACACTGCCAGTGAGTAATGGATTGCCTTAGATACAAGATTTTCTCACCCGACAGACTAATAATTTACATTTTCTGTAATTCAAGAAAAATCCAAGAAAGATGCAGGAAACAAACTGGGACATTCTGCATAGTGAAAGACTGCAAGGAAAAGCCATCAGCATGACTACATGGAACCAGTACATACAAGGAAACTGGATAGAAGGAAACCTTGACCAGAGCAGTGTTTGTAATATGGGGATAAAACTCAATTTTGCAAAGATATGCTGCATGCCCTTCCAGATCAAGCACTCCTTTTCAATTTTGTTGACTTTTACAAATGTGATCTTGCACTTTAGTTTTTCTGACAATAAAATGGTAAACAGTACTGAAGGAGAGACACTGCCTTTTTCCCAGGAGGTCACTTGGCCTCTACAAACCAGTTCTCAGCTGGTTCAGGTCTAAGGTAAGAAGAAGAGTACTGGTGAAAATGAAGTTTGGAATGTGCATGCAGTGAAGCAAGGTACGTATTAAATTACCCTAGTTTAATGTTAAACTGTGTCTCTTGGCACTGTTGACTTAGAGAGAAAAAGAGAGGAAAACACCAAAGGTACACATTAACAAAGAGCCTATCAGCTAAACAGAAAAAACCCCATACTGTTTAGTTAATGGCTGCTGGTATGGAAAAGAAATGCTAGGCTGTAAAAAAGGAAGGAAAAGAAGAGCCAAACTTAAGGCAAGGAGGATGGGGGCAAGAAAGGAAGGACAATGCAGGAGAAAAACAAACCCATAACATTCTGTGAACAGTGCTAATGTAAGGAAGGCATAAAACTACAGAAGATGATAGCCATTTGTATGTAATTTTACATAAAATATGGACTGGGCTTGAAGCTAATTTGACCTGCCTGTATTGAAGCTTCTCTGGAGTGTATGAGTGGTACTAGAATCATGTCTCCTTTCCAGCATGGTTAGTCTTCATGTA
>NW_005054316.1:8760326-8766939 GCF_000277835.1 Geospiza fortis | reverse complement strand
AGTGTCTCTAAGTGACTTTACAAAACCTCAAAATACCCATAATCTAAAGTGAGTTTAAGAGCCTAATAATAACAGTGGTGCAATCCAGAAGAAATGAAAGATGGAAAAGAATTTTTCACACTTCTCTATCATTTGTAGAGGGTTTTTTAAGACAACATAATTATTGCCTTGTAACATTATTTAAACATTGTTTAAATTGTTGCATTTTGTACACTCTAGAACTGGTTTTACTGCATGGAGTTAAAATGGATAAGAGTTTCAAAATACCAGTTATACGACAGCAACCTTATTTGGGTGGCGTATATGTTTAGACTCTTGTGCAGACTGAATTTTTGGTGATTCAATACAGAAGAGGGAAAAAGTGTCCTGTTTGACTAAATAGACTACTCAATAATGAACACAATGACACAAAAGTCTTCATTCAGCACAGACTACTAAATGAGAAATTAGAAGCAAAAAAAGCACAGAGAGACGAAAAAGTGGGAATTAGAAAAGCCTGCAGTAATAGCATCCTACAGCGACTGTTCACATCACCTTACAAGCCAGTAAGAACAAGTCAGCATCATGAAACAACAAGATCCTGAGAAATGGGACAAATGAGACATTTTTTGTTTGTTTGTTTGTTTTTTTCCTCAGGACAGCATGAGCATGACTCCAGTTTGCCTGTAACAGTGCATACTAACAGAAAAGATTTAATTTCATCATGGCAGAGACTGCAAATTCATAAGAGATTTATCAGCCTGTTCCCCAGCACTCTTTGGTTTGATATTTGTAGCTATCAAAAATGCTTTAAGAATCTTTAGTGTACAGTTACAACGCCAATGAACTTGCACTTCCTGTAGGCTAAGAAGCAGTGCTTTTTGCCAACTGGCTTTAATTCCCAGACTAATCCAAAAACCAGTCCCAGGAATGTAACTCATATTGATGGTGTACACCAGTCCTGCGCAGGTTTTATGGGCGCTATAATAATATGAACAACTAGGAAGCATAAGGTACTGTACAAAACCTAGAACTAGCAAGTTTGTCTTGGCTGTTTAGTCCCAGGTGAATTTCTGAGACAGTGATACACAGTGTTACTAAAAAACTCTTTATATGTACAGAGTGCATTGCAAGTATCATAATTACCAAAGGGAAGTGACTGGAAATATTTATATTTAAAAGCCCAAATAAACAAATAAAAAAATCCAACCAACACAGAATCAACTTTGTTTCTCTCTGACAGATTTTAGGAGAGCATATATAGTTGTGTTCACTAAAAGCGTGTATGGCAGATATTTCAGAACTGGTGTTGAGAATCCCAGTGAAGAGTGGCATTTTTCTGGTATTTCCTACGCTCTCCCACCACAAGCACTCACTGGAAACCCGTGAGGCAAATTTGAGAACAATGTGGAGGAGGGAGCACAGCTTGCTTTACCTCTCAATGCTGATGAATTTCCAGCACTGACATCTTGCTGCACTGTCTAAGCAGTACCATGCAAGAAGAACTCTCCTGCCTCAGCTTACAGCCAGGTACAAAAACAGGTGTTGTAAAGCACAACTGCTGCTCTGCACCAACTGAGGATCCCCCAAACCAGTGCCACTCCTGCTACACCTTGAATGCTGTCAGTTCCACTCTCACCTTGAGCTGTGCACCCAGCTCTGCACTGACTCTGGGCTGCCACGCAAACGCACCAAGAAATATCTCTGTGCTCCTATGCCCATCTACTCCAATTTCAGCTGACTGTAATTTCTGAAAGGTGGAGCAACCTCAATACACAAGGGCTTAGGTAGTCGCAGTGCAGACTGCCTGCTCATCCATAATGCAGAACTACAGACTAAAAAAAGATTTAGGCTCCAAGCACTCTAGTTCTGGCACAGGTGATTTATTGAAATAGTGCATCTGCAGCAAAACTCAGATCCCATCAATACCAAGCTGAGCTGACTTCATCTGAGAAGCAAATAATCCTGGCTTGAAATTAACATGCAATGCCAAATTTCCATTTAGTTCATATGGTTTTTTTTTTAATGTCTTCACTTCAAAATTCATGTATCTATTTTTGCTTAATTTCCAAAAATAAAATAATATAAAAAACCTTGTAGCAGACTGAACTATGTATCAGATTTTCATTTAGCCAAACATATAAAAATAAAGAAAAAGTGTAAAAAAACCCAAAATGCAAATGAACAGAACAGCCATTTTTTCAGCAACAGCTTTTCAGATGTTTAGAAAGTTAGCACATAACAGTCTGATAATTAATGGCCCCCTCGCTCTGTAAATACCTTCTGTAGCATCCTCCTTATACATTGCTTCAGAGTACCAGCCTGGATAATCCTCCCTGAACACAGCTCAGCTCCCTGATGCTTTCCTTTCCAATCTGTCCCCATAACCTTTGTGTACATTTCTGTCATGCATTCCTTCATATTCCTCAGGAGGTCTCACATTTTCATAATTATTTCATTTCTTGCTTCAAGTCTCTCAGTATTTTTTTTTCTGGAACACCTACTAAGAACATGAGTTCATACAAATGTATAGTATCCTATGGTATACACATACTGTGTTCCAAGGCCCCTCTCTGCTCTGTGGGCAAGGCTGCCTCACTGTGCCCCTGCATAGTCTCATTCAATCTACCTGGAGTGTCTTAGTCTAATGCTTAAACCATAAATCTTCTGAGCATGAAATATTTCCTCACTCAATGTTTGTTGGCACTTTGAACAGCCATTGTCCAACATTGTGGCTTAAGAATTAGCAGACATAAAAGCAGAATGGGAACATAGTAAATGCACGAAAGGCTGAAGAAAATCAAGCAGAACCATGTTGGAATGGATGAAGTGCTGTAGCAGGTCTAAATAGAACAGACTCTTCCATTTATCTACTGAGGCTACATGGAAATCATTCATACTAGTAGTAGCTGGTGTCTGGGAAGCTAAGTTCAGATCTCCTGAACTGAAAAACAATAAATGGAAGGAAAACCCATGAGGAGATTAAGCTTCCAGATTTAGAGGATGCAGAAGGGGGTATCAAAGGTTCTGTGCATACAAGCTTTTGTTGACGTCAGTGGAAACGAGTCTGTAGAGGAAAGAAGGCCAGGGATTTATGATCAAGTTTAAAAAAAGTTAATAGGAGTGAAATCTACAGCAGCACTGACAGTTTGTTTCTAGTCCATATCATTATTGGAACAAAAAAAATCCAAATGCAAGCTTTTAGCAGCAGCAGTTAGATGTATATCTTCTAAGAAAACACTACAAATTTATTTAGTAATGCTATATTATAGGAACATAAAACCATAATTAATACTCAAAGAATATTGCAAAGACATCCTGTGATGTGTCATCTAAAAGGTCATCAACTTGAGGACTAATAATAAGCTCACTGAGCTATGAACTCTTCAATGCTTAACAATTTAATAATTCACAGTTCTCACTGCTCAACTAATAAATATTATCAGTATAAAATATCTACCAGATTACTTTGTAGGTGATAAAAGGATAAATATAATTTCGATTATCTTTTCTATAAGAAAACACACATCAGATAACCTGGGAAAAACAGAACCAAAACCAGTCTCATAAGCTTCAATTTAGTACTGTCCCATGGAGCCATTTGATGCTTTGAAGCATCACTGCTAATGCTATGCCAAAGGAGACATACAATCACATAGATTGTGTGTTACTAGAAGTATGTTCCACTAAAAAAGTTTAGAAAAGTTCCTAAACTTCAGAGATATTGTTCTGACTGCTCGGTATAGTAGAAAATAGGAACTTCCATTTCCAAGGGCGGGGCAGAGAGCGTCAGCCCACGTCAGTCCCTTACCTTGAAGCCGTTGCATGACATTGGCAATGTCTCTAGATCTTGCCACCAGCCGGGATGAAGCCATGATCTCTTTGCAGCAAGCCCACTTCCCCTAACAGAATTCTCCCTCCAATCTGTGGAGCTCAGTGAGATGATGATCTTGGACAGCTTCCTTTTAGCGTTCAACCCTCAGCCGTGGCACAGCATCCCCGGGCCAGTCAGACACCTCCAGTCCAACGCTGGCCCCCATAGGGCTGGAGCAAGGCAATGGTGAACAACCTCAACGCCTGAAGAAAAAAGTACCAAAGTTTAGAGGAAACTTTTACCAGCTCTAAAAAACTAAGAAGTCTGAGTTTTAATGGCTATCTTAACAGCTAAAGGGTTTATATTTTGGCAGTAGTGTACGCCCCAACCAGAAATATAATTAATGCTGAAAGCTTGCTTGGCAATCATCAAGCAGAATGAAGCTGCAAAAACAAATCATTAAACACAACTGGCAATGCACCAGACATCAATGTTTTCCCGAGGATGCTTGTGGATATTGTTTTAGAAATAATAATAATGTTATACTTATTAAAAGTAATACTGCAATACTTTTTAACATAGAGACTATTAAGCTTAAAAGAAAAACAAAACCACTTGTAAAAATCCAAAAACTGTACAACTCTCATTCTATTTCGCCACTGTAGGAAGGAGCATGTACAGAAGCTCATTGGTCAGGATAACTCCTAACTCCACTTGACAATGTGGTCTATTTTGAAATATTGAGATTAATATACTTCATTATTAAATAAAATTGTATTTATTTTTTTTTTGTTTTGTATAACGATGCTATCTTTTGTGTCATTTAACATCAAAAGTTGTGAACTAGAACTGCTACATGAACACTGCTACAATTCTGCATCTATAATAAAAATCTATGTGACTATAAATCTGGTCTAAAAATAACCTAATTAGATTCTTCAGATAATGCTATCAATAACTTCTTATATTCTGAGGAACAAGTGCATGTATGTATGCAGTGATTTCCCTGACAAGAAATGTTTAGACTCCAAGAATAATTGGATTCATACCATACACTCTGGGTGCACCCCAAATTCAAGATGATGTGCAGCTGATCAATATCACAGATGTGAGTAGGTTCATTTGTGTTGTGCACTTTCCTCTTTTCCTGGCCCCAAGGTCTGTCAGAGAACAGAGTCCTCCATTATCAGACAAGCCTTTAGGCTGCACAGCTTCAGGCACCATGAACTGTCCCAAAGGAGCTGTGTCAACATGTAAGGGCGGCCAGAGGAAATGATATTTCAACATTTCCTTTTCTAACCTTCAAACCATGCCTGACCCAAGGCACATCCTGCTTTCCCTCTTATTGATGTTTTTTATTGTATGTTTACCTTGTATTTTAGAGACCTAAATGCTGCTCAGATCAGCAGCCCCAAGGTGGCTTTAGATCAGTGGAGCTGAGGGAAGCACGCTTCTGATGGGCCACAGGGCAGAACAGATTGCAAAGTCCACCCATGTCTTTGGGCTGTTCTCTTTAGATCAGTGGAGCTGAGGGAAGCACACTTCTGATGGGCCACAGGGCAGAACAGTGGGCTGTTCTGTTGCATGCCATGGCCCCCGTGGTACCAATACCTACTCCAGACACACTGCTGCTATTTTTACATATGTCTGCACTTCACATGACACCTGGATGCTCATATATGTGCAGACACATGTGTGTCTGCTCTTTCCTTTAAGGGCCTTCTCCCCTCTATAGCCCTTCCCATCTTCCAGGCTTTGCCCCACACACTTCTGGGGGTGCAAAGGGACTCTGCCTATCAGTCACCACTTCCCAAGCATGGACAGGCACCCTGGCAGAAGCCTCATGCTTGTGTCAACCAGGCATGAGAAGGTGCCACCAACACAACACTGGGTGGGACTGATGGTCCCCTGGTGTTGCTAAATCCCTGCAGAGAGCATCAGCAACAGCACACCAAATAGCACCTGACTGAGTGGATGGGGAGCAGGAGGAGGATTTCTGTTGCTTATGCTCACACATGACAGCTTGGTGAACGTTGCTTCCCCTGCAATATTTAAATGAAACATCAGCTTTCCTAACCTCATCCAAACCAGAATATTTGTAACAGAGTGGGTTACATGTAGCCTTGTTTCTGCAGCAGTGGCACTGCTAGCATTTTGAGCAATACTGTAAGCTGGGTACAGCCACTTCTGCTAGCAAGCTGCTAGACTAATTTATGGGCAGGGATAAGGGGTATTAAAAATGCCTCATCTGATTGGGCTTTTGGCTAACAGCAGTAACAATATCAGAACACCAGTTTCACTCACACTGTGACAGAGCTGGCATAAATCAGCTGTACATGAACAGATTTACAGGAGCTGTGGAACATGCTGATCCAAGTCCAAGTTAAAAGAGTCTGGGAAAGTGTTATGAAGAGGTATGTTCAATATACTCATACAGCAGGCTGAGTCACTGTGCACAATAAATGGCAGACTTGCAACTAATAATTTATTTAGCTGATATTAAATTATATACTGCATAAGAAGAATGCGAGCTTCTAAATATGGCTCCTCATTCAAAAGCTCCTTTGCAAGCAGTGGGAATTAACTCATTTAAAGGTGACACTAAGTTAGTACAGGTAGGAAGGAAAGACTCTTGTGTGCCTAGTCACCGCCACAGGCAGAAAACCACAGCTCAGAACACAGCAAAACACCATCAGAATGGATGAAACAAAGCTTCATGCACCCTTCTCACCTCTCTTCAATATCTAAAGATTAACAGAACAAAAAATCCTATGTGGACAGTCACATATTCAATGTAATGTAGAACGGGAATTTTTCATG
>NW_005054316.1:8755868-8760280 GCF_000277835.1 Geospiza fortis | reverse complement strand
AGATTACATTTTCATATTTTTAAGAATTAAAATCTTAATTATTTACATAATTGCTACACAAAATAATTTTTAATAAATTGAATTACTTTTAAATTTGTGTGTCAAAGATGTGTCTTCAGATGGATATGTTTTCAAAATACAAGGGTTTTTAATAAAGTGCTTAAATCTTATTAGCCTTCACCTGGAATAAGCCTGAAGCTAACCCTGAATATGAGCTCTTCCCAGTTTTAGCATTCAACAAGTGATTATTCAATATTATTATTTTTTTTCTGAACATACATGGAATCAACACACAAGAGTGAAACAGTGTTTGCATATAAATTAGGTAAATCTTTTATTATGTTTGCCCCTTTTCTGGATTTAATGGGAAAAGTTACACTGACACCATTTTCTTATATTAATATCCTGGTACTCTGGGTTTTGATGAAAAGAGGAAACATGAACTTCTCTCATATAAGAGTCATTACAATTTATTAAATTACAGTTTACAATTCCCTGAATTATTTTGTTCCTCTCTTCGAATGCCAGGAAAGTGAGACATCTGTGCTATGGAAGAAATAAGAAAAACACCACGTCTATTGATTGTGGGTTAACTTTTCTGGGTCCCCTGTTTAATCCTCTTTTTCTTATTGTGCTCAGGAGCACGTTAAATTAGAAAATATATTTCCTTTTATTGGTGAAACTAGAATACCATTGGCAAGACCAGATTGTAATTTGTCTTTGAAAGTTTACAAAACATATTAAAGGCAAACAGACCTGCCTGTCAGCAGTGTGGTTCCAGAAAAACAAAGAGACATCCGCTAGGTGCAGAGGACATATGCAATGTGCAACAAGGGCTGAAGATAAACCTGACCAAGAAGAGGTAAACAATTCTCTAACTGCACTTCATGTTGCCACAAATTGCAGATTCCAGATGACCCCACCAGTGGTTCCTTCCAATCTTAACCATTCTGTGATTCCCAGTACACCAGGCTGATGCCACATATAGCAGCCAGGAGAAGAAGCTACTGAGGTGAAAATATGGCTGTACTTGAAAATACTGTTTTAGACTTCTATAAACCTCCATTATAGCACCAGAATAGACAAAGAAACTCCAGATAAACAAGGATAAACAAATAATAAACAAAGATATTGAAGAGAGCAAGAAATAGACAGGGGCAGGCAGTGAAAGGATGTTTCTAATCTGGACATTTCAAAAAGAGATATTTGAGAGGACAATAAACAGAGTTATAAATTCAAGGAAGTCTTGCAGCTAGAAGACATTTACAAATCAAATGTTGCACAGATATAAGAAATACAGTGGAGAAACTAAAATAACTATAGCATATGAACTGAACAGAATCTCAGGAGCAACTGAAATAAGGTCAAGTGCTGGGATGCCATTATATACTAACAAAGAGGCAGGCTTCCCTGGTAAGCAAGAGTTGCACAGAACTGATAAAGGGAAAAAATTCCAGGAAAATAATTTCCAAGCCTGGTTTACTGCTGTAGTGCTAGAAGTCCACTTTGATCCACAGATTCTGTTTCTGAAACAGAAGAGGTCTTGGAAATGCTGCCAGGTTGATAGACACCACTGGAACAGATGCAATTCTATGAGACAGCAGCGAGCCTCCTGCCAGTCAGGAATAAATGACTCACAGAAAGATAGGAACTAGAATTTTCTGGATGTTATAACTGTGTTTTTAATCAGCAAATTGTCAGAAAAACAGCTGGTTTAGGTTGGCTGTTAGTTGTTAGTGGGAAGAAAATGCTAATCAATAGAAAATAGCTCCAACTAAGGAAGTGATTGACATTGTCCAAAATATTACAAGAATAATCCAAAGCATTTGAGCAGGTCAGGAGATGATCTAGAAACACAGTGCTTAAAAAATAAATAAAAGAGAAATGAGCAGAGAGGTCAATTAGACTGAAAAGCACAGGGCCTCCCCTGTGAAGCAGGGTGGGGCTTTCTTTAAATCCAAAGTCTAGCAACTTTACACCTGTTCAGAATGGAATAAAAACAGATGTGATTGGAAAAGCCATCACTCAGAAATAAGTGGGCAGAAACAGAGCATGAGAAGTGAAGAGCACTGCCACAGTGTCTGCCAAATACAGGCTTGAATAGAGATGTGCTAAAAGACCATCTGAGAAATAAAGACAGCAAGCAAATTGTTTTTAGCCACATAAGTAAAAAGAAAATAGAAAATAAGATCAAGGGGAGATTAATTTGCTTCAATTAGTATTATAGTGATGTTTCCACTGAAGACATTTCTGATAGACAAAGGTTAGACAAAAAATGGAAGCAGCATCTCTGAAATAAACTCAAAGTTAAAAGAGGAAAAACTCAATAAAATTCATTCCAGGATACTGATAACCAGTAGATTACATATTGAGAATCCATTTGTAAATTTATTTGAATAAATCTGTCAAGTTGCACTTGATGCCTACTGGATATATAAAATTCAAAGCTAGGATGAAGAAGTGGGGTAAAGCAATCCAACAGGGTTCTTATATTTTCCTCAGAGAAAATGCAGTATCTCCTCACTGATCTTCCAAAATCCAGGCCAACAGAGGACTCCCTTTGGTAATTTTTTCTGACAGCTGAACTGCATGTTTGCAGTTGCTCACTTAAACCCAATGCAGCAGAAGTGTATCAGTGGATACTGGAACTTTCCCAAAGGCAATGGGACATAACTGTGCACCACATAAGATCATGGAAAATGCAATTTTGGCTCTGAAAGGTGTTTTTGATGGTTGAATACCAACACTGTCAATCCGTGCTTCCTTTCTCTACTGACAAAAAAACCGCATTGAAACAGGAACACTGAAACACAATGTTCTTTCTCACTGACCATCCAACCTCACACTGACTGAATGTGCGGTAACTACCTGGAGGTATTGAAATTTGTTTTTCTTGGGGAATGTAGGGCAGCAGAGAGAGAGATTTAGATCCTTTCTGGAACTCCATATTATTTTGCTTCATCTAGGTATCCTTAAGCATATCTTGGAGTTGAAGAAAAGTTTTTCATTCTGCAGAAGTGTGAAGGCCTTGCAACAGCTATTAATAATGTGCAAGTTCAAGGTAATTTGCACATCTGAAATTTAAATCTATGGCATACATGGCACACAATCTTCTATATTTTACCTACCATTGTAGTCCAGTACTTAAAAAATATTTGTAGGATCCTAGTCATGCACATACCTATGTATGAATTTACATTTCAGCAAGTGAGCATTTTATTATCTACTTTTTATTAGTATTGTTGTAAGATGGATGAAAATCCAATGATGTGATTCTTGTCTTGAAAGCTGTAATTCCATTTGAATAGAAAATACAAACTGTTCTAGGAGAAAATAAAAGGCAGAGACTTGCTTTTTTTAGGAAAATTGGCAGAACATACATTTTTAGATACATGCAAAGAAAGGTCATTCAGACTTATTGATACAAAAAGTTAAAGACAGCCTAATCTACAATTTAGTAATCCTGTTATTGAAATTGTGCAGGAATATATTACAGTCATATAGCTGTTGGTAATAGCAGGGGACTGGGATCAGTAGCTCATTACCTTCTACAAACCCAGGATATAATCCTTGCCTAAAAGAGCTTACTATCTGCACAGACAAAGACAGGGTGAGATTAAGATCAGAGGTCACAATATACAAGCAAATAGGACAGAGTGAAGTTCACATCTGAAGTGTAAGCCAGTTCATGGCAGGAGAATTGTTCTGATTTTCTGGTTTAACACTGAGGGCAGCTAGGAGTTCTGTGGCATAACATGACCTATAGCACAAGACTATTGCAGAGGTACATCTGTGGGAGGAAAAATAAAAAGGACCACTAAAATAGAAAACACTGAAGCATCTCAGGAAAGGGTGGGTCAAACCAAGTTTGAGATAAGCAAGTAAGCGTCAGTTCTTTGGTATTCCTGCACATCTCCCAAGCAAGAAATTTTGCTATAAGTATAACTTATAAGCAAGTGGCAGACAACTGCCAAATGAATGCAAAAGCAGAAACCCCTCTGGTTTTCCCTTTAAATTGTGCCTTTGGGTGAAACAAAGCCACAAGTCCATTCACTTCAGATGTACACCACTGCTGTTAGTTTTATAACCTCTAAGGAGACACAAGAACTCTAAAGTTTTGACACTAGCTATGGTAAGGAGTATTAAATAAATTGTTTATGTTTGATATATGTACTTTCTCAATAACTACTGCCAGTAGTTGACAAGAAAAAAATTGAGCCACAACTGACTTCCTTTAACACAGCATAGCTGAGGTGGGTTAATGTGGTGTTTTGTCTGAAGGGTGAATGTATGTATTTCCTCTTGGGACCAAAGCTCTGTGGACCCCCAGCAATCACTCTCAGTGTGCTGGCCTTGAAAGATTCATGCCTTGTTCAGTGCCTCACCCAGAAAGAGCCTCTTCATTGCCAGGA
>NW_005054316.1:8754310-8755822 GCF_000277835.1 Geospiza fortis | reverse complement strand
TCTGCCCTCTCTGATCCAGTATCAAAGTCAGTTTCTTTGAGCAGTGTGCTTGCTGACAGGCTGCATAACTCTGCATGGCTCCCATGAAGTTCTTAAGGTCCCAAAAAAACCATCATTGACGACTATCATATTTAATAAAGAGAAAGTAATAGTGCATGAAGCCATATAGTTATTACAAGTTTCTTACATCTGTACTAATTACAGCAGTCCAAATCACTACTGAAACTTACTACAACAGTCTACAGAAAAAATAGAATAAAATTTTTAAAAATTTCAAACATATTTGGATTCACCAGCAAAATACATAAGTACTGGTATTTTATACTCAGCAACATGGAATTTCCATGGACATACATTATTTCTGAAGGTAATATTAAACAAACAAGCAAAGCAGACATTATGAACAGGAGTTAAAGGAACAGGTGGGAAGTGTAGGGATTATCCTTCTACATTCACATCTAACAGGGTTTGCAAAGATGAGAATTTAATCATTGCAACACGCAGCACCATGCTCATTCTGGAGAGCTCCCTTCTCAGGGCAAAACATCTGTGTGGAACATTCCAAATGACAATGCCTGACTCTCACCAGAAAAGAAGTAACTCCAACATTTCAACACTGTACCTCAGAAAGCAGTTTTTTTCATGTCATTCAGCACACAACAAACATTTACTGTAACAAAGAAAAAAGCCTTTCTGTTTACCAACCAAAATGACATTGCACCCTGTTATTTTCCTGTCTGGTGGCAATATGTTAACATAGCCCATCAGCATTTACAGCCTGGGAGCTGTTTAATGTTGAAGTGCACGCAAGAATCACAAAAATATTTATCAGAGATCACGGGGAGCAGACAGTCCATCACTAGTACTACTACAGGAAAGCGTGAGCCTGTTAGGAGTCGTTCAACAGGCTCCGCACTAGAAGAGTTCTGGCGGCCAGCCAGAAACACCACATACTATTCCCCTACAAGCCACATAGGTATACATCCCTCACAGCCAGACGCACAGGAGTTTCCCTCACCATCACACAGATGATTTACATAAGTATTTCCTCATAAAATTCCAATATCTGGTCTTTTGTAGCAGGGTACTAATACTCCTTATAAGCACTTCTCCTCAGCATGAATATGGTTGTCAAAATCCTAGTAACAACCTTGTCGGTGAGTATTTCAGTAGGTCTTACCTCCGAGGAGTTGCCACACAAGCCAGGGAACATATGGGCTCTACGCATCTCTGTCGTGGTGCACTTGTCCTTTTTGCACCATCACTGCGTGCAACCCAGGCTAAAACTGGCTTCCCGGGAGCGCCCATCAATAGTCACATTTCCTTTGGTTAACTACGTTTCGGCCTGCAGTGTGTGACTGAGCAGAAAACTGGCTATCTCTGCAACACACACGTACGTGCACTTCAGGAGGAGAACCACGACAGCCCTCCGTCGCGTTTGTCCGCTCCGAAAGGGCAAAACCTCAAACCCCCCCCCATCCCCGGAACACGGGCAAACTCCGCAACCACGGC
>NW_005054316.1:8752667-8753687 GCF_000277835.1 Geospiza fortis | reverse complement strand
CGAGGCAGCTTGTCCGGGGGCGGCTGGCGTTGACCGCGGTGCCGGGGAGTCGTAGGACAAGACACCGGCCTCAGCCCCGAAGTGCGTTCTGAGGAGTAGCCGAAATACTCCTGAGAACGACTGTATCGACCTGTCGCTGCTAATTACTATTACTAGTTATATTACTATTATTGTTATTATTATTGCTGCAATGTAGAGCGTGCTGTAGGGCATTACCTTTGGCGTAGGCTCCAGAGCATCATCACGCATAAGGCAGAGAGCTGCACAAGCAAACTGGGACAGCAGCTCTTACATAACAGCAGCAGGACAGAAATATTCAAAGGAGCTAGCAAGACGGTCTGCCACTTTCTAGCTCAGACCACGCTAACCATGCAACAGTGCTTGTGCCCCCAGCATAAAACACGATTCTGACTCTTCCAAAGACATTGCACAATCCCTGTGACTTAATTTCGCTTTTCCCCAGCTTCATTTTAATTGATGCCATTAAGGCTAGCTTCATGCAGGAGACAGAAGGATATTTTTCTGCTTAAGAGATGGATCATCTCTGGTCTGTGTCATTGGGAAAAAAACCCACTCATTTGGAGCTGAAATGGAGAAGTTGAGAGAAGCAGTGCCAATGAACCTCTTAGTTTTCATCGTTTCTGGCAGTGCTGCAGTGATTCTACAACATTAGCATGCAGGGTGTTTACTGAGTGGATGGATAAAATCTGAGTTAGGCAGCAGAGATTACTCAGCATCACCCTGTCCTTTAGCACCAGTCATAGTAACATTGGTGCTACCCTCGTGATAGGAACACTTACAATTATGGCACCTATCCCAACACTTCGCAGTTATGGATTGCACACTTGGAGCCAGTGTGGAAGAAGCAGACATACCAGGAGCTACAGCAAGAATTCACGTGAAACTGGGATATACATATCTAGGTCACCTCCAGCCATCCACAAAAATTACTCTTTCTGACAATGAGGGTAACCAGGCATATTGGGCCTGAAATTTTTCTCCTTTTGTAGGGTTGTGGGA
>NW_005054316.1:8697287-8752625 GCF_000277835.1 Geospiza fortis | reverse complement strand
GGGAGGGTGTGCAAGAGGGGAACTGAATCTTACCTCTTTGCCTTACCCCATGCCAGTTGCAGCACCAAAAATGGCAAAGGAAGAGGATACTAACATGTTTCTGAATTCCACCTTTCTACATATATCTTTTTGCTGAAAAAATTCCTCACCTTGCTGCCTCTTTCAGAAAATACTATCTTATTTTTCTAGGTTTAAGAATATGAGTGCTAACCTGAATGAGAGCATCTTCACTGCAAAAGCTCAGACTTCACATAGTAATACTACTATTGTTTGAAGGAGTTCAGCAAAGTACTTCCTAGTGTAAGCTTCAATTTCAGCACTAAATGCTCCACTGTACATTTTAAAAGCTCAGCTAGAAAAAATTTTTCTATGTTATACTAAGAACAATGTATTTGTCATTATTACTTTTTCTATTTTGCTTTTAATTGTTAAAAAATCAGGATCTGAAACTGTTGCCTCTTGGATATGTGTAAATCTTTTCTGAAAGGACCGGCAATTAGATTTGATAGTATATAGCTCCCTCAAAGGCTGCTGCTTTTAGATGAGACATGGTCTTTTGCACTGAAGAATTTGGGGCACTCTTCCTCAAAAGAGAAATGCTACCTATAAAAGAGGTACGGTAACATTTAGGTTTGCCTCAGTATTGTATCACTCTCTACTTGATCCAGTTTGGGTTGCCAGACTTCAAAAAATATCTAAATCAGGTAGAGAAAATACAGAGGATGGCCATGGAAATGGTGGAAAATTTAGAACACTTAATCCAAAAGAAAAGTCTGAAATTGTTATTCAATCTAGAGATTAAAAGCTGGCATGAGGTATAAAAACATTCTAAAGGAGCACTTAAAGGAAGGGAATCATCACTTCTCAGTGTCCACAGTACATAGGACAAGAAGTAATCTGCTTACCTTGTACATGATATTGTCATATCAGAACCAAAAATTTTAGGAGGAAATAAAGCTTTGCACCACATACCATAAGAAAGAAGTGAAACTGGTGTTGTGGAAGATATTTAAGTTTGCACTAGACAAGTGTCTTCCAGGAAGGCATTTTTAATTTTTTAATACTTTGTCAGGGTGCAGAACAGGATATCTCTCTAAGTGTCTTGATCTCTTTCGAGTCCATTTGTTGTAACTGTGAATGCTGGTTTGAGTAAAAGAGCATACCCTCCCTCCTGCAGCTTTTGCAGTGAGCAATAGTTGCCACTTCCTTCCTGTCCTAAACTGCCACACAGTATCTATGTACAACCTGGAAGCATTGCCACCCTACATCTGGTTTCCATGTACTGTATCAAGCGTAAATGTATAAACATTTAACCAAAGAATCATATCATTTGAACCAAGACCTGTAAAATCATCAAGCCCAACTGTTAACCCAGTCCAAGTCCACCACATCACCTTGTCCCTAAGCATCACATCTGCATCTCTTTTAAATACTTCCAGGGACAGGGAATCAATGACTTGGCTGGGCAGCCTGATTCAGTGAATGACAATCCTTCCCACAAAGAAATTTTCCTAATATCCAATCTAAACCTCCCCTGATGCAACTTGAGGCTGTTTGTTCTTGTACTATCACTTATTAATAGGGAGAAGAAACTCACATCCATCTTGCTAAACCTCCTTTCAGGCAGCTGTAGAGAACAGAAAAATCTCCCCTGAGCCTCCTTTTCTCTATGATAAACAACCCCAGCTTCCTCAGCCACTCCTCACAAGACTTGTGCTCCAGACCATTCACCAGCTCCGTTGAACTTCTCTGGACAATGTTCCAGCACCTCAATGTCCTTCTTGGAGTGAGGGGCCCAAAACAGGATTCAAGATGTGGCCTCAGCAGTGCTGAGTACAAGGGAACAATCACGTCCCTGGTCCTGCTGGATATGGTTTTTTTCTGTTTGCCATTGGTCTTCTTGGCCACCTGGGCACATCTGGCTCAGATTCAGTGGTTCTTGACCAGCACTCCAGGTCCTCTCCCCCCAGGCCACTTTCCAGCTACTCTTCTCCAAGCCTCTAGTACCACCTGGGGTTGTTGTGCCCCAGAGGCAGGACCTGGCACTTGGCTTTGTTGAACATCATACAACTGGCCTCAGCCCATTGATCCAGCCTGTCCAGATCCCTCTGCAGAGCTCTCCAGCAGATCCACACTCCCTCCCAGCCTGGTGTCTCAGCTGCAAACTGACTGAGGTTGCACTTGATCCCCTCATCCAAATCACTGATAAAGATATTAAATGCAGGAAAGGAACTGACCCCAGTACTGACACCTGGGGAACACCACTTGTGGAGCACCACTTTGTATCCCTGAGCCAAAGCTTTCTGTTCAGCCAGGGCGGGCTTTCCTGCTGGCTCATCTTTCAGCGCATTGGGACAGCCTGCTCCTGCACATTTAAGACTTCCTTCCTGAAGAATGACTAGCCTTCCTGGACTCCTCTGCCTTTCAGGACTGCCTCCCAAGGGACTGTCAGTCTCCTAAACAGGCCAAAGTGTGCCCTCCAGAAGTCCAAGGTAGCTGAAATCTCTGCTTACTTCTCCAAGAATCTACAAGCTGTAAAACTGCATGATTTTTTTACATAGTTTTGTATGGGGAGGGGGGGAGGGTGGTGTTCTGGGGTGGGGGAGGGTGTGCAAGAGGGGAACTGAATCTTACCTCTTTGCCTTACCCCATGCCAGTTGCAGCACCAAAAATGGCAAAGGAAGAGGATACTAACATGTTTCTGAATTCCACCTTTCTACATATATCTTTTTGCTGAAAAAATTCCTCACCTTGCTGCCTCTTTCAGAAAATACTATCTTATTTTTCTAGGTTTAAGAATATGAGTGCTAACCTGAATGAGAGCATCTTCACTGCAAAAGCTCAGACTTCACATAGTAATACTACTATTGTTTGAAGGAGTTCAGCAAAGTACTTCCTAGTGTAAGCTTCAATTTCAGCACTAAATGCTCCACTGTATATTTTAAAAGCTCAGCTAGAAAAAATTTTTCTATGTTATACTAAGAACAATGTATTTGTCATTATTACTTTTTCTATTTTGCTTTTAATTGTTAAAAAATCAGGATCTGAAACTGTTGCCTCTTGGATATGTGTAAATCTTTTCTGAAAGGACCGGCAATTAGATTTGATAGTATATAGCTCCCTCAAAGGCTGCTGCTTTTAGATGAGACATGGTCTTTTGCACTGAAGAATTTGGGGCACTCTTCCTCAAAAGAGAAATGCTACCTATAAAAGAGGTACGGTAACATTTAGGTTTGCCTCAGTATTGTATCACTCTCTACTTGATCCAGTTTGGGTTGCCAGACTTCAAAAAATATCTAAATCAGGTAGAGAAAATACAGAGGATGGCCATGGGAATGGTGGAAAATTTAGAACACTTAATCCAAAAGAAAAGTCTGAAATTGTTATTCAATCTAGAGATTAAAAGCTGGCATGAGGTATAAAAACATTCTAAAGGAGCACTTAAAGGAAGGGAATCATCACTTCTCAGTGTCCACAGTACATAGGACAAGAAGTAATCTGCTTACCTTGTACATGATATTGTCATATCAGAACCAAAAATTTTAGGAGGAAATAAAGCTTTGCACCACATACCATAAGAAAGAAGTGAAACTGGTGTTGTGGAAGATATTTAAGTTTGCACTAGACAAGTGTCTTCCAGGAAGGCATTTTTAATTTTTTAATACTTTGTCAGGGTGCAGAACAGGATATCTCTCTAAGTGTCTTGATCTCTTTCGAGTCCATTTGTTGTAACTGTGAATGCTGGTTTGAGTAAAAGAGCATACCCTCCCTCCTGCAGCTTTTGCAGTGAGCAATAGTTGCCACTTCCTTCCTGTCCTAAACTGCCACACAGTATCTATGTACAACCTGGAAGCATTGCCACCCTACATCTGGTTTCCATGTACTGTATCAAGCGTAAATGTATAAACATTTAACCAAAGAATCATATCATTTGAACCAAGACCTGTAAAATCATCAAGCCCAACTGTTAACCCAGTCCAAGTCCACCACATCACCTTGTCCCTAAGCATCACATCTGCATCTCTTTTAAATACTTCCAGGGACAGGGAATCAATGACTTGGCTGGGCAGCCTGATTCAGTGAATGACAATCCTTCCCACAAAGAAATTTTTCTAATATCCAATCTAAACCTCCCCTGATGCAACTTGAGGCTGTTTGTTCTTGTACTATCACTTATTAATAGGGAGAAGAAACTCACATCCATCTTGCTAAACCTCCTTTCAGGCAGCTGTAGAGAACAGAAAAATCTCCCCTGAGCCTCCTTTTCTCTATGATAAACAACCCCAGCTTCCTCAGCCACTCCTCACAAGACTTGTGCTCCAGACCATTCACCAGCTCCGTTGAACTTCTCTGGACAATGTTCCAGCACCTCAATGTCCTTCTTGGAGTGAGGGGCCCAAAACAGGATTCAAGATGTGGCCTCAGCAGTGCTGAGTACAAGGGAACAATCACGTCCCTGGTCCTGCTGGATATGGTTTTTTTCTGTTTGCCATTGGTCTTCTTGGCCACCTGGGCACATCTGGCTCAGATTCAGTGGTTCTTGACCAGCACTCCAGGTCCTCTCCCCCCAGGCCACTTTCCAGCTACTCTTCTCCAAGCCTCTAGTACCACCTGGGGTTGTTGTGCCCCAGAGGCAGGACCTGGCACTTGGCTTTGTTGAACATCATACAACTGGCCTCAGCCCATTGATCCAGCCTGTCCAGATCCCTCTGCAGAGCTCTCCAGCAGATCCACACTCCCTCCCAGCCTGGTGTCTCAGCTGCAAACTGACTGAGGTTGCACTTGATCCCCTCATCCAAATCACTGATAAAGATATTAAATGCAGGAAAGGAACTGACCCCAGTACTGACACCTGGGGAACACCACTTGTGGAGCACCACTTTGTATCCCTGAGCCAAAGCTTTCTGTTCAGCCAGGGCGGGCTTTCCTGCTGGCTCATCTTTCAGCGCATTGGGACAGCCTGCTCCTGCACATTTAAGACTTCCTTCCTGAAGAATGACTAGCCTTCCTGGACTCCTCTGCCTTTCAGGACTGCCTCCCAAGGGACTGTCAGTCTCCTAAACAGGCCAAAGTGTGCCCTCCAGAAGTCCAAGGTAGCTGAAATCTCTGCTTACTTCTCCAAGAATCTACAAGCTGTAAAACTGCATGATTTTTTTACATAGTTTTGTATGTTGTACCTGAGTGCTTATGTTTTATATTTGAGTCTAACAAAACCTGGGTGAACAAACTTTGAAAATAAAATAAAAATACAACGAGAAGTCAGAGAATATATTCCCTCTAACGTGAAATTACATGAAATACACACTGAATTACATGAAATACAGCAATACACCTTTTCACTTCCCTTACATTGTGCTGAAATAAATAAATATAGTGGGATGAGATTACACAAAATTATGTGGGAGTGGGAAAAAAATCAGGAAAAAATATCTGCTAAACTAGTATATTATACTGTGATATGTGATACATTCTTTTAAGTGAAGTTATCAAATTATAACAGCGTAGAGATAATTAGGATTTATATGTACTGAATGAGCTCAGTCTAGCATATGGCAAGAGTCGAGCTAAAACAAATGGCATTTATTTCTAGCATTAGTCACCCCATTTTTTCTGTCAAGAAAGTCATTATATCCTTTCAAAATGTATTGTTTTGACAATTTTCTCTTGTTTATGCTTCACAAGTTACAAATTAAATTGGAAAAAAAACCACCTAAAATCTCAAACTTCTATACAAGAATGAAAAGTGGATACCTCAATATTGTCTAAAATAGGACTCAAAGGTTATTACTTGAAGGTCCTAATCAAGCAGAAGAACTTCCAGCCTAAAAATTCCACTAGAAGCTGCCCAATCCAGCAGTTGAGTAGCAGCAAGGCTGCCACAGGTTCCTATCCCGACATGCAGCCGGCAGCAAAGCCGAGTGTGCACCCCCAAGAGGTGTGTGTGTGCTCATGGTATCAATGTGCATGCACAGGAATGCGTGGCTGCATGCACAGCCCAGCAGGGACCAAAACCACAGCACTGATGCTGACCTGTCACAGGACCAGCTTGATCCTGCCTCATCAGGGTGAAAGCCTGAGAGCAGAAAATACATGCAAATACACATACAGCCCTAAAGGGTGAACCCCTGCCGTAGTTGATGTAAAACACTCCATTGTGCCAGCACTTGGCCCCTGGATCCCAGTCTGCCCAGCTCCTGACACCTGAGCCCTGCTCCACTGGCAGATAAAGGCCCACTGACCCATCAACAAACACTACTCCTTTTTACAGGACACGTTTTATCCCCTTAGCCTTCCATTTTCCACACTCCTCTACCCACCCTTGTGCCT
Organism: Geospiza fortis; assembly: GCF_000277835.1. NCBI lineage: Eukaryota > Metazoa > Chordata > Aves > Passeriformes > Thraupidae > Geospiza > Geospiza fortis. The sequence continues at coordinate 8,746,298 of NW_005054316.1, read as the reverse complement.
CCAGCCCTTTGTGTGTTGTGGAGATGAGTCTTTAAACACATAACCTAACATTTTTTAACAATGCTTTGGCATAGAAAAATAAATTTAAAAAAATAAAATCAATTTTAAAAATTCAGATGAGTATGGTAAGAGTAAATTCTTTGCAATGAACGAGTAGTACAAAGCAATCATGATCAGATTGTGCCACCCTGTGGACTGTATCAAAAAGATGCTTCCTTTAATGCTGGGCTAAAAATATGCTGCAGAAACAGGCCAAGAAATTCTCAGCCACTAAAGCAAAAGTCATTTCGGGTTTCCTTACATTCTAATAGAGACAAAATGTCTTTTTGAGCCGTTCACTTTGAGCAGCACAGGGCAGATTTTCAGCTGGCACCAATCTCAAACAAACATAGACAAATATCTTATCAGGAAAAGTCATAATAACTTGGTAAATTATCTTCCTGTTATGTAACACTGGGCAGAATAATTGCATTTCTTTGCTTGCTTGGAGATACATGTGTGAACAGAAAAAACAATCTATCCTAAATTATAAAGAAATCAAAATAATTACCTCTCTGGAATACAATATTACAGTCAAACAACAGATCCTCATAGTAAAAACAATAAACAAGATGGAAACCACAGCATATGTCAGTGTCCACAGTAAAATGATGATTTGGAGACTAAAATAAAAGACCAACAGGGTAGGAAGAGAGGGCTTCTGGAAAGTTGGGGTTGTTAGACAATTTGGAGCTGTCTTTTAAGATCTAATCTGAAAGGAGATCTGAACAGATATTGAGAGCAGGGTATTTAATAAGGGGTGAGAAGCTTGGTGTACCACACGAGGAACAAGAACAAACTGATGTTGTCAAAACATGAGAGGGCAGGTGGTATCAATCAGAGATTGAAGAAAGCATTATTTTTCTAATAAGAAATGTATTTTGAAACTCGTTGCTTTACTTCAGTTGCTATAAGCAGCATATGGGTCTAGAATGAGGCTAGTCTCCCTGATAATACAATATTTACCTGCAGGAAACCCCGGCTCCATGATTTTTCATAATCTGTAATCAATATATTTAAGATTCTCATGATCACTATCATTACTCAGCTGTTGGCTGACTGGCACTCAGTGTCTGTTCTCTGTCACTGTAATACACTTGAAGTTTCAAAGCTGTATTTTCTGACTTCTGTAGTGTTCTGAATAGAAAACATATGAAAAAAACCTATTAAAATTAAATATTTAAATATGTCTAGTGTGGTAAATATTTTAAATGACAAGGCATATATCTGAGCCACTGAACACTATTGTGTGAGTGAAAGAATTTATCAAAAATCTTTCCTGACCTCATTTTGAATATACCTTATACTCATTAGGTGAAAGAACAATCTTGGTATTCATGTGAACTTCCAAAGGCAGAAATCTGCAATCTCTGAAATTAATGTAATCAGGTATTATTTTCTATCATTTGATGTTGACAGGTAGTTCTTCTGAACAATGTCAGGATTCTTTTATGAGACATCCATGTTTTTTATCGCATTCATTTTCATTCAGGAGTTTGAAGCTCTATGTCTTGTCTAATAGCATATAATGAGTAGGAAGCGTGTTGTTTTCTGTGAAAACAGATGGTGTTGTTTAAAACAGCATTGCAATTTCTGTAAAAAAATTGCTTATTTAGAATACGAGTTTTAAGAATAATATAACGTAATGAAGATACAACAGGAATTTTATTAAGAACAAACATTTTCTGAATTGGTAGATCAAACCTAAGAATGAAATGGTAAGATTTCTAAATGGCCAGTAGCAAGGCCAAGCAATGTTGAAAGAATGAGTTATCATGCCTACAAAATGTCTCTTTTTTTCCCCCAAAATTATGTGCTACCCCTCTCTTGGCTTGAGCTGTGTCCACAGTTTCATTGCTATGCTTTATCCTGAAGGTGGCTGCAACTTCATGTGAGTCATTCATTCCCACAATGTCTGAATGTTTTTTTGCTGGATGTTTTCAATATTTAGCTGTGACTGCAAGGAAATTAGGTAGTTTCAAGACTACAGTGCAACATTTATTTCAGGAAAATACTGTGGCACAATACCAAAATACAGAATGTAGTTTAAATTCATCACAAAAATTATTCAGTAAATATGCTCTTCCACTAGGCAAAAAGTCTGCAAGGGAACTCTTTCTTTCTTTCTACCTTAATGCTTTGGGTGAGTATCTTTTCCTATATAGACCAAGTCATTGTTAAATAATGTTCTTGGGAGAACAAGCAATCTTTTGGAAGAGTTTTTCTGTTGTGTAAAAAATCTTTCATAACTGTGTCTCTTTGATCTTCAAAAATTAAGTTTCATAGCTGAAAGAGAAGCTCAGGCAGCCCACTGGTGATTTATATCTTACAGGGTTTTGCTTTAAATTTCCATTATTACCTTTAATAAACCTGCTCCTCTGTGTTATGGGGACCATTATGCAGTGCCATTTCCAGGTGCCTGTCAAAGTTATGGTATTAAGGCCCAGATGCTTCTAGTTCCTTCATGCTTATTTCTGGAGATTTCATAAATGTTCTCTGTTCTCCAGAGACAGATTTTGTTGTTGTTTACACAGATTTTGTAAAATATTGTCAGAAATACTGGGTTTGTATTCATGTTGCATTCATAGGGAGGCTTATACCAGCCACTGTTCTGACTGTCACCTCTGATCATGAAGTGCAGCACCCCAGAACCAAAAGGGCAACCTGCCACAGAAGTACCTGGACCACCAACACTCTACGGCTCAGACTTGCCACAGACTCATATCCTCTGGACACAGAAGAGAGCAATAGGGTCAGTAGTGGACCCAGCATTGAGAGCCTTGAGATTCTTTGGATTTCTTTTGTTTTCTGTTGTCATCTGAGGCAAACCATATTAGATGCTCCCCATTCTGCTTCTCTTCTCTCATCTCAAAATTCCCATCCCAGCTCCAGTCAGCTCAACTCATCCCAGGAAAAATCCAAACAGATTTCATTCTGAGGTCAGCCTGCTCATTTTATTGACTGTGCTTCAAAAGAAGGGAACAGCAAGAAATAAATCACCCAGTCAGAGGGTATTTTCTCTGATTTTATCTGAAGATCAGATTTTTGTTGTTGCCACCATACAAGAACCTTTCATAATATATTCCTGGGAACTGGCAACACCCATCATTTCAAAAGACATATGACTTATCTTTGTCTTCAAAACTGGAAAGTGGAAGCATTCTTGCTGACATTAATTCCCCTACTCCTGCTTCCCCTTACCATTTGTGATGGCTTTCTGGTTCTCCACTTGTCTCTTTTTTCTTTTTTAAATCTGGTTCCATGCACTGTCCTGACAGTCTTCCTCGACCAGTCCAGAGATCTTTGATTAAGATCAAGTGATCTAAATTCAAAGGCTTAGCAGTCATTCTTGATGTATGTCCTTTAATTCTACATTTTATTCTTATTGAGCTTTCTTTCTTACTGTGCTTTCTTTCTCAAGTTTCTTACGTTTGACTGGCCCATCTCAAGTAGTCATGCTGTTGAATGCTTTGCCTTTGTCTTAAGTTTCATTTCCATAATATTTTCCTCATCTCTCATAATTTTATTTCCTCTTATTTTCCATCATTCAGAACACAATTGTGAGTACATGTGATTCAATTTACCCATGCAGATTTCTGTTTGCTAAATATCTGTTTCAGAATTCCTACATCTTAGATGTGCTTGTCTCCCAAGACCTTTACAGAATAAATCAGGAGTTGTTCTACTGAAAGTTTCATCACAATAAAATTGAAAGCATGCATGAAATGAATGCACATGCATTCTTTCAAGGAATACCAAGCTACTTGTACTTACTGGTAAATTATTTTCTACATCTGGAGTTTCTGCAGTCACCCCACGCTTGGATGCCTGTGTCCGCAACCTCTCACCCTTACAGCACAAGATTTATTAAGCTTACTCTCCTTAACAGCAAGTTACCTGAGAGCAGTAAAAATTAATGACCTGCAGTACAAAATGGTTAAAGTAATTATTCACCAGTCTCCAAAGGACCATAATTGCATTTCCATTCTCTGTGGAGCTCTCCAATTAGCTTGCTGAGGGACCGGGGTGCTCAGCAGTGTGGAGGTTACAAGTACAGAAGTTTGTGTGAATGCTCAGGAGAGAGGGAGTAAGGATTGTCAGAGGTGGCTAGGATGGGTGAGGGCAAAGGCTTGGAGGTCTGGAAAGTTCTGGAATTGCTGCGTTCCATGGGTTTCTGGGCTTATATGAATCCAATCCAGCCAGCACGAATCCAAGCCCAGCACGGAAGCAGCATAGACGAAGGACAAAAGACAAGGAGCGCTCTTTCTCCACGTGGGTGTAGGTATCCGTTTATTAGCTTGAGACAGGATGTGAGGTTGTGCAGCCACCCAGGAACGACTAGAAGGAAAGTATATGTGGGAGGAATGACTACTGCAGTCCTTCATCACAGCAAAATTTTGTAATTAGTTTGGGACATAACTTCTCTGGGATTCATAGTTATGCTGAGGGAAGAACAGCTTTCATTACATGACCTCTCTCTTTTTCCTACTTAAACCTCTCTCTTTTTCCCACTTCAACACGACCAAGTACCTGCTTTTGCTTTTGACTATTTCTCTACTTAAGACAAGGTCAGACAAACAGGTTGCTGCCAGAGTCCTGTTGTTACAGCAGTAAGTAATGGTCCTGCTCTAATTAACTGCAGCTCAACAAACAAGGCAAGCACAACAAACCTGGTAAACAAGCTCCCTGTGAAATTTCTTTAACCCTCACATGCTGCTCTCAGGGGAAGGGCAAATAAAATGAACAAAAGTAAAAAAAAAACAATGAATGGAAGCTTGCACTCTTGCTTTGCATTGTGATATTTTCCTGCAGAGTGCAGGAAAGAATAATTTACACAATAAAGAAGAAATGAAAATCATCTAGTCTCACTGTAATTTGTCTGTACAGAACTTAAGCACAACAGATTTGGGATTGATGGATGGGAAACCTTGGGGAAACCATAATAATAATTAATTACAAAACCAAGCAAGATAAGTTGGTATATAAAGCATTGCCCATGGACTTTACAGTCTTCAAAACCCCAACTTTCAATGTTATGAGGTATTGTTTCACTCTCTGTACTTTTCTGAATGGCTGATCTTGGCTTCATGTACTTAGAACATTTTGACATCATATAAATTTGAATTGTCCATCAATAAATCAAAAGTGCTGTAACAGAGGAATACAAGTCCAGCTAAATTCACAAGTGGCATTTCAAGCTTGTTGGATTTATAGAAATAAATGGATACACCATGACTATGGTGTGATCCTGTCAGAGGATGGGAAGATTAAACATTCATGAATACTGAAAGGCAGTTTCCTTCAATTGTTGATCATGCCTCCATTCTTAACCTTCCCCATAGGATTTCCTCTTGCTCTAAACTTGAGAAAAGCAAATTTTTTGCTAGACTTTTTGTAGTAGTAGTAAACTGGTGAAGGCGGCTATAATTGTCAAACATTTGTTGTTGTTTTTCTTCACATTACTCATTTACCTATGGTATGACTCAAAAAGCAGATTTTGACTCCAACAAGCCATTTGGCTGGAAAAAATGAAAGAAGAATTTTCAATCTGTTCATCTATCAAGCAAATGGAGTCATGAAAATTAAGCAGTATGCCCACAGTAAACTTAACTAAATCAAACCAAAATGGTATCTGTGGTGGCGTACGGTTACTGAAAGGCTATTTTTCGTGACTAGCCTGGTAGACTGGTAGACCAGATATAAGTCTGGAAAGAAATAATTAAGTAATCCAGACTGGGAAAAGTTTTATTATAAAATTACTCTGATTTTTTTTTTTAGCATTGGAACCTATAGAAGAATTAGTTTTGGAAACAGCCGTAATATAAACATATGAACAGTAAAGATTTTGTTCTTACCATAATTCTATTCTTATTTTTGGAAAATATTTCAGATATTCAGGAGCTATAAATACCCTCTAGAGGTTCATTTTTCCATTTCACACCTACTATGCTATCTCATTATGTTTAGGGATATTTTCATTAGCAATGATGTGCTTGGATTAGGCTCTTACCTAACACTCATAATGAAATAACTGCAGGGAACCCTTCCCACCAAAATTATTATAAAAATGGGTCCCAGAAACATACCTTGAATCCAGTATGCTGTTTCTTGGCTTGACTAACTGTGTGATAAAATGAAGACCATGTCAGTCTTAAATCCTAGTATACATCTCAGCAGAAGAATTGCAGACGACAGCCTCTGCCCACCCGTGGGCAGCAGCACTGCAGAGAGAGGTACTGAACATGCACACAGATTCACTGGTGCACAACTCCACACACAAATGGTAGTACACAGGATTTTTTTTTCTCTTGTGATAAGGGAATGCTGCCTGATAAATCCGTTAAATTCCATGTGGCCACTTGGGAAAAATACAATTTTGCTTCTAAACTGTTCATGAATTGTAAAGGTAAGTGAGACTTGATGCTCAGGAGACCAATGTCTGTGAAAGAGAAGCATCTCTCGGCATAAACAAATACAGCTACCTCTGTGCTATTATTTCAATTAAATGATAAATTTCAGACCAATCCAGGGAGTGGAGAAATGGATTCCATTTTGTTCCATCTTTTTTACAGCAGATTGGACAGAATACAACAGCAAGAGATGATTTTGTTATCCAGTACTGGTGGAAGTAAAATTTTCAGTTCAACTGTAGAACTCTATCAGTTACCATGAAAGTGTTAAAATAAAGGGTTGTTGTCGTACTGAATTGCTTTTGGGCGTTGTTGCTTTCTGTCCCCTTACTTGGTTCCCTTCTTAGGGGATAGAAGAAAGAAGAGAAGAGCAATCTGAATTAAGGTAATGTCTTTAGTAAATGTCATGCTTCAGCACTGCAAGCCTCAAGACTTTTAGGAGAGCAGAAATGAGTAGAAGGACCCCCATGTTTATTGCTCTGTCCTTTGCCTTCTAGCATCCTAACTGAAGACAAGGAAATATTTTACTCTAAGAACGTAATGGCAAACCTCTTTCCTAGATTATAAGTTTATGCAAAACTAACAAATTTGTCCATTAGATAAACATTTTCCACATTTTGGAAAGCATGTTGGTGGATTTCATTTTCATCTGCTGTGTGGGAAGTGGGTTCACAGGATGCATTTGTAGGAGAACTAACAATGAAGAAGGATTTTTTGGCTTGCTGATTCCAGTTTTCTGCTCCTATTAGCAATAATCCTCTGTAGTTATTTGTGAAACTTCAACTTGAAGGTTAAACCTAGATTTATTTATGTCTCCATTTTAATTCCCTGTGAGGAAACAAATCATACCTAATGACAGTACCCTGTTTTCTTCTCTTCTGGGATGGTTACTTTAATTTAGTTTCCTGACAAAGGTTTGAGTTTGGGTCTTTCAGCTTTCCAAATTGCTAGTGTCATGTAGGCCACCACAAAATATGAAGCAATCTGCTAGATAAGAAGCAGTGAGAGAGGAAATCCCTGATTTTCTGTTAGCCTCAAATAGCTCATCTTTCCCCCCTCCCTCTTTCACGTCCTTGTGTCCCTGAGGATGACACATATTACTGAGGTGTGCAGATGGGCTCCCACAAGCCCCATAATGCCAACTCTCAGCACCATACTCCCATACACCATACTAGATATTACTTGCCTGTGGGAATTCAGTACCAAGATGCTAAAACAGTCTTTTGCCCACATGACTTACCACTGTTGCTTCCAGCAGGACCTACTGCCCTGGGGTGATTTTGAGATTTTATTTAAAATATTTAAACTTGAATCAAAAATACTTCCTTCTTTTTTTTCTCTCCTACCTTAAGTTTAACCAGTGCTGAAATGCAGTAACATAAAGTATATTTTACTGTTTGTTCTCTTTTAATTGTCTCCTTCCTTTTCCACCCACACATAAATACACACAGTCTTCAATATCACAAATACCACAAAAAAAATAAACAGGAATCAGAAAGTGCCCAGTTGGCAGAAGGGGAGTGCTCTCCTCAGCCACTTTTTATGTCTCTCAGTCATCTTTCACTGAGTAATATAAGACTTCCACATTTGGGAAAAATATGATTTCAGAGTTTTGAGTTGAATATTGTATCGAAAAATGTTACACATGTTCCAGTAAACAAAAAGAGCATTCATATACTGCACAGTGACACTGTCTTCTCAATCACATCATGGTGCATAATCAGCAATGAGGGATCTTCTTTTTATATTATGTCCTTAGGATTTCATAGCTCCCAAAAAATACTGAACAGGAATTCTCGTGAAACTCCTACCCATGATTCTTTCACTGAAAAATTTGGAGGAAAATTAGTAACAACTAACACCCTCACAGAAACCAGTGTTTTCTAAGAGGGTGATGTTGCTGCAGCCATGTTTCTTTTCATTCATAACATCCATATAATATTGGAAGGTGCATTCTGATAGAGCCACCATGAGGCAGTAGGACATTTAACCTGTAGCTGGTACGCTGAAGAACTTTGCTATCTGAACTTGAAGTGAGTCATTAAAGCCAGTAAATTGAAGATGTAGCTTTTCAGCCCTTTGCCACGTTATGAGCAGAATTTAACATTGGTAGTTTGATGGTAGACAGGAACATTTTTCGTCACTGGTCAATAAAAAAAAAAATTCCTGAGTTTTTTCTTCATGCATCCGGAGAGCTGCAAAGCTAACCAAGGACAAATATGAGACTGCTGAAATATGAAACAATTAAAGGAAATCCCAGTTTAAATCATAATCTCCAGATGGAAAGTGTAAAAAAAAAAAAAGAAGAAAAAGTTTCACTGGATGCTCATTCTATTTTTTTTTTCAGTGAATTTTGCTTACATTTGAAATAAGAAAATTGTGTGGGTTTGTGCAGGAGAATTCAATATATTTACCTGTGTTTCACCAGGATCAGGGCTGGTGCTGCTGTAAATTCAAAGCACCTCCCCTAATTTAATCAGTGAGTTTGAAACCTTTAAAGACAGAGTTAAATTAGTCTTTTCAAAGAGTAAAAGACTGCTCATTTTGTTGGAATTGAACTCACGTTAGTAATGTATTTGACATCTCATCATCTACATACCCCCATATCCCATCAGTCAGAAGTGACAGGCTTATACTTGTCAGTATAATGAAAGATGATGAACATTTTTACCCATGAGGGTATATTGAGCTATGATAATTTTATTTTCAGGAAAAGATACTTCTCAATAAAGAAAAAATGAAAGAATCTGTGGTGTTACCAGTAAAATATATTTTTGCAATACTCAGAAAAAAAGAGAACAGGAATAAAATTACTCTAACACTTAATAAATTAAGAAGAGTCTATGATTTACCAATCTGCTTTAGCTTTTTGGTGAAGATTCCAAAAAGGTTGCCCAGAGAAGTTGTGGGTGCTCCATCCCCGGAAGTGTTCCATGCCAGGTTGGATGTGGCTTTGAGGATCATGGTCTAGTGGAAGGTTCCAACTCTGCCAGGACAAAGGGGTTGGAACTAGATGACCTTGAAAGTTTCTTCCAGCCTGAACCATTTCTGTGATTCTGTCTCGGGATATAATATGCTGTACCCCTTTTAGATAAATTCTGTTGCTCGAACTAACAATTCTTGCTTTTTCTTTGCAAGAGTAAATAATGGAAAGACAGTTTGAAAATGACCTGAGAGATCCTCCTGCTTAGCAAGTCAGTTTAAACCCACATAACCTTTATTCATTTAAAACTTTATTTGTTGCAAGTTGGTAATAGGCAGTATAGGTGTGTGTCACAGGTAAGACTTTTGGTTGTGCAGCTTCTCTGATCTGCTGCTGGTAATTGCCCATATCAGCTGTTTGTTTCTGAGGGAAGCAAGAAAATTCCCATCTTGGAACATATTGTCAAGGGAGACACTGTCCTGTTTCTCAGTATTGTCAACTTTTCCCCAAAGAATTAAGATTTTTATTCCACACACTTGATTATGCATAACATGGAATTATTTGTACACATGTGCATGTCTGAACTCAGATGCTTTTCAACTAGATTGCGTTCAATCCTTTTTTACAATGATCATCTCAATAGATGCAGTCAGTAAACTAAAATGATTTCATTTCCTCATTTTAAAGTTTACAATAATTCAGTTTTGGTTTATTTCCCTATGGTCTTAGAGAACAAATAAAACCCTAGTTGATAACTATTTATTTTGTATATTTGTAGCATCTATTCTGATATCAGTGTCCTGGCTGAAACTAAATAATCCCAGAATTTCTTATGAAGTTGTATCTCATTCACAGTCATCTGAAAACAAGATCTTTTTCATTTAAGTTCTTAACTCAGTATTTGGATATGCCATTTTCAGCACAAGCTTTGAAAACTATCAGTGTCCATTACCATTCGGGTGTCTTTATTCAGTATTTTTTAAAATGTCCTTCATGAAAAAAAAAATAAAACAAACTGAAGCATAACAGAAAAGGTTCAATCTTAAAATTATTCCACATCCAAATCTTAATATTGATATAGTCCTAAATTTAGGGGATTCTAGATATTTATTATGAAAAGTAAATATAGCTACTTTTGGGTTTGGGTTTGTTGGGGGGTTTTACAGTATAAGGGCAAGGAAATCCTTATACACCTCTTCAGAGAACAGAGGTTTCCATTCACAGCAGAATGTTTATGGACATGCATTATCTGAAATATATTTAAGAAGAAAATAGTTAAAAACTTAGTTCTACAGAAATTATTACACAAATACAAAATAATATATTTTATCAATGTTCATTCATTCTCCATTAATTCTAGTTCTATGTTGTTAAATGTCTTGGCTATTTTCTCCTGTAGCTATGTTATATTGCTATATGTTATATATAGCAGCAGTACCTAAAATTCCATGGGGGAACTAACACTGCATTGTATTAAACGTGTCCAAGCAATTAACTCAAAGCCTGTTTGTGTTCCAGGGAACATATTTCCATATTTCAGAATGGGGTGTGGAAAGGAAAAAATTTACAGTTACACTGTCAGGCCCAGCTAGCTCCTCAAACCAGCCAAGGAACAATGGTGAATACCAAACCATCCTCATACCCTAAATTAATATCCTAAAGAGTTGGTGTCCATTAAAAACCTCTTGATGCATTTCTTTCTTACTGAAAATTCCTACCCATATACAAGTGCTTTTGGATATTGAAGTAATATCTTCAACATAGAAAATCCTTAAAGGAAAGAGAAAGGAATTTTCATCTCTCTATCTCTGGACTTTTGGAGTTCAAAAAGTTTCAGGGAAGGAGGTGATTTGGTATTGTTCTGAGTCAATTTGCTCTGACTGAGGAAATGACGAGAAGGAAACTACTTCCCTGTCTCGGGAACCATGTGGTGTTCCAAGATAAGGCAAGCACTTACTAATTCGAGTCCAGAAGCAGGAAATGTGATACATCCATTTCCTTTCAGGCAAACAACACAGTTCCGTGGCAGCACAAAAGCTTTGCTTCTTGTGCAAAAATCTCAAAATTCAGAAAACTATTGCTCCTCTGTGGACGTACCATTCTGTATTTGCTATTTGGATGTTATGGATAGGAACAGTACTTTTACTCCACTCACATGGCCACCAAAGTTTTGGGGTAAGGATATTGATTTTTCTTTCCCAGAATATATTCCTAATGTAGATGCAGATATTTGTTGTGGATTGCCTTAAAATATACCCGTATATACTTTCAAGCTCAGTCTTGGATGCAAAGAGTAATGAATAGGTTTTGTATTTCCTGCAGTGATAAGACTGTTTTCCAAATGTTTCTCTGACAAAGTTTTATCATGTTTTTAAATGAATGAAGACAGCAGAAGCTGCCAGGGCAAAATTGATTGTTTGTGAAAGTTCATTACTGCAGTCAGTTGAAAAGGTGTCCACCGACTTCAGTCGATAGTCAGACCAGGTAGACATTCTCAACTGCTTAATGGATGTACCTACACAGCAGACATGATCTGTTTCATCTCTTGATGAAAATGGGATAGCAAAGGCTAAATGTGTTTCAACATTTGGAATAAACTCTTATTCCTCCAGAATGAAAAGTTATTTGTAATTTGTTGTTCTGCCTTATGGTGAGATTTTCCTTATTTTCTCCTCAATCTGTATATTGTTGATTATCTATTATGGCTATTTTCTTTCACCCAAATCTGGGAATAGTTCATAAACTGAAATGTACAGTGTGAGGTGAAAATATATGTTATACTGAAATTCATTCAGGGTAATTAGATTAATTGATTTGATCTTAAATGATTCTGTGCAATTGCTGTGGAAAATCTTTCCCTCCAAAGATTCCTTATGTTGCTTGCTACGTTTCATCTTAACATTTATTAGCAATTAGCTTAGAATTAATTACATATCTGTTTTTCTCTATTATATTATTGCTATTAAGCAATGATCCGTCCAGGAATCTGACCACTATTTAAAACTAAAAAATAATATGCTTCAGCAAAATACAGCTTCAGTTGCACAGAAGCGCCACTGGAAAAGAGTGGAAAAAAAAACCCATACAAGTGGATGGAAAGAAGTCCCTTTTCTTTCTTGTCATAAGGAACAAGAATCTGTTGAATGCCATCTAGGCTTCCTGCAGTGACACATATATTTTCCTACTGAGAGACCACGAAAGAATCACTTAATTTTTGTGTATTGGGCTAAAGAGTAGAGTACTGATACTCTTAGAGTAGAGTACTGATGTTTATCTTTGATAAACACTTACAGATTAACTGTGGAAAAATTAGAGTTATTACTGTTTCTGAGTCTTTTGTCTGGAGGTTGTCTGCTGGACTCTGAAGAACAGCAATCATTTTTTTACAGTGACGATGGATGTAATTCTAAAATGGCTGTTTCAGAATAAAAACTTGCTGCATTTGACAACACAGAGCAGGACACATCTTATCAGACTTATTGCTGAAAGGGCCAGCACCTCCTTCTGTCCTCTTTGCTCACCTGGCTGGTCTGACACTGTACCCAACCCTGATCACATCCCATTTGCTTAAGTTCTGACAGAAGATGAACCTCAGAAACTGGATTTTTTGTGAAGAGCTTTCATGGTTCTTGAAAGGGAAGATGCCTTTCAGATTTTTCTTACTTTTCTGCTAGATTTTAGAGGAGTGAATACAATTTTCTCTTTATTTCCTGTAGTTACATCATGTATGGTAGACTAGGAAGGGTGACTGTATAGTATATGTTAGAAGATGATGACTGACATAAGCTCACTGTGTGGAAACATCACTTAAAACAATAGAAGTGCGTTTCCTGATATCCTGGAGATACATGACTTGAGGTAAAAAAAAGAACAAACAACTAAACAAACCTACACATAATAGATATAGATAAAATTTAGTTATTTATTAAATAAGAATGCAGTACTTTGAACAGATTTTTTAGGACATGGCTTAAAGATGGTTTTCTAAGCCACCCACCTGTGGCTTATGTAGTAGCCAATGCTACTACATTACCATGATACATTTCTTCTCCCTGCATGTGTGACCTCTCAGCATCTTCCATGGACTCAGCCAAAGTGTAAACTTCAGCATAGGCACAAAAGTTTGCTGAGAGGGACTAAGTTTGTGAGAAAAAAATCAGTGCTGTAAAAACAGTCAAAGCAACTGTTCATAATGATATTTAATCTCGTTCAATTTTATAAACCATCTATTGTCTAACAACTGGTTCCCTATGCTGCAAAATATACAGGCATCCTGTTTTCTATAGCTGTCCAGTTTCCAGTGATAACTTCACACAATAGCTTCTTAAAAGTGACTCTAAGAATTTTAGAACAATGAACAAACTAAACTGTCCTCTGCTTACTTATGTGTGAGCACATATAAATCACTTTACAGTTGCTCCAGGCCAGTGCAAGTGTGCCTTAAGCAAGCTGTGTAGAGAAAAACAAGATAGAAACACCTCAATATAAGTAATTCTGTGTGAGTTGTCTAAGTAGTCTAAACCCTTTTTCTCATGCAAAGATCTTAAAAATTATAATATTTTAAAAAATCAGTACAAGCTGATTTTGCGAGCTCTGTTTACAATCAGTGACAGGCTGGAGAGTTAATAACTGTAATGCTTAGCTGTAGACCTTGCAGGAATTCTTTGAATTCAGATGCCACCATCATCAATCTGCAGTATTTTTGGAATGCTAAATTATGCTATGGAGGAAAACAAAGGAAGCAAAAAAGTGTTTTTGCTGGCCTAAAATCACTTCTGCTAGGAAAAGAAAAATATTAAACTCTTCTTCTATTTTAAATTAATGAGTTTATGATAGAACTCCTGGCCATGGTCAGCAAATGTCCTCTGTGTAAAGTGTCATAAGCAAAAAATTTAGATCCTGACTCTCATTTGGCTAGGGCTTTTTCCTACTACAGATGTTTTGCAACGTCTTTGTAGATATCCATGTCCATTTCAGATAAGTTGTCTGAGCTACTGCCAGGATGCAGGAGCTCATTTCTATCAGGTGCCAGCTTCTGTGAAGCTTTGTGGCTGCTGCCCACCTCCTTTGCAGCGGGAATTCATGGTATGGTACTTTGGAAGAGATAAGAAGAGGAGTACTTAAAGGCAGTCCCTGATGAACTTCAGCACTGCTGATATCACATTGTAATGGTAGACAGAGAGTCTGGATTATATTTTTTATTACTAGTTTCAAAAGGAGGTTTAATAATAGCTGAGTGAGAAATTCAAGGTTTGATACCCATTCATCAACAAATAATCTCACTTTTTACTGTTTTAATATAGACTTTATTGAGTTCATTTTGATTTATAAGATAACAGTGGGAACAAAGATGTTTCCACTTAAACCAGGAGTGCATTTCTTGTAATTCCTAAAAGCATTTTCAGTTGCACACAAGTAAATACAATAAATGTCTTCAAGGCAATCCTATTTCTTCAGCATAGATAGCAATATAATTTCAGATCAGGAAATTTAATTTAAATAGTACATTTGATCAATGTGACAGTAGCAGAGAAAAAGTGCAAGCAGATTTTAATCAACATTAGCTTAGATCCCTAGACTACCCTTCAGTCTAGTTTTACTCAAGTGTCTATTTAAAAATGCAACTTTAACATTTAATAACTTAGAAACATTAAGGACAGTTTTTCTTTTCTTGAATCAGAATCCAGGGTGTTATTTGTTTGGTGTGTGGAAATAATGCCATATATCAGCTGGCTTCCAGCATTTTGAGATTGCAAACTGCTTGGCACACACTATAGGCATTATTGCTTGGCCTCATAAGTTACAAATGCACCCATGTTTTAAATTATATCAAGTTTTGCCTATCTCTCCCTCAACCCACTGGTCTTCTCCTCATTAAAATGTGTCTGTTTGAAAGAAGTCAGACCATGTGGTCTGCTGAAGAAAATGGCATTAGGGATGAGCATATTCTAATGCCTCATGCTGTGTTTATCATGTTACTGGTATAGCAATAATGGTGGTTAGGGCTGTGCATCACTCCCTTTGTGCACTGGAGTAATACTTGGTAAGGACAGCACTGGCACAATCAGTATCACAGCTGCTGGGCACTGCAAAGTCCAGCCTAGACAGCCATGGGACATGATTCCTCTTCTGGGATCCTTCATGAGTGGCACGCATGGCAGTGTTGAAGCATAAGCAAGAGATCCAGCCCTGTTCCTGCAGGTAGGAAAAGCAGCATTTGTGGTGGTCTGTGTGGTGCATCAGGTTAAACCTCCTGGCTTACACTTGGATGTCTGTGTCAGCCCATTTCCAGCAGAGCCACTGGCTGGTCTGCCCTCATTCCCTTTGCTCCTGTTCCCATACTGTGCACACTTTCCTTTCACACTTTAGCAGCACCAGTAAGGCTCTGGGACCTGCCCCAGCTGTCCTGCAGGAGATGTGGACACAGAAAGACTGCAGGTTGGAGCCAGCAGTGGAGCACCTGATGGCAGATGTGGCAGTGGGATCTTCTTACAGGCCGCTACTGTTCCTATTTTAATGACAGAAAAAGACCAGTGTCTTTGAACCAGAGTCACCCAGAGGGCTTTTATCCTGGCATTGCTAATAGGGCAGAGGATTTCAATAAGCTGACAATGCAACTCCCTTCCTGGCAGAAAGGAGGAAGTGAAGTTGTGACATAGAAACACTTACAGATGATTTATACCACTGAAGATTTGTTCCTTGTAGAGAAAACCTTCAGGGTTGAACTGGAAAAAAGAGGGAGGAAAACACAACAAAATTAGAGCTTTGGATTCAGGTGCTCTATCAACCTCAAGGCTGTATTTCCTGAATTGTTATTATTCTTCAATTCTCTTTTCTCCCTTTTCAAAATCACCCCAGTGTGTGCATTCATGCTTCCTGGTATTTTAATACTATTATTAATATTATTAATAATATTATCAATATTATTAATATTTAATATTTAATATTATTAATATTATTTAATATTATTTTAATCTAATTTTGGCAATGAGCCAAAATAGAGCAAGGTGATTGCAGACACTGCATCACCTGAAGCTTTTCCTTACAGTTTGTCTTTTGTTTTGTCAGTTCTCTGTGATTTGGAAAAAAACCCAGTAATTTTAAAAGTGCAATCTTTGGCAGCATATCGCACATCATAAGGAATTCATAGCACAAGGAATAAATTTTTTCCCAGGAGATAGAATCTCTTTCTGCAGAGTCTTTGGGTTAGATCACTAATGTCTACAAAAGTTTAGAAATGGGATGTGGAAAAATGAGCGTCTTCCTTTTGCAATTATCACGCTGGAGTCAGATGACTTCAGATTTTACAGACTCCTGTGTTGGAAGCAGCCCCAATAGGAGAACAGAGACAGAGAGACAAAATGCTTTCTTTCAACCTCATCATGCAATCCTGTTGCAGTGTTTTAGGGAATAATTCCTTACAGTGCTTATCCAAAATAATAGGACTCCAAAATAACAGTTACTCTTAGAAAACAGAGAGCTAAAGTAAGGATAGAGCCTTACAACTGGGGACAACAAATGAAAATTGAATTCCAGTGATAACTGATATTGCTGATTTTTAATTTCTTTAACCTCATTGCCTTTTAGCATTTAGTTAAAATGTTATACAAAAAACAGTTATGATTACCCAATAAGAATAAAAATGAAAAGCAAGTCAAATTCATTAATATATGGTGAATAGGAGGGAAAGGAGCAGAACAATCTAAGGAAATGTTATCAGAGGAAGGAATGAACCATACAGATCTAGTGAAGTCAGACATATCTGAGGGAATATATCTGAGTTCTTTGGTCAGGAGCCTGTACTAAAACCTTTCCTGTGTCACAGCCAGCCATATAATATATATGTAAAATGCATCTGAATCTGCAGCTCCCCATCTGGCGTACACTGACAATATCTACAGCAACCATTCTCCTGCTCGGATTTCCCAGAGCACTTTATCAAGCACTGCTTTAGAAAGTCTGCTTAACACTTGAATCTCAGAGTTTGAATTCTGCCTCATCAGGGTTACTGATCCACAGCTCAGGATTTACTTGCAGCTTGGGATTTTATCTCATGGTCTGTGATATTAAGGGGCTCAAATCATTGAGCAGACATTGAGCAGTGTCCAAAATGATGGAGTTGATAAGAGAGTTAATTGTGAACAAACCTTTCTTCTGCCTCCTCACCTACTTTTTACAATCAAATAAATAGCTCATACTTCCAGATTTGCTATTATAAATTTTCTAGAGTCATAGTTCTTTACTGCTTGCCTAACCTTTCATATTCTGACTAAGATTTTTCTCCTTTACTCATTCAACTTGGAGCCTTTAAAAAAGGCAAAAATTTTATATGACTCAAACTACCTTTCCATACTCTTATGTCTTCTAATAACAAATAGCAGTTTATCTTGCATTCTTATTTCAAAGCCAAATACATCTACTGGTAATAGAATAAGACCTTTTTTGGAAGAGTGTATAATCCAAATGCCTTCCTCATTGTTTTATTCTAGTATCAGTCAGTGGCATGTGAATTTGGGCAACCCCATGGAGAAGTAGTCGAACATAAAATAGTAAATAATAGGGAGGGATAAATCTCCTAGTTTAGTCAGAAAACTGTGAGAATTCACTACATGAAATGGCCAGGAAAACCAGCTGAAAAATACAGCCTTGTTTCTTAGCCCAGAAGATACTGGTCAGATGGACTAATTAGAGCACAATTTCCTTAAAGTATGTGCAAAATGTGTGAATGGTGTGAGCGCATACTACAAGGTATAGTGCAGACAGAAGTAGGGAATGCCTGTACACCTTTGTGTAAGTCTTGTGTGGACAGACCGTGTCCTTGGGACTGCAGATTTCCAATTCTGTCAAATAAGACACCTGCAAGCATATCTGGCTTAGTGGATGTGTAGCTGTGTTGAGTAAAGGCAATGGTGACATAAAGCCTTCTCACACTCCTCCTATGAGAAATTTTTATCAACTTCAAAATGTATTCAGACTCCTGAGCTAGGGTTCTTAAAATGGAGTAAAATACCTTTATTCTTCCCAAATTCACTGAGAAATTGAATTGTCTTATTTTCCTACAGGCCACTTGAACTTAGAATAAGCTGGACTCCCTTAAATATGTTTTTGGAAATAGGCATAATGGAAGATAGGTTTTTGGTTGGGTTTCTGGTAGAGAAGATAGATGGTATCAGATAGAATGGATAGAATGTTCAGGTCCCTGTTTGAAAATCAGAGATAATTTCCCTGTGCTTCTTCATAAGAATGTTCTCAAGAGAAAAATTATGAGATAAAATATGACACACGATCAGATAGAAAAACATCTCTGGCTTTGCAAAGGTTTCCTGTAAACACACAGATTATTTCAAGTAGATTTAGCTGAGAAGCAGATGTACAACACAGATATAAAATATGATGCATTTAAACAATACTATGAAAGACAGTGAGATCTTTATTTTAATGTTTAATCCTTGAAATGTTTCCCTTCGTATTACCACCTTTAAATCTAGAGTATCTACATATCCTCATTCTTGCTCCTCAGCGAAATGCTACATGATGCCACAAATTTAATAGTGAAGTTCCAGGTTACTTCACCAAATATTTACCTTAAATGGGGAACCTTGTTCATATAGATGAAGAACAATGGCAATGTCCCTGCACACTGAATTTGCAGAAATCAGGACTATGAAAATCCCATACATCTCAGCAGAGTATGGGACTGGTCCCTGGCAGATAGGGGCCAGTTTTGCTTTTGTTACGAATGCCACACACTGGGACATCAGACAGACCCTGAGAGCAGAGGCCAACACCAGTAAAGCTCAGCTTCACCTATATAAGAACTGAAACAGCCTTTTTTTTCCCCTCTTGGAAAGGGCGGTAGGATTGTGCATCCTCACAGGCCCAGCAGCATCAGAGTAACTTTTGCTGCATGTCTTCCAGAGCTACAGATATTTCAGTTGCTTTCTTTTCCACTTCAGATGATATACTGATCTGCATGACAATCCTGTGATAGAGATATAGAAAATATCACTAAGTAAATCACTTATCAAGTGACCAAGTAGTCTGAAGCTGATTTAAGTATGCCACATTATTTGAATAAAAAACATGATAGCCAGAAGACTTCTAGGGCAAGTGAGACCCACACACACACCACCTTTCCTCTGCTTGAATCTGTTAAGATCTCTACAAGGAAGACTTTATTGTCCTATCTATCAGGTCAAAATCACCAGAAGATCTTCCCCTTTCCACTTCCCCTGAGCTGACTTGGGATGTGTCACAAGGCAGTAGTGGAGCAGCCTGGGCCAGTGACTCAAAAAGGACACAGCAGTCATATAAATAGTGGTGATACTGAGAGCAATGGCAACAAGGGTGTGGAAGATAAAAGACAGCATGTGATGGTGAGGCATTAGCAATGGCAGCAACTGCATTTGAATATCAGCTCTGCAGTGCCAGCATGACAGAAGTGAATCTTATTCTTTTGTAACACTCAAGGTCCCTGGCTCCTCATCTGAAGTCCTCCAGAAATATTTTCATATAAAAAAATAAATAAATCCATGATCCGTTATGTAATTAAAAATGGAGGCACTGCTCATCTTCCCCTTCTCAGCTTCAAGATATCCCATGTTCCTGTTCCCCCTCAGCTGTGTTTGGGAAGAGCCCTTCTTTTGCTTCAGAAGTCATATACTGTCTTCTGAAGGGCAAGAATGATCAAATTATCCCAAATTTATTATCATTATAGGTATTTTTCTAATAGGTAAAAGATTTGCTGAAGACATGAAAGTTTTTGCTTCTATTACTGAAGCAAAGGGGACCATAACAATAGTCAGGTATTGAGAAAGTCCAACTGAGACAGGCTTAGACTGAAAAAGTTAATATGTAAATGCATTCCAAGATCTTATGTGCAAGCCTGTCAGACAAATAAAAGTAGATACTAATGAGGAACTTATTTTTTTCTTTGTCCTTATTCTGGCAAGCCCAAAGAAAAGAATATTATTACTGTAGTTGGATGAAAGCAACAAACTATGTCACAAAGAGAAGAGACCGGTCTTATTCTTGCATTCTGTCTATTTGGAGCATGATTTCTTTCTGGTATATAAATTATTCTTTTAAAGTGAGTCTGTCATCCTCAGGCTGTGTTTTGTGGCATCCCAATTACTGCTTTTCTGCTTTACCCACCCCGCTATACAGCCATTGATTTATCAAATGCTTTGCCATCTTTAGCAGGAAGGACACAAACCTGAGGTAGTACAAAGAAAAGGTTTTTCAGAGTATTATTTAAATAATAATCAAGTACACAGCATGTACACATTTTAGCAATTACACCTACATTATTGACTGATTATATGGTGCTGCTTGTTGTTACATGAGCTGCTAGAAGCATCATTCTTTATCCACCAAATGAAGAAATCTGGTCTGTAGGAAACAAAGTCGATTTCTTCTTTTAAGCACTACACCAGGGAATGTTTTGGAATGTGAAAGTGTCACATAACCAAAGCAACTTAGGGCTCTGTATTCTCCCCAGGACAAACACCCTGAGGTTGCATGATCACCTGCTAGAGCATGAGAGTGTTCATACTCACAATTGCTGGTCAGCACACTGTGGGTGCCATGGTTCTGCCTCAGTTCTTCTTGCAGAATTTATTGAAGGAAAATGCTCTGTATTTATACACAATTTCCCATTTTACCATTTTAATTCATTTTAAACAGGAGTTAAATGAGTTTATAATATTTGTTAAAACCTTTGTGAGCCAAATGACTGGCTGTGTGTGGTACCACCTCCCTTATACAGAAGATTAATCTGAAGCATGGAGGGGGAATGAAATGTCCAAAATAAAAAAAAAAATAGGAGTACAAGGCAAAATCAAGGCTCAAGACAATCTTTTTCTTACCAAGATTATTTTCATTTAATAGCCATATCCTTTTGTCTGGAAAAAAAATAAAAGAAAATTTTAAAATAGTCAGAAAATACTATCAACATTTATCAACAATGTAATTTTCCTCTGCTTCTCAAGGAGGAAGTTTCACTTATACAAAAATGTACTTATTCTGATTTTGAAATGTATTGTACTTATTGTACTGAAGTTTGCACCAAGCAATCTGAAATTATTCTTCTAACAGAATTTGTTCCCTTCTACTTGAAGAGGCAGGAAATACATTAATTTGATTTTCACATATTGAAGATGAGACAATTGTATTTTAAGATTTATCTGTTAAATGACCACAACCAAAATTCCAACAATGATACAAATATATACAACATTGTTATAAAATAACATCTGGGAAATTTTCAGCAAAATAAATGGGGAAGAGAAAAAAAAAATGTTGGTTTAATATAACATATAAACTTCCTTGGGATCTGACAAATGCTTGCTGAAGGAAAGATCCATGGCAGTTTCTGTTTCTCACTAGAGGACTCTGCCTTGCTTCTCCGACACCTTATTTGCAGAAGAATATTAATTCCCTATTTCAGATATTTGCTTTCACAATCCAGCATCCTAACACACACTTATGACATGTTTCACCATTTGAGTGACGTATGTTAATGTTAAACTTTTTGCTTTAAAAATTATGTTGCATCAACACCATCTCTCTGTTATCTAGGGTAATGGAAAGCAAACACGTGGCTTCTGTGGGAAGAGCATAAGTTATGCAGGCACAATATAAGCCATTGATGCCTCTGTTAATTGAAAAGTGTAGGAATCTCTGGGCAAGGAGGACCTGGGCCAGCCTGGTACAAATACAGCCTCCCAGACACCACTTGCTCATGTGAGAAAAGCACAACATCCCACTTCATACTGTGTCTCCAGCCTGGATCATTTGTCCTGGGTCAAGAAGAGTTGACTAATACTCCTGATCAGTGATCCATTCATTTAGAAATTATGTCAGCATTCCTTAGCTTCCGGTTGCACAGATTTTTTTTTGACTGCTACCTGATTGGATCTCCTAGCCCACACTGATATAGATGTTCATAGAAATATTTGGTGTACTCTCCCAAACAGATTGATGTTCACCCAGAAAGTACTGGGACAAAGAAAGGCCAGGTTTTGAACCTCAGGTAAGTAACTGAAGAGCACCGTATTATCACATATAAACATACTTCTGTGTTCTCAAAATGCTCACTATTACACCTGTTTCCAGAGGAAGACATGCAGCAGGAGATTTTTTTTGCATTTCTGGTTGCAGGTCAGGTATTACTGTAGTGAATAAAAAATATAGATCACTATTCCTGCTCCTTGAATACTTGTTTATTGGATACTTTAGAAAAGCATTCAGCAAAGTTCACAAACAGCTCTTCCTTCGATTCTTTGACTTTGTACATCTTTTTAAATTTTCACCTGAAGAAGGTCCTTGTTTTAGCAATCTCAAAAAATAATGAGATTTTAAGTAGAGCAGTAAGCAGTATTTTCAATGACATCTATTTTTGAAC
Organism: Geospiza fortis; assembly: GCF_000277835.1. Classification (NCBI taxonomy): domain Eukaryota; kingdom Metazoa; phylum Chordata; class Aves; order Passeriformes; family Thraupidae; genus Geospiza; species Geospiza fortis. Next base: position 8,723,521 of record NW_005054316.1, on the reverse strand, counting down.
AAGTAATGCAGAAGATAACTGTCAGCAGAACACACTGTGGAAGTATTTCAAAGGCAGTATATTAAGAGTGAGAAAGGATTCCTTTGGAGAAACTTCACGGTTTTGAGCCTCAGTAGATTTCCTTCAACTTCTGCCAAGACACCATGCTGCACATGTTTCATTAATTTTATCTGTGTTAATCATAGAATCATAGAATGGTTTGGATTAGAAGGGAATTTCAAGATAATCTAGTTCCAAGTTGTCTGCCATAGGAAGGGTTACCTTCCAATACCTTGCTAAATACATGGTGTGTATTCAAAAGGGAGAGTAAGAGCTATGGAACTGTAAAGGGGAGATTGCTCCTCTACTGGGAAACAGAGAAACATGAGCAGGTTGCAGGGGGAGAGGGAGAGAGATTGCACTGCCAAAAGCAAGGAGCAGAAACAAGGTCTTGCCTCTCAGGTGACAGAAAGGGACTCTTGAGCCTCAGAGGGACATGAGAAGAGCTTTCAGCACTACTGCAAGCACTGCCTTGGGAGCCACTGTGTATAGGATGCACTGCGAAGGCTGAAATGTCACCCTTCTTTTCTAGTGTAGCTAGTGTCTCAAGGCACTCAGAGTGTGCTTTCTCACTCCGAATCTTTTGAAATATTCTTCTCTATATTCTCCTAAGACTTGGGCTTCCAGTATACTTCCTGGCTTTTGTGGGTTCTTAAAGTAAGAACAAACTCCACCTGAAGCTGTGTCTGGGTAAGGCACTGACTATAAAATTACTGTGGTGGGACTGAGGATGTTTTATATATATTCTTCACATTCTTCCCAATAACCCCTTCAAATCCTTGTGCTTTGTTCTACATCTGTTTTTCTTAAATCTAGGCTACGTATTTCAGTATTTCATCCTTCATTTTAAGAGCTTTAGAAAATTCTGTTTAATTTTAAGGTTCATTTATGAGATTACTTATTCTCAGGTGTAAACTATTTTAATCAATTAAGTAATAAGTCTAATGTCATATTGTGCTGTGTCATAATGTCATACTGTGCTGTATCAGATGGTGAATTAGTGTTTGATTTAGGTTTATGCAGAGGCCATGCAGCTGAGCTGTGCTTTTGTGAGGTGGGTAAGAATGTCTGGCCTGAGGATTGCTTGCTGCATATGCGGAAATGATCAAATTCTATTACTGCTTTTGTTATGCATTAGGAATCACAATGAAACCACATAGTAGCAAAGTATGCCTGAAGGAATCTCTGCTTTGTTTTACATAGTTGTGCCAAAGGCATTAAATTAAACATGCTGACATCTCTATCTTAGATGTTTCCTTCTGATTTTTGCAATTACTCTTTATTTGTCATTCCAGTAAAAATCAACTGCCAGTAATATCAAGGGAACATCATTAATTCTGAGTTGATTTGTGAGATATTGAGATGGCATATTCCACTCCTCTGGCTTTTTATCACAACGAATTATATTAGTAATCAAAGCAAATGTACTCTGGTCCATGAAGATCATTCTGGATATCACTGTGGATGTCAAGAGATATGAATTTAAGAATAGACTTAGCCTTATGCTCCTCCATGATCACATATATTTGCATCAAGGTACAACACTGTGCAAGCTTTACATCTTTAAACTTCTGAACAGTTTTGCTGTGCCTTGGTTTACTTCACTTTCAAAGCCTCTGCAAAATGCTAGTCCTAAGTGTTTATGGTGATGCAATTCAGAATTTTTCTCGTTTTTGAGGTAATAAGAACCTCTGTAATCTTCCATTGGAATGTTTTTCGATAGCTTTCTTCTGGCTCACTGTTTTACCAGAATGAAGGCGGTTTCTGTGTAGTTTCGATTTCCAGCATCAGTTTCCAGCAGAGGGCAATCTTGTTCCTAGATAGTTCCTCATTTGTGAAGTTAAGCCTCTGATGAACTAGCAGCCCCTCTACATTTCACAGGGAGCATTGATCCAAAAGCACCGACTACCTTTTTTTTTTTTTTTTTTTTAGCTTGTCATTTATTAAATAATTTTTCTGACGCTTCTAGAGCCCGTTTGCTTACCTGATCGATGAAAATCTTAGAAACTGCACAGTTTGGACCTTGAGCTGTCATTTGTTCTACCTTCTGTTTTCAAGACAGGATTAACAGGATTGACTGATGTTACTTTTTAAAATCTTTACTGGGGGTGGATGCACTACATGCCTGGATTATCTATGTTAGTTCTTACCTGTTCTCATAGTTAGAAACAGATTTTTAATTTCCTTTGCTTTATTTTAAACTCAGCACTTCTTATTCTATCTGCTGTGGACATAAAAAGGCCTGTTATTAGGTGAAGTGGGAGAATTACTCTCTGTTGCTGTAGAAAATAATCTTGCAGTAGCATAGGCTGAATAAAACATCCCTTTAGCAAGTTTGTGTCTGAATGCAGAGCTCTGATATTTCTGGCAGCAAGTCTATCTCACTTATTAGTTCTTATGCCTGCACAGTCTGCTTTTCTTTCAGCTAATTTTCCTCTACAGATTCTGTTTTCTGGACATCACAACTACCTGAACCAATTTGCGCTGCAGCCTGTCCCTCAGTCATCTTACAAGAGTCATGTGTGAAGTTTCTTGAAGTTTTGCCATGACTAAGATCACAGCTGGCTGATATTACGCAGCAACTGATTCATCCACCCAACTGAATCATGGGCTGCCTACAAATGATTAATGAGAGGCTGTTTTGGTAACACAATTAGTGGCAATTGGGAAGATAGCAATATCAACACTTGTCAGATATAAAGAAATTGCTTTTTTGAGTTCAGCATGACAACAGTAGCACAGGAGTTGGCTACTGACACTAGTCCCAGCTTTTAAAAGATTTCTTGGAGCTGGTAGAACCAGCATAAAATTTCAAGTATTGCTAATTGCTTCAAGCCTTCTGTGGAAGGAAGAAGTGGTGGCTCTTTGGGCCCCAGGTGTACTTCATTTCCAAACCTGCTACCTGGGATACATGAGGATGAGTAGCTGTAGCCTATCCAGATCGGAGATGTACATTTGCTATTGTTGAGGAATCCATTCACTGCAGGTAGCTTGGGGTGCAGCTGCAGGGCCAGCTGCAGGCTGTGTTCTGGGGGGCAGGAGGCTGAGCCCAAGGCAAGAGCTCATGACCTGCTGACCCTTTGCGTAAAAAAGGGCCCAGGGACCTGTGGCAGGGCCACAGGACTGGACACTTGGACTCTTGGAGACAGCAAGAGCCAAGCACCCCAGATTTTTCCACTCCTAGACTGTGAGGGGATAAAAGCTTAGAGGTTCCTTTGTTCTGGGTCCCTTCTTGGAGGCTCAAGCTGTTATTTTGTTATTTAGTTATTACACCATGATTAAATTATTTTTAGGATCTAGAGTTCTGAGACTCTGCTGTGGGACACCTGGGGTTGAGCTGGTAAGGAAACCTGGTCTGACTGTGTGGGTCAGGGGGTGTAGCTGTGAAAGGGCTCCTGTCCCAGCTCTGGTGGTGTGAGTGTGACTGCCAGAGTGGCTCCCGGCTGCTCAGACAGTCCTCAGCACTGGAGCTGTTAGGAAGTTGCTGTGAGTTAGTTCAAGCTCTGATGAACCCTGGCTGCTCCAGTCTGGTTTTGCACAGAAGACACTCTGTTATGATCCTCTGCTAATGACAGCTGAACCTCGCTTGAAAACCTGAGACACCTCAAAAATAGTGTCTGAAGCATTGATACTGTCAGGTTAATAGCTTTGTAAAATGTGGAATGCAATTCATGCTTTAGTACACTAGCTGGTGCTCTATACTAAGCTGTGCAATGGATGAGTGAGGTATGAATTCCTCTCCTGGTTGGCATGTGTTTTATACCTGCTTTTGTCACCGAGCTTTCATTTTGGGAAAAGATCATCTCGGTAAAAAAAAAGGCTGAGCTGACTTTTTCATGTCTGAAATCAAACCCTCTACTAGTTACCAAGATTTTCAGCTTTGGGGCAAGGCAAGCTGAAGTTGTTGGTGCAAATGCATGTGCATGTAGGGAGAGGAATGCTTACCAACTTAAACAAGTTTTGAGGAACTGGCATATGGCATCACATAAAGGAGAGAGAGCTAGCAAAAAGAGTCTTTTCCATTTATCTTTCCCTTGCATTCAGCACTTTCTCCTGTCTTCCTCCACCCTGGTTCATGCTCTGAGATGCTCTCATGCTCTGAGATGCTCTCATTGGGGGTGCTGCTTACATGATTTTGAAAGGCATTACTCTCTCACTATGGCCAGCTGTAAAATTTTCCAAAGTATATATTTGTGAGCATGGGGGAAGGCAGATCTTGTTCCCACCTTTATTTTATACCTTGGGGAACTTACCATAAGGGTATAGGAAATATACAGCTCCCAAGGATTTCCTGAGGTCAAGGAACAAAGTCCTATTGCAGCTCATTGCAGACAGAGCTGAGGGCAAGAGAGAGATTCCATGGGAAATTGAATCCCCAACACAAATGTGTTTTGAATTCAAAGGGATGGCTGATGTGGTCCATAAAATGAAAGAAAATGAAACTCACAGAAGTAAAAGGTTGTCCTTGTATGTCTGCAAGCATCCTGCAAGCCTACATGATAGAAGTAGGATACTCTATCACAAAAATCAAATCTATTTTACGAAGATTTTGGGTATTTCAGAGATTGAAATAGGTAGCGATTGTGTTGCTATTTTTCAATGAGGTAAACCCAAAGGGAGGAAGAAGAGAACACAGTACACTTCTGACAAGACTTACTGATTGGTATGAGCCACCTTTGGTTGACCCTGCTTCAGATGTCCAGGCCAGATGGGAAAATTTTTTCAGGGCCCAGTACTAGGAAAAACATCTTATCAGCCAGTCTATCATCACATGTTACTAATATGATGTCTAAATTGTGTCTAAATTTCTCCAGTGTGGATTCTGTCAAGCAATAAGCACTTGCCAGAGGTTATCAATTTGATAGGATATATGCTATCACTTAATATATACAGTTCATGGAAAGTTATGAAATTTTTAAAGAAAGCTTCAATGACCAAGAAAAAGTTTTGCACAGCAGATGCAATAATCCCCTGCACAAACCTGTAGTACCACGTTTCCATAACACTGCATGCAGAAACTAGAGAGGAGGAAACAGAGAGACTTCAGAAGAAATTGCCTGATCTGGATAGACGTTGGGCTGACAAATGCGCTGACTTGATGTTCAGACCTGAGGGTAACATTAAGAAGTTATGGGTGTTACTGCGGGTTCTGAAATGCCAGCCTTTTTTGTATGGTCATGTTGGAAGTCCCACAGATAGAAAAGTAAAGTGGCTAAGATATCCAATCGCTTTTTTACCTTAGACTTTCGTTTCTGACTTTGTACCTCTAAGTCTGTGCTGCTTTGTTAATAAAAGCCTTTGTTCTTCACCTCAGCTGGTGTTACAGGTGAGAGTGGAGAATTAACTGAGGTGAGCTATCAAATCTTTTCTGTTGTGGCATAATCAAATAAAGCAGGCAGTGTGAGCAGCCTGAGAAACATACAGATCAAAAGATATTTAGGGGACTGGGCCCTGGGTAGTTGTTGTTATTAGCAGCATCCCTAACTTATCCCCAGATCTTTCTTTTTACTGTTTTCCTTAAAAGCAGAGGACAGAATGACAGGCACACAGGAAACCATAAGTTATTACAATGGCCCCTTGGGAGACACTTTGTATCAGTGTCATTCTGATTCCCCCGAAGGCTAGCTCTGCTGCGGCACTGCCCAGATTAAGGAAGAGAAAAACAATTTGGTGAAGGCCAGCTGTTCCACTCAAAATCCCAGGTGCAGCAAGTCCCACTCTGCCTTTGATCTTTTTCTCTGTTTGATAATATTTTATCCAATGTACCTCAGGGCTGTGACTGTTGGACATTCTAAAGAGGAAATCAATGGGCATAGATTTACAATTCTACAATATAAGGTTTTAGAACAGAATTACATTTCTGTGAAATTCATCCTCTGCAGGGAGTAAGCAAAGAACAAGTTTTGCCCAGTAGCGACCCACAGTTCCAACTGAAGTCAGTGAGATTTTGGGAAGAGAAAAAATGAAATGTCTGTAACCAATGGGTCTAGTGATATTTCTGTAATAAGAACCAAGGGGTTTAAATGTAGGTCCAAAGGGAAAAGGGAGCATATGGAGTCCTGGCAACTGAAATAGTCAGTGTAAACCCAGCTGTGCTTCATCAGGGAATAATTTGACCCTTGATTTTTCCATCATCCATATGGAGATAGAGAAATAAAAGGACTAAACAAGTTAAAGAAAATGACGCCATTATCCAAAGGGATAATTGTCTGTGCTGTACCTCCAGCACAGGGGAACAGCACGTGGGAAGGACTGAAGAGTTGCACTCAATACTTTTGTCAATTCCCTTATCTGCTTTTAACAGTGTGAAGCTCTGGTTAGATTGTGCAGGTGGTGAGAATCATGACTCAAGGGATACAGGGACAAATCCTCACCATGGTGCAACCCAGAGCCAGGTACACTTGTGCTGCTTGCTGTGCTTCTGCTTACGCTGGAGGCTGCTGAGCCCTGTGGAGATCCCCTTTGCCAGCTGAGAGCCCAAAGAGTTGCAGGGATATCCAGTGGCAGCACAGAGCCCTGTGCCTGGGGGATTCCTTGGCAGCCTCAAATATAACCCAACTAGCATTTGAGCTGAAGTGCAGAAGAAATGAGCACAAGAAAGGATTATTTCTTGCTCCCATAGCCACGCAGGGACAGCAGTAATGTGTGGGAAGTGATGTCTTCAGGACTCCCCTGGGGTTTACTGAACAGGAGGTCACCAAGTCCTGGCTCTCCCTTCCCACCTTTGGGAGTAGGAGTAGGATCTTGCAGTAACAGAATGTATTCAATCTATTAAAATGGCATAATAAGATATTCCTGACCAAAAGAGGCACAGTAAGTCCTGCTGTGTCTCTAAAGATGTTTTATAAAGGGCAGAATCACACTGAGCTTGTGAGAAGAAGGCTGCTGATAAGTGATCTGATCTGAAGCCAAGAGTTGCAGTGCAGGATGCTGCCTGTGGATTCTTGCAGAAAGCAGTCTGGACAGTCACCCTTTGTCTTTAGCGTGTCCAGTCAAAAGTTTTTGAGTTGTAGAAATGAGAGCTTAAAGAAAATTTGTCTTTTAGGGTCAAGACTGATCTGTCTTGGAATGAAAGGACACCACAGTGTTCCTGAGACGGAGCAGTCCCCTGCAACAATATCCAATGCATTATCCTTGCCAATGTTTATCTGAAATGGATAATGTTATAAGCCTACCTGAAAGCAGAGGTTACAGGCCAGGAACAGTAGGATTGTGAGCCTTCCAAGTATGAATCACATCACGAGCAATTTTTCCCTGAAGGGAGAAGAGTAAGAAGGTAGATAAGGAAGATAATAATGACTGCTTCTTAAAGTGCAATTAACCAATAAACATGTACATTTCTTCTACTGGAAGTAAAGATAATGTTTCTTTCCCCTTTCCTGAAGTGTCTTGTCCTAAGTTAAGGGCTGGCTTAAAACAAAAAAAATCTGTTCCAGGGTGCCAATACTGAGGTGCCTCTGTCTGCAAGTCAGTCCTGCCTGGCACCTCTCCTCCCCTTTCATGGTGTGCTGGCTGCTCTCCATAGCCATCACTCAGCTCCTTGCATCTTCAGCACCTGCTTGGGCCAGGTCCCACAGCTCAGATGCACTGTCATTATTACAGGGCTTGGGAATGACTGTTTGTACAGCACCATAAATTCAGGGGAAACTCTTTAGTGGCTGCTAGAAAATTCTGAGCCTAGTCTCAGCTTGTATTTTCTGGCCTCTAATGTGTGCACCCCAGTGCTGGAGTTAATACCTTCTGTCTGGCACAGTGTTATTGGGCCGGCTGTTCAGTATGCTCTAGGAGTTACTCATCTTCCTCTATCTAATGAATACATTTTGCTTTCTCACAAAAATGCTTCACAAATATGAGAGAACAATACAGACAGAACAATCATGTTTCAAGGTGTCCCATGGATATTTTTTTGCTTATTTCCTCTTTGCTTCACCAGTTGTCAACATAGTGTTCCTTCTTGTTTTAGATCCAAGCCCTTCTCGAATTTTGAGAGGATCTATAAAGGTTTTGCATTTATTTCAGGCTTTATCCAGGATTACAAGTATATCTCTGGACTTTTTACAGCAGCAATAATGCTGGTGCTCAGTTGCAAACCAAGTGAAGTTTTCTGAAGTAACTGTCCTCTTCTTAGAAATATACAAAGAAAAATCACCTCTCCATCCTGTGAGACCATGTGCAGAACAATCCTAGTCATTGGTTTTGTTTTTCTGTTTGGTTTTTTTTTTTTTTTTTTCAGATCTTGTAGGCCTTAAAAACATTTCTAAAAGAGCTAGAAATTTACTTTTCTTAATGGCAGATTAATCCATCTTTACATTTGTCATTTGGGATAGGAAATATTCAAGAGACTTAATATTACGAATGGTTATCTCTGACCAAAATGATTTAGTATGTAGTCATTTACATTCATTACTGTGAGGATTTAAACTATCTTTCAGTAGTAAAAGGCTGTGAAGTGTTCTCATGTTGTAATAAATACAGAGCTTACTCCACTAAGAGCATGGCAGAGGGTACATCGATATTTTAATAGGTGAGTTTGCAAACACGTACACACAGAACATAAAGGTCTATAACCAGAAGGACAAGTCTGCATAAATCCACACCTCCTATTGCCCAGAGAAGGAAACACTTGGCAGTTTTATGACACTTGAAGCTGGTGAGTGGCTGATTCTGGGAAAGGCTAAAGACTTTCCTTTCCTTGGTACAGAAGTTGATATTAAATATACGTTATTTTCTGGATGTTGTTGAATTATGGAAATTAAACAAGCAACCAATAAAAAAAACCAAAACAACCCCCAAAACCAAAACAAAACACCAAAATACTGTGTAGTAAGAGCACCCTCAACTGTTGTGTTTGCTTGTGAAGTTCATGTGTTACGAGGACCTAAGGGCTGTTTCATCTTTCTAGGAGGCTGGCATTTTAAATTAATTTTCTTGCAGGAATATCATTCAGAGTTACTTCAATAACTTTGAGATTAATTTTTGCTGTATTTCAGAGCAGATAACAATAGCCTTCACAGTGTCCATGGTGATTGGATTGGTGATTGGAGGGATCATCTGGGCATTTTTCACCTGCCTGTCCCGTCGCAGAGCTAGTGCCCACATCTCCCAGGGGAGCCCCTCATCCTTCAGCCGTCGGTCCAGACCCTCCTCCCATGGCCACACTGCCGGCAGGACTGGATTTTACCGCAACAGCAGCTGTGAACGTCGGAGCAACCTCAGCCTGGCCAGCCTCACCTTCCAGCGGCAAGCCTCCTTGGAGCAGGCCAATTCCTTCCCCAGGAAGTCCAGCTTCCGTGCATCCACCTTCCACCCTTTTCTGCAGTGTCCTCCCCTGCCTGTGGAGACGAACAGTCAGCTGATCACCCTCACTCCCACAAACACCACCACAACCCTTGTGGCAAGCACCACCAACAGCTTGAGTCGACCTGAATTCCACTGGTCTAACAACAACCTCCGCATCTGCCACTCCACGCAAACCCCACCTCCCGCCTATGAAACCATCATAAAAGCTTTCCCAGAATCCTGAGCTTCGTCCTCATTGCAAACACACGTGTGCATCTTAGGAGGAACCTCAATTATCTCAACAATGTCCTGTGCATGATGAAGATCTCTGAGAAGTCCTGGCTGCAGCTGCATAGGGGACATACTTTGCCAAGAGGCATGTAGAAGTGATTTCATGGAGCCCAACATCCCACTGTCTGAGAGATCACTTGTCTGTGCACTGCTGGCTTTTATTTACTGCTCTGCTGTATGCTTGCAAATTTATAGTGTTATATCTTTAATTGCAGCTATTGTCTCTTTATTTTAGAGGGAAAAATGCTGCCGCATAAAAACGAAATCATTTCTTGAAGAAACAGATAATACTAGAGATTACTGATATACACAGCACATCAATGCAAATGTCACTGTTCCTTTTTTTTTTTAAGAAGTTTTGATTTCACATGCTTTTGTTACATTTTCAGAGACCACCTCCTGTTACCCACCTTCTTGCCATAACCCCAGAAAAGCTTCAGTCTGAGGAACCTTAGATGCAGACCCCATAGAGGATGCAGTCCTGGCTGCTGTAGACATCCTGTTCTGTTGATTGCAAAGATATGCTCTGAAAAGACTCCATATTAGGGATGCTTGTTTCAAATTCCCCACATTGTGGGAAAAAAAAAAATTGAAGTATATATAGTTTTATGAACAAAGTTTTGAACAACATACTAAATGCATTATAACAATTATAAAGACTTTTCTGTCAGCAGCCAGCACAACAGGTAGTCATGTTTTAATACTAAATGAGGCTGTATGGGCAGAGGCTCCTCATGTTTCATTTTTCTAGCTCTGGCTATCCAGATAAGCAGTATGAATGACAACTATTTTTTAATTAAGTTTCCTGATTTCCTATGGGATTAGTCATTTCCTTATTTCAAATGGTTTTTCTCAAATTGTACCAACGTTTAATTTCTTCTTTTATTCACTGAAATCTTGTCTTTCACTAAAACAAGATTTCAGACATCTGTGGCTGAATACAGGGATTGTATAATGAATTGGGATATGAAGATAAAGATGAAGTATTTAGTTGAGGCTTACATGTATTCTTGACTTTTATATGTGTGTCATGCCAAGCTAACCCCTGGCTTAGTAGAGACTAATTGCAGTAATATGACAAATGTTCAGGATTTGGAAATAACAGAGACAAATGGGATCCAAATTAAGTCTTATTATATCAGTTTCCTGTTAAATTTTTCATGTGCAAATTAAGGGTAAAGATTTTCCACAAGTAGAGGAGCTGTCCACACTGCAAATATGCCTGTTGTTTCTAAAAGGCTTGGGCAATACCAGCCTCAGGACTCCCGATTCTGAGGAGGCTTCTGCAGGGAGAACAAGTTCTTGTCTCCCTTCTGGGAGAGACAAAGATTCAGCAGCTTATGAGAGTGGGCAAAATGCTTAACGTCTCCCAGATTTTCCAGGCTTTTGGAGACTGGCAGCATACATCCCTTTGCTAAGATCAACATCCTTCAGGAAACACTGACATTGATCTCTGATCCGCAGTATTCCAGCCCAATATCCACCCATTCACAAGTAATGCTAAATACATTGAGCTTAAAAGCAATACTTACTGTAAACAAGTATTCCTTATTGTAAAGTCAAATTATTTTGCATACTATTTACTGACTGAATTTCACTGTTTTATTTTTAGTGTGCAGCACATCTGGAGAGATGTATGTCATTGCTAGAAGAACAACCATTTACAGAGTTTACAGAGTGTTTCACTGTGGACACTATGGTTCTGGCACACCCAGAACTTGCTGATAGGATTGTAACACTCCATTTGGCTGATCACAGGCTGCAGAATCAAAATAGCAGTCCTCTGAAGAAAGAAAGAAAGAAAGAAAGTTATGCTTTTTCATTCATTAATATTTTTTTTACATTTAGAGATTTTCTGAGTCTGGTGAATTTCATTGCATGCAAAAATATGTTCAAAGTGTCCTTCCTATAGAATAGGTGATGCAGCCTATTCTAACCTGCCTACAAAAAGTAGAATTCAAGCCTGCTCCCTTTGTTTAGTGGGTTTTATGGATTGTGGAAGGGACAACTTACCCTAACAGCTGTGTACCCAGCGTGCACCCAGCTGGCCAAAACTGCTTGTTCCTTGAGAGTGAAATAATTTTAGATGAGTAAATTTTTACTTCTGGATTGTAAGTGCACGTTACATTACAGTAGAACTTTCCACAGCACAATTATTACACAATTATTACTTGTATTATACTGTATTTAGTAAACATTGTAAAGAGGGAAGCTTAAATGCACTGTATATTTTTTTCCTCCTGAAATCTGCACTGGATATAGAAGTATTTCTTATGTGCCCTGGAGTAGGGAGGCTAAAAAACCACGTTTTGTGCACAGCCAATATGACTGTCAGAAGCCTAAAACTTGTTTTCACATCTGAAAGAAATGTTTTGCAAGCATTCAGGAAGCTTTGGAATGTGGAATAAAGTTAGATGCTATGATCTCAAGCTCATGTTTTTTCTTAATGATGAATACAGTGATTTGCATCAAGGATCCTTTAAAGGGAAGAGTATTATCTTTAATTATGCAAGCTGATACAGTTAGAAATGTGAATGGGGACTCCCTCCTTCCTTTGCTTCTGTGGGGAAACACCCCAAAACTGAAGATGTTATTTGAAGTCAGGGTCAGAATTTGCCCTATGAGAATGGCTTCAAAGGATTACAAGTGAGAAGGTCTCTCACAAATAACAGTGCTTACAGGTTTTAAATCCACTGCTTTTTAAGTACTTCAGCTTCAATTCACATTGTGTTTGAGCAAATGATTGCTTTAAGCAAAAGGGCAATCACTATAAGGTTCATGCTTAAATGGACTCATGCACATTTTATTGCATTAGGACTAAAGCACACTGCACAGGACCAACCCCCAAATTAACAGTGGGATTCAGGAATCATTGTGTGTTTGATATGCAAAAAATATTATATTTGCTTGATGAAATAATCTTTTATTTCAATTTAAAATACTAGAAAGAGGAGCTGAATTAAAACAGCATGTTACTGCAGGTTTCAAGATTTCAGAGCATTCACAAGCATGAATTGAACTTGACAATTATTTTGCATGTAATACAAATAAAATGGCGCTACCAGAATCACATAGGGACTGATAGGCAGAACTTTGATCAACACCCAGATATCCTGACACCTTGTTCTGAGTAAGCAGATCTACTTCTCCTCTTCATGAAGAGAAATGCAATCCTGTTATTGTCCATGTCCACAAAAAAGTCACTCCAGTTATGGGTTCATACAGAAGGCAGAACTTGACAGCTGTTTGTCAGAGAATATTTATGTTCTATATAATTTTTACAAAAGTAGCTCATGCTATATTCCTTGACGTTGCATCATTGAAGAGCTGCTGACCACCTCTTTGGACAGCTACTGATGACCATACTGTAACACATTGAATATGCAGTATTTTTGCCAAATCACATTTTAAAGTTCACTTGTAATTTATCATGAAGTTTTTGAATCATCTCAAAATCCATTCTTAAGTATAAACTGAAAACTATGCTCGCTGGAAATATCCTCTCAGAGGTGAAATGACACATGCCAGATGCCTGACCTATAAGCATTTGATAAAATTAGGTGATGTCTATGATGCAGTACAGCTTCTGGAACAAAAAAAGAGAAAGAAAACACTAATTTGAAATTTACCTCTGCCAAGTCCAGAGCAGTCTAAAGAAGAAGGCATTGATATAACTTCAAAATACTGAGAACAATATTTTAGAAACTACACTTAGAAAGTCTTAAAACTCAAGGAAAATACCTGTACCTTTTTGTATTCATTTGGGTCTCCTAATAAAAGTGATTTTTTAAAGAGATTGAGTATTTGCAGTTCCTGTATGACTTTGTTTGCATATTTAGCTTTCTGAATGCCAAAAAGGATGACTAGATCCTAATCTCTTTTTCAATCTAATATTAATATTGGCTACAGCTGACTCAGTATTTTTCAACCAGCTGGTCTAGAGAGTTCTGAGAAAACTACTGCAGCACTCAATAGGTGAACCACAGCGGGCAGCAGCTCTTTTTGAAGCACACAAAGCAACAAACTGTCTCACACTGTAGCAGCAGCAACACCAGTGACTCCACTACAGATCTCTGGCCTCGCTGCCAGGTGGGATCTGTGCATTATTCCATGCTTTTGCCCTCAAACAGTTTGCAGGTTAAGGAAACAACTCTGGAGGAGTTTGGTTTGTGAGTCTTGTTTCTGCTTTTGGCTTCTGTGAAAGCTTTTGGCTTCCATCTGACGACACCGGTGCATGACTGTGGCAACGCCTGATGGGCATGGACTGGATTGAGGAGCTATTTCAGTGAACATGTTTCCTGTCTGCATTCCCAGAGACATTCTGCATCAGAGACATGTTTTCATCAATTTAGCAGCAGAATCAAGTGATTGTGTGCTGAGGGTTGTGAAGGAGCAGTTGCCCTATTTTAGAGCAAGGAGTTCTTTTAAACAAGAGTAGCTTAATCATGAAAGGGATTACGCACAGTGATGGGACTGAGATAGCAGGAAATTGGATTTGCTGATTTAGGACATAACTGTCTGATGTGCCTATGACTAGGAGCAGTATGGAAAGGCACTGGAATGCAAAATTATTCCTGTCTAGTTCATGTTGGACTTGCATCCATATCAATCCACTTTATTTTATAGCAGCATGTTGATGTGTATGAAGGAAGGATGATGCTGCTCTCTTGTTCCAGCTTAAGAAGAGCACAAACCACAGCTGGCAGTGATATGCATTTCTTTGACATGTATGGAGAAGTTGCTGATGATTAATTGCACATTGAAATGGGATGAATCTTCTAGACTGATCAGTCTAGTGCTTGAGTACATGGAGAGGCAAGCAGGAGTCCCATTTTTTGCCTGTGCTCTGTTCCTGTACTGTATATCCTGGTGATCTTCTAAAGTTGTTGGTTTTTTTAATAAGAGGGAAGAACTCCCTTTAAACCTTTTCTAGACAGATTGTAGGTTTTTTTTTCTCTTTTAGTGCTTCTCCATTTACTTCCAGAGTATCTATTGGTGGGTAAGTATGATGATAAAAATACACAAATCTTCACTCTATCTCATTCTTTTGTTGTTCTGCCAGAACTTTCTTATATAGAAAATCACTTTGAGGAATTGATTGGTTTGTGTGTGATAAGCTCTCTAGCACTAGTTTGCCAGCATCAAAGCACTGATCTTTTTTTCTTTTTTTTCCCCCTAATCCCTTGGGCAAATGTCATGGAAAGACACAGACACCTTTTTGTCTGTACTGAGTGGCAGACAACATTTAGAAAATTTTTGAATTGCCTTGAAAAATTCTCATAACTCCACAATGCACAAAGTCATGATGAAGATATCTTTGGGTAATATAAAACTTACTTCTATAAAAATTCCTGCATGAACAAGAACACATTTTTGGGTACTTGTATATACACTAAATTAAATCTTTCAAAGCTTTTAAATGCTTCTAGGCATTGAATCACTTCTGACAAGGAAACTGAACATTAAATACATTTCCACATCATGTAATCATGTTTGAAATGTATTAGCTTAAAAAAAAAATTAAACTATCTCTGAGACACCAAAGTTAAGCATTTTCAAATTTTTATCTCTTTCACCAATACATGGAACCTGCTCTAGGGCAGAGATATTCCCAATAAAACCAAAAATATATAGAAGAGAAATAAGAACACTGCGAAAGCTCAGTGTAGATTGACAGGATTCAACTAATCCAAATGCAGTGGAGAATGGCAGATTTACCATGACTTCACAAAATAAGGGAAGTGTGTGTTTGATGTCCTGACAATGTTCCTGAAAGATGCCTGAAATGATCATTCCCTGATCCAAAACAAAGCATATGCATCTACATGCCTTCTGACAGACATTTTACGGGTACTGAAGGCTAGATGTCATCACATACATTTGAGTGCATTTTCTCAGTTCACAGAGGTATAAGTAGATGTTCCTCCTTCATCCAAAGCACCTGTAAGACATTGAATGGCTAGGTGATTTAAAAGCTGCTTCCAGTGCTGGGCATTACAAAGATTTAAAAATAAACCAGGAATGTTTCAGACAGTCTTGTTGTGCTTATACTCAAAATCTGAGTCACTAGCAATCAAAAAGTTTCAAGGCTGTTTATTTAACAGCACAACAAAACAGTTGCACTGGTTTTGGCTGGGGTTGGTTAATTGTCTTCACAGTACTGGTACAGGAGCACGGGGATATTTTTTGGATTTGTGCTGAACACAGGGTTAATAAAACAGAGATGTTTTTGTTACTGCTGACCAGGGCTTACTGCAGAGCCAAGGCCTTTTCTGCTTTTCCTATATAATATGGCAAGGGAAGTTGGGGGTGCACAGGGGGTTGGGAGGAGACACATCGGGGACAGGTGACCCAAACTGACCACAGGGATATTCCAGACCACATTATGCCTTGCTCAGAATGGATAAAGTGTGAGGAAGAAGAAGAAAAGGAGAACATTTGGAGTGACGGCCTGTCTTCCCAAGTAACTCTTATCTGCGATGGGGCCCTTCTCTCCTGGACACCTGCCTGCCCATGGGAAGCCATGGATTAATTCCCTGTTTTGCTTTCTTGTGTGCACAGTTTCTGCTTTCCCTATTGAACTGTTTTTTGTCTCAGCCCATGAGTTTTCTACCTTTTGCCCTTCAGATTTTCTCCCTGATCCTGCTGCTGCAGGAGTGAGTGAGGGGCTGAGTGGGCCTTGGTTGCTGGCTGGGTTAAACCACAATAGTGAATAAAAAGAAAATAAGAAATATACTGTATTATATATTGCTGTACTTAAGGGGTAGGTTTGCAAATGGGATATGCTAGACACACAACTGAGGGCCTTGCTGCACAAGCCCAATCCAGAAAAAACTTGTTCACAATCTACCCTTAACCTTCCAAATGCTCTGGTTGACTGCTGGTAGTTTAATCTATATTGCTCTATTATTGGCTGCAGTAAGATTACTCATATATTTAATAACTCTGTTGAATCAGAATATAATTTCATAAAGCACATAATTCCAGTTTAGGAACTAGCTTGATGATAATTTAGAATTTTTGTCTGTCAAATGACTTCTGTTTCTTGAAAGTTTCTTCCCTGTGAAAACACATGACTACTCTGCCCATCTTGCCTGCCCAGTTTCTCTCTGAGCACAACATAAAAATTTCTGTGGGGATATAAGGGTGGTCTTTCCATCCTTGTGCAGACACGAGAGACTGACAACAAAGGACATGGTGAATCAACGCTTGGCCATTCCTTCTATTATTTGATGTGAGAGCAGTGTTAGGAACCTTTGGATTACAGCCTTGTAATCTTGGTACTTCTGTTCAACAGAGGTTTTTGCATTATCTCATTTCTCTGGATAATGTGCCTATGAAATTGGATAACAGCAAGAAAGACTAAAGGGAAGTTTTTCTCGATTCTCACTCTGGTAAAGATCATTTCTGGGGGGGCATTTAGGTGGGCTTGGAAAGCAAAGAAGAGCAAAGATAGTTCTAGCATCAGACAATCAGTCTCTCCTCTAACTGTGAGGCAAACATTACAATGATCCTGCTTGTAATCAAGATTGTCTGAAGACAAACTGTCCTCAGCAGGACAGTCTCTTAAAAGCTTGTGAAAAGATTGTTTTTAATCTTTACTGCCTCTGGACAGCATGAGTAATTGACAAAATGCATTATTCTGATAGATCCTGAGAGATGTCCCTTTGGGTTCAGCTTTGTCTGGAGCTTTCTGGAGAACAAGGCGAAAAGGAGTCTGAAATTTTTTTAATTACTCCAGTTTCTGGCTTATTTTCACGCTCTTAATTTGTACATGACATGCATTTCTTAGTGACCCTGTAACCTTTTATCTATTACGACAATTTTACTTGGCTATCTTTTACTGTGTGCACAAATTCTGCATGAAGAATTGTATGCAACCTTATTAGTAAGCACAGTTATTTACTGGGTAGTGTACATAGTAGGTAGCTAAAATATGACTACACTGCACATTACTATGCTCTTCAGCTTCCAAGCTGACAATCATTAAGTTTTTCCCAGCCTGCCAGTGGTAGTCAAGTTGGGAGATGCAGCCCTTGTTTCTGCTTGGGAGAAGCTGATCCTTGACCTTGTGTAGTCACAGACACCTGAACCACAACTGTGCTGCAGATGAGCTTTCTGAGCCATAAAATTCTGCATGGAGCAACGTGCATAAGGGAATAGAGGCCAAGACAGGACTGTGGATTCAGCTTCAGTTTAAACTACCTTTTGTATTAAAAAGCAAGCTATACTATTCAACATATTTGTTTCAAGATCTGAGGAAAGGGTAAACCTCCTTGAGCCAATTGTTCTGCTACCATTTCACTCTGAAAGTCTTTGAACCCAGTGCTCAAAATTACTACAGTTATTGAGTAATGTCAATAGACAAAGAAGCCCTGTCTGGGTAATCTTCTAACCATTCTGAAAGATCCTCCCCGCTCTTTCCAAGCTGAAGCTTCTAGAAGCAACCTGAGAGCATCTCTGAAAATAAACCAGGAAGAATACCTGCAACAAATGACCTTTTCTTTCCTTTTCACACCTACTGTTGTGTGGGTCTGTGATATAATGTTCTATTGTGACATTGTGTGATTTCACATCTATGGAAAATTTTTCTATTAAACCAAATAATATCTCAGGCCAGACAGAAAAATTACCTGTGACTTGGACTGCTGAAGTGTACAGAATAATTATATACTACATTAACTAATACTTGAAAATCCTGTAGTTACATGCTGGAAAATAGTTACACAGTTGTTTTTACTGTGCAGCTATCAATGTAACCACATGATTGACACAGAGTCACCAGGGGCAAGATTCAAATCTATATTAATAATTTATGAGTTCATGATTTAGTACAATTTGAACAGAAAGTTTAGCAAATTTTAAGGTGCTAAGGTCCATGGCTTAAGTCTAACAATTAGCAACATTTAATATTGATATTCAATAGTGCTGATTCTGATGCTGAATGTTTCACTTATTTCTGCAGAAATCACTTTATTTGTCACATTCAAAAATGCAAACAAACTGCAGAATATAATTATACACACACACAATGAAAGCACACAGGATGACTATCAAAGGTGTTGCTGTGCCTATTAATGTCTTTTATCTTTGTGATAATTGTCATTTCCCAAAATCTCTTAGGAACTTATTAGTATTGCATCTATTCACATGTACTTAATAAAGGGAAATATATTGACTGTGGTGCTATGTTTACTGGAACACTCTTAATGCTTCATGTAAGATGGAAAGGGTAATAAGTCATTGATGTATTGGCCAAGAAACCAATTAAACAAGACGTAGGAAGTTATCGTTTGTTTGAGTGACCTGTGGAGTTGAACTAAATGTCAAACTAAGTTGGAACTGTATGTCTCTTGTCCATGAAGACTACAGAAACTCTTTCAAAAACAGTCAAGTTCAAATTATATCATTTATTAAGGATGATAAACTAACAGGTTGATATTTTCTTCTATATGGCTTCTTTGTGGCGACTGAATGTGAATATAGATTTCCACAGCCATAATAATGTGCATTAGGCTTAGAGTAGTGCTAGAGACAGCACGTTACACTATGCTCTTTATACACAGGGACAGTTTTAGAAAACCTCTCTCAGCTCTTTTTCCATGAAAACAATAGTGGTAATTGCTTGAGACTGAAGCATTTTTAGCTTGTTTCTGCTCTAGCTTTTAGATGGTTTCCTTTTTCAGCTTGGTAAATAAAGAACTTGTGATGATTAGGTCAGTTCAAGGGATAAAGTTATCTTGGCATAATTAGCATCTTAAGATGAGCCTTCCAGCCCGACTGACGTGGGGTTTTTTATATCCTGAGTTGGTATGTCTGCTCTCACAAGCTTCCAGACAGTGCAATAGTAGCAGTATTCACCGAGGAAGACAAAAAGAATTTGTTCATACAGCCTAGAACCAGCATCTTGTATTATACACAGGAAAAAGGATCCATGCAAAACTGGGGAAGTATACCAGTGTTTTCAGCACAGATGTTACAATTACAACCCATGAAAGATTCCTATCCCACATAGTTACAAATGTGGAAATGGACTAAATTCTCTCATACCTCATGCATTCTTTTGCAAAACTGATGTCTTGAGAAGGCTGACCTAGAACAGACTAGACAGAGTTAAAGAATAAAGTAGGTATTTATTAAAAGGTCTCAGTGAATACACCTTGGGCAGCACAAGAGCCAGCCAGGGCTACACCCAAGATGAACACAAAACAGTCACAAAATGGATGACTGGTCATTCTTTGTGACCATTTTGTGAGACATCTCTCACTTTTATAAGTTCTGGTTCATTACCATACTTGAGTTAATTGTCCAGTTGCAGTTTTAGCCCATGAAGTCCCATCCTTCTTGTCTTTCTCTCTTCAGTCCTTTGCCATTTATGCTCGTGGGCCAGAAATTTGGATCAGTTATCCTTGGGTCCCAGCTATAGAAGGAACTGTTTTGTCTACCTACTCTGTGAAGAGAGCTAACCATCCCCTAATATGAAGCTCAGAATTACACACTAAAGCAGTACAGAACCTGAAAAACATAAAAGCTAAAACCTAAGGCATCTGTACAGGAATTAGTTAAGGAGGCAAAGAGACTTCTAACAGCTTGCCTGCATCTGCAGATGCTCTCCTTGTCATTAGCATCATTAGTTTCCCAAGGAAGCTTGTATTCCCCAAGATCCTGATAAACTTGCAGACTACATAAGGTGACTGTCAATAGTGAATCACAGTGAGATAAGGCACCCTAGGCAGGTTTGGTCTCAGATTTCTAAATTTTGAAATCCACTATGGCACTGTTTATGGGTTTTACATTTAACAGATAATCCAAATGGATTCTGGAGGTTATTTCTATTCTGCATTCCTTTTGTGCAGGTAGAAACAAGAGGACTTCCATAAGGTCCCATCCTGTAGGACACTTCACAGGCCTCAGAGCAGGGGGAAAATGTAGGGACATGGGTTTGAAAGATTGTTCTTAGTATCTGTTTAGATAATTAGATATTATCTTAGAGACATTTACACATGTAAGAACATCATAAAAAATAAAGTAATTTTTCAAAGGTTCACCATAGAAAATCCAGTTTTGTATATCCAAAACCATGAAGAAAAGAGCAGGGTAAAAATGAATGGGAAATTCAGACTTAATGTTATGACATCTAAAATACACATTCTTGTCACATACAAAGGTTATTTTAGATTTTCCAAGAAGAAGATTGGGTTGGAGTAGCTGGAGGAGGACGGAAACATACCTGGTAATGAAAGAATCATCTGATCCTTAGCTGAAATTTGAATAATATAACTGTGCTGATAGAAATAGGGCATATTTCAGAGAGCTTGTTCAAAACAAAGAATACAACATGACCAAACCGGAAACTAATTTTCTTCCTGACAAACTTTGGATTACCATGTGGTTTTCTGGGCTTTAAGGGAAATGGAAACCTTTTGAACAAGTCAGGTGAAACATTAGGAGGAGATTGCTTTGAAAGAAAACCAGATATGTTAAAGCTCCTGTTAAAGCTTGCATAGTCACAGATCCTCCTGTGGTATGAGTGCAGAATACATGTGTCTGATAGCGAGAGGAGGATGGCAAAAACATCACATCCATGCTAAAGAATGAGAAGGAATTTGAACTGACACTTCTAGGACAGCTGCATATCATGAGGCAGATGGACATGAAGGAGTAGTCCAAGCACATACCAGACAACATAAGCATATGCAGAACAAAATATCATCCCAAACCACTTTGGAGTCTTTGAGAGAAGCTGAGATTGCATTCTGGGGTGAAGGAGTAGAGATATGAAAACACAGAACTATACTAGAAGCATTAGGAGTTTTCCCAGATAACATCCCAGGCAAGGGGGAAAGAACCTTGTAAATATCACAGTATTCAGCAGCTCTCTTGCATGCCTTTTGCTCATCATTACACCTATTCAGAAGTTTTAACCAAGTAGGTCTCTGACATGGATGATGGTGATATACCCAGACATACAAATGCAAGCAGTAGAAGTCTGTTTGGGAGTCATGGGCATAATCCAAATGCTCCAGTGATTTTGAAAGGTGGTTTGGAAAATTGTTAGCCCACATGGATTAATAATGCAAAGGTACCACCTGGAACAGGAGGAACTTGTTCAAGTGGTGTAGGCAGTATCATGTTTGTTAATACAATTTACATGTTGCAGGAGTTTGCTTCAGTTGATAACTCTGTTCTGAGGATCCAAACTTTTGACCTGAAAGCAGGACTCAAAAAGGGTGAGAAAGGAAATGAAGGCTCCCCTGTTCCACCTGTGACCCTCCCACAGCTTGGGATCTGAGGAGACAAGAACTATTCTCCTGAATGTTTCTGTTGCAGAAGGCAACTCATGAGTTTTTAATTTAAAAATATTTGTCTGTGTTTTATTCTGCTTGGCATTACATTTCTGAGTCTGCAGAACTCACTCAGGCTAAAGGTATGTGGATTGTATTTCTGTAACAAAACTTACCTAAAAGAACAAACAGATGGTTTTCTCCTTATTTTTTCTGAGAAGCATTCAGAGACAGCTGCAAAGAAAGTGATGCTGGAAAAAGTTTCAGCATTTTCCTTTCATCATTTCATCCATTTTTTCAAACCAGGTGATATTGAGGAATATGAATATTTATGAGAGTGGGATCCAGCAGCGCAACATGATGCTGAAAGCAGATATTGGAGAATATGCTAATCATGTCATTAAAATATTAGAGAAGGCCAGGTTAGTTTATCAATTTTTAGTCATATTTTTTATTCTTCATACACAGCTTCTTGAATTTTCATGTTATCCCTTTTGTGAAAGTTGAAAAAGCTGTTCTGTTAGCTGCTGACTAGTAGTGCACCATCTGTTCTATAAGCTCTAAAAACTCATGGATCAATGTGCTGTGGCTATGGGATCAAAGGCAGAGTTTCTGAAGTCATCCACAGCAACATGAGCTGTAATGCACAGGGGACATTCTGCTAACCCAATGATTCGTAAGAGAGAGCTCATGAGTCAGTAGAAGTTTCCTTTTCTGATAGAATATGAAAGTCCTAAAACAAGTCTCTTAGTATTTTTATCTCTTTTTTTTCCCAAACAAAATGCTAATTCTATTTCTGATGTAATTCTCTTTTTCAAATACAATTACATGATAAATTTGGTAAATGCTAAGCAGGTCCTTCATAGAACTAAGCTGGTTTCTCTCTTCTAAGGATTTGGCTTTAAGAGATTTTTAGCACATCAATTTCAGAACAGTTTTACATGCTAAAAATAGTTACCAAATCTGACTAACAAACCTTAGAACTCCCGAATTTCTTTCCCCAAATGATTTTAGGTAATACTTGATTTATGTACATTGCACAGCTTTGTATACAAATGGTAAGACAAACTTTCAGAAAACTTTTGCTCTTTGGTCCATCTTGTCTAATTGGTTTTCCATCATTGCTAAATATTGCAATTTTATAATTGTAACTTTTTTGATTTTAATATAATTGTAATTTTTTTTGTTTTATTAAGTGGAACATTAAAGAAGAAATTGAAGCAAAAATGGAGAGTAATCAAAAGATATTTGGTAACACATCAAATAAAGATAAAAGTTTCAGTAAATGTGAGGGTGCTGTGCATCAGGTTTCCTGTAAAAACCACTAAAAAATGCTTGATTTCCCAGGAGTTGCCTGTATTTAATTATTATCCTGGAGATGCTCTTGAGCACTATTTTCTACCAAGTGACACTTCCCTGAAAGGGCACAGGTTTTGTACTACAAAACAGTGGAAGCTACCATCCAAAAAGTGTTCATCTGCCTAGATCTTGGAGGACTTACTTAGGACATCAGTGGAAAAGGGTCTTTTCTCCATCTGTGTGTTTATAAAGAATTATTTTTCTTTTAATGACTGACTCTTATCAAATGTCGAAATAATAGTGCATATAAGCTTCGGGGGGGAAAAAAAAATTGGAAATGTTAGAATTTGGATTGCCATCCCAAACCCTTGTCAGTCATCCCAAGCCAACCTCCTTCAATGAAATGTGAGGAAGGACTAAGGAGAAAGGGGGAGATGGCATCTCTTCTTTAGTTTGTCTTCAAGAAGAGGAGATGGTACCTTGCAACAGGATGCTGAAGGGAAATGAGGCAGTTGTTAGTGCAACTGAAGGGTGCTTGGGGCATTTGGGGCCAATTCAAAGCTCCACTGGAGACTTCCTGAGTAAACAAGAGGAACGACTCGATCCCCCTATGACTCAGTTTCTTTCCTATAGAATAGGGAAAATAAATGATATTGTAAGATTAGATGCATTGCAGATTTCTCAGATCATTAAGGGAGCCCTAAAGAGGTTTCTTTATCAGCACTGTCATCCCTAGAGAGGTTCTGAGGCCGCTTTAGCCGGCCCGGCAGCATGTTGTCCAACCCAGTGTGCTACCTGCAAAAACAAAAGTTACAGCAAACCAGATTCACCAGGTACGGTGTGGAAGGGTGCAGTGTGGTACATCACAGCCCCAAATGGTTCAGTATGGTAAGAATGCCCTGATTCGTCAGCGATTCTCCAATTTTTAGCCTTCTCAGAGCCCGCAGCCACCCATACTGCACATACATAGCAACTGACAGCAGACTTATTCTTCACGCATCCCTCAGACTGAGTTGCCTGCTCCCGTCCTCCCTGCCAGGGACCGCAGTCCGCAGGACTCCTGCGAGACCCTCTCTACAGGCTGCGCTAGCTCAGGCTTGCTAGCGCTAGAAGGAAACTTTCTTCTCCGCTTCCTGCTGCCAGCAGCGTTTGGCTTTTCCCGCAGCGGCGCCCTCGGTGGGAGCGGGACTGAGGAGGAGGAGGAGGAGGAGGAGAGGGGCTGGGAACTGGGCTGAGGAGCGGGAGCGAGGGCAGCCGCGGCCCCCTCGAACCCGCCCTGGCCGCGGGGTCCCGGTGCAGCCTCCCCTCGTCGCTCTCCGCTCCAGGCCAGGAGACCGGGCAACAGCAGACTTCGCAGTGCCCCAGCCACGCGTCCCTGCGCCACCCAGGAGATGGCTTTCCCCTTCCTCTCTCCTCCTGTGAGTAGCTGAGTGAAGACCACCGCGCTTCCCCAGGTCGTACACACTGCACAACGCCTATGCGCCCTAGCCGGGATATTTCTGAAGTGAGGAGATTACGGTGCCATTGATGCTCATCCCGCCATTCCGGAGCAGAATAGCTCCTTCGACCCCTAGTTATGTAGTAACAAGGGGAAAATTTCCTGAAATTAGACTACTGCAGGAACTCTGGTTTTAGTCACAGCTGTCATCCGAGAAACAAATTTCCAGGCATTTTTAATCTAATTCACTTATTCTTTATGTAACTGAATTAGAAAATGTGATTAAGCATCGCAGAATCTTCGGCATTGAGCCTGCCTAACCTTTAGTGAAACATGAAACAGAAAAACTTATTAGAAGTACGAAGAAATGGTGAAATCGTCTGTATGGATTTGGTACAATCGTTACCTACCGAGTAGGAGAATTAGAGGCACAAAAACTCAAGAAAAAAGCAAAACAAAGCAAAAAAAAAGTGGATTATGATCTTTACAGCTGAAATTCTTCCGCGATTGTTTAGCAAGTATTTCAGGGCAGGCATGGAAAAGACACGGTGGGATACTGAAGAGGTGCTTGCTGCAGCAGCACCGTCCTCCTGGCCCGCCCGCGGGTCCCACGCCCACTTCCCCTGTGTTTCTTTCTCTGCTGCCCTCAGATCTCTTTGAGGCAGAGAAAATTCGAAGGAGAAAAATCAAAGGCTTGAAACCGATTCTCCCTTGCTGTGGCATCCCCGAGGTTTGGGCTTAAGACACCTTAGAAGGAAGAGCTGATCCCCCACCTGCTCAGGGGGGTTTAACATACGCTCCTCCAGCCGCGCTCCCTGCGCGCCCGCGCGGCGGAACCGTCACAAGCACCGCCGTGCTCGGCTGCACCAAGAGGCGCTTGGATGTGGGGCTTAATGCGTGTTCCACGTACACGCACTCAGTTTAAACAAGATAGCGAAGAGTAGACCCCGACCCCTGCTAAAATCAAACTAAAACCCGTAGGAAATTTTGTTTTTCAGACCAGCCCCCTGCGCACCTCGGGCGGGAACCCCCATCAGGGACTTGCATGTGCCAGGGACGGAGAGGGACCAGCTTAGCACGGAAACACTGCCGAGGGGCTAGGGAAAGGAGCAACCCCGCGGCGCGGAAGGGGCTCCTCAGGGAAGCACGGGGACTGGGAGAGTGTGGGCTGGGAGCGGTGGGTCCCGGAGAGCGCAGCCACCTTCGCTCCGGCTATCCCGGGTGCGGGCAGGGATGCGCGGTGTGGCGCGCCCGCAGAGCCCGACGGCCGCCTGCTCTCCCGCCTGGCGAGGCGGAATCACCCCTCCGACGGGGCTCCGCTCCTCCAAAATTATTTCATTAACATAAATCAAATAATGGCCGAGGGGGTGAGGGGGAGGGGGAAGAGGTACGCGACTGCTCATGTGTTAAATATAAGTCTCTGACTGTCCTGAACAAAGCGACCGTCCCCTTGGGAAGGGTGACGTCTCTCCAGTAACGTGATTGCTTCTTCGGAAGCAGAAACGTGTAAACGCTATAAAACGCGGTGGCGCGGCGGGCAGCTCAGAGCGTGCGGCGAGACGGAGCCCTCCTCTTCATCCTCCTCCTCCTCGCCCTCTGCTGCC
>NW_005054316.1:8688920-8696421 GCF_000277835.1 Geospiza fortis | reverse complement strand
CGGGCTGGGTCGCGGTGACCGCGGTGTGCGCGGGGGCGGACGCGATGTGGGTCACGGTGAGCCCTGGGACGGCTCCGTGGGGACAGGGCGGAGGGCAGGTTGGTACCTCTGCGGGCTTCGGCCGGTTGAAGGTGCTGTTAGTGGTCCAGCTGAATTAAATCAGATGGCAGAACGGTCCAGTTTGTATTTTGGTAAGAGGAAATAAAGGGTAGAAGGACCAATGAAAAACAGGCAAAAAAGCACTGACTGACTTCCAAAAGGTGTGACTTGAGCCTGTTCGTTTTACACAGCAGCTTTGCACCTTTTTTTTACCAGATAGAAGACTTACATGAATCAGACATATAAATGGTGCTGAAGGTGACTTTAAAATTACAAGGACTTAAGTCTATCTTAGTTTTAGTATGTGACTTTTGCATGTCATCACACGCAGGGATTTCCTACAATGATTTCCTTGTCTGCCACAGAATATCAGAGCAGCCAGAAGGAATGATGCCAAACCACTGCTATGCAGTCAGACTGCCCTTGATAAAATATGACACTTCATAAGAAATTGCAGTTTACGAAAATGTGAAGTAACTGTACATCAGTTTATACAGAGCAATTGCCATGATACATTTGAAGAGATTAAAAGATATTTTGTCTTCTAACATGAGAGAATAAAAACATGTAGAGATACATGACTGCACTTTTTATTTAGTTTGAAGTTCTTGGTGTATTTGCTTTCTTTGGAGAAGGCCTAAGAACCGTTTCATTCTGCATTTCAATGCACATCTTATATCTTAACTGTGAGGTAAGTACGTCACAGGAGCAGTTTTCACTTTGGTGTGGAGGCTGTTAATTTCATCCATCATTTATACAAAATGCAGTTGTTAGGAAAAGCTTCACAGTTGTCACTTGTACTGTGATTGTCATACATTATGCACTGGAATAAATTGCGTTCAGTGACAACATTTATCTAGAAAATATGAATTTGAGAGAAGGATCTGTTATGTCAATTAGTCTACAATTAAGCATGGATTCTACCTGAGAGTGATTTTTGAATTATCCAGATTTCTTTTAAATGCCTTACCAATGAAAGTAGGTAGATGTGCATTTTGATACAAACCAGAATGTTATCTCTAGTAAAGTGTCTCATGTCCTCAGCTAGCTGTACTCTACACGGTTTCTTTCTCCAACAGATTGGGAAACAGAATGTCATTTGATGGAGCCAGTGAACCTGACCATGCCCATGGGTCATTAAAGTCAGAATCAGATATTTTGCAGAACACACTACCTGAAAATGAGAAATTCTATTTTGATCTGTCCAGAATTATTGATAGGTGAGTTTCTTTATTATCATAAATACAAAAGATGATGGACTACTTGATTTCTGCCAAAAAAATTATTCACATTTTCAAACTGAGATAAGGAAAGGAAGACTCAGTTATAGAAGAAAATCCCACAGCCGCTGCTTGAATAGTGGTAGCAGTAGGGATGTCGGCAGAACTGTTGATTGTATTACCATTCTGGCATGATGAATGCTTTCACTTTCCAGGAAGGAGTAAAAAGTATATTGTGAAAATCTGAAAGTTATTTTATGAAATTAGTTCCCTTTTATATGTACAATAGTTAAATTTAGGAAAGCAGTATGTTTGCAAAATGAACATTATCAAAATTTTATGAACCCAGGCTGTATTGTAGAGTTTATTTATTGTCCATTTCAGAAATGCAAGGCATGCTGATGGAATTTTCACCAGTGTCTACAGCCATCTTTTGGCTAAACTTGCTGTGAAGAGATATCTGCATTCGCTTATTAGAAAACGAGTTAGGTGAGGTGACACATTAGGTAGATTTTTTTCCTAGCTGGCTTTATTGGAAATTTTTTTACCCTTCTGTACTCAAGGTCTCCTTTTTGTGATTTAGAGGTACCAAAAGAGAAGCCTATATAATTGTGGCGGAGCTGAAAATCCTATATAAGTATTTAGTGATATTACTAAATGAGAATGTTACTATTTATTTCTGACAGAGCTGTGAGAGGTAGAGCAACAGACACTGCACAGAGCATGGATAAAGTATACTGGGAATATTAGAATGATTATCATGCCAAATTGCTAATTGTTTTCTTCGGAAGTGTTTTTACTAGCTTGGTGGATGAGTGGCAAAAGTAAATACAAAGTGATTGATTACTCAGTACTTAACAACAGGGAAATACACAATGAAATCAATAAATGATTGGTTTATAGTGAAAATGTAAAGGTATAGGGGTTTTTTCTGCTGTCGAACACATTGACAGATGTTTGTGAGATCTGTATTGCAGCAGAATTCAAAAAATGAGGCAAATTTATAGACTAGAGGTCTGGATGCAACTTCCGGACCAATACATCAATAAACTAATGGGCACAGCGTGCTGGGTAGAATCACTGTATAGTTCCCTTGTTTTCAAATCCATAAACAGCAACTGTGAGCCACTGTGGCAATACCACTGAGTGCCTACTTCATATGCTCAAAAGCCGAGTGAAAATCAGGTCCTTCATTTATGTCAGTGCTGCCTTTGTTCCAGAACATACAGTTCCAGTTTCTCATATGCTGTAAACTAACTTAGACCATTTAAAATAGAATACCCTGATATTTCCCAATATTGTGCATGTAGAAAAGACCTCCAGGTTTGGCTTTCACAATGTGTGTTTTGTCTTCTGAAACCTTAGAAGAAGCATTTATAGCTACTTATGTGATGCTCCACTCTACCTTTCCTCAGTGGCAGACTCCACCTCCACTGAGTTCAACGCGAACAGTGATGAGGTCCTTTAAGAGCTTATTGCAACTTAAACCAGGTTGTACCTTGGCATTGTACTGAAATATATTCACACAAATTATAGAAATTGGAATAAAATCTGTTTATTAAAAGGTGCAACCTGGGGTGTGAGAACAGGCAGGAGTCATGAAATCCACACTTAACTATTTAATCTGGCAGAACTCCTGGGACAAGGACTTTAGAAATCATTGACTATGTATCCTAATTGCATAGGCCATGATAAATGAGATGAGAAAACAATCAGTGGAAGGTGTTCCCCAAAAGGCTGAATAACAATTTTTGGAATTTGATCCTTGTTATTAAAATACGTAGTAAGCCGTGGAAGCAGTGGCTTTTTTTCAGCAGAAGAAAGATCTGAAGTCATAGATGGAAATGAAAGATTAAATGAAAAATTGATTTTATTAGGCTAATCAACACCATAAAACTTATTTCACCCATTTAATGGTATTTTCTTTTAAACAGATATCGTCTCTTAACTTTTCCTTTGTAATTGTTGTATTGCCAGCTCCCAGGACAGTCCTGTCAAACGCCACTCTGATGCTGTCTTCACCGACAACTACAGCCGCTTTCGAAAGCAGATGGCTGTGAAGAAATACTTAAACTCAGTTTTAACTGGAAAAAGAAGGTACTACAAGAAAGAACATACGTATTCTTTCCATACTTCTATGGCATTAAGACAAAAAAGGTTTATATCCATGTATGTATACAGAGAGACAAACAAAAGGCACTGAATGTTAATGATTTGATAGCATAGTTTATAGCATGGTTTTCAAATACAGGCAACATTTCTTCCCAGACTGGAACAGACACCACAATCAGAACAGAAGAATAAATAGGAGATGGCATCTGGCAATTTAAAAAATCTTCCAAAAGATTCTTAAATAGTTTTGGTTAGAAAAAATCTTCTTAAAGAAAAAACCCACAGAGCTATGGAACACAAACAACAATTTTATAAAGAAATACATTGAAAATTTTCTTCTCTGTGAACACATGAAATGAAAATTTGAAAATCCCTGAAGGGCTATATGTCCTCATCAGTATATACATTTTTGTAGACCTTGTATTCTGTTTGTATATTCACTCACTTAGACAACTACTTTTAAATATCATGTCTCTGTATTTATTAAAAATGCTATTTCATATGTTCTGTAACACTATGGTTTAAAGATAAGAAAATGTGCAGAAGCTACAGTTAGAAGAAGGCTTTGCTTTCTTTGCTATTTCTTCTGAGAGCAATAAAACTTGTTTCTGATCCACAACAGCCAGGAAGAACTAAATCCTGCTAAACTTCGAGATGAAGCAGAACTTCTTGAACCATCCTTTTCAGAAAACTACGATTCTGTAGATGAGCTGCTGAGCCACCTCCCACTGGTGAGATGCCAATATTGTCTTTTCTCTTGCTATCTGTAACTTGATCCATAAAATTACATTATTTGTACATGGAGTGTGGCCTATCAGAAAATCAGGATACTCTAGGAAAGAGAGTCATGTTCCATGAAAAGCTTTATATTTCTAATATTTCTTCACTCATTGTGTCTGAATAAAATAATAATTTCAATAATAAGCTTTATGTTACCACATGATTGCTGCTATTGAAAATTCCTAATTAAATGGCACTGTTCATAATGCACCTAACTCGCTTGGGTGTTTCAACCAGTGAGCACTGCAGCATAAAACCAGAAGTGACTGATTTTTAATTACAAAGATGATTATTTCTTCAGAGAACAAACTTAAGAATATTTTTTAAATTAAAAAAAATACTGCAGCTTTTGTTTAACATCTTTTTCATTAGAAAGAAGTTGCCCCTAGAACTAAGAGCATCAGCAAGATGAGCAGTACTCAAGTACTTAAGAAAATACTTGACATGCAAATCTTGCAGTTACTGTTTTCCATTTAGCTACTGTTATTTTTTCTAAAGTCATTCACAATTATTTTCTTTTTAGTTTACTGAAACATAATCCCTTCTACATCAACACTTGCAGGAACAAATATTGAAAGGGTAAGGTAGAAGTGAATTTGGCTTGATATTTTTGAAAATGTATTGTGAAATTGGTGATGGGATAGTTTTTGGCATTCAGCTGTGTCTCAAAAAGTAAGAAGAAAGATTAAAAAGCTATTCTTGAAGATAAAATTTGGAGAAATGTCTTTTCTTGTATCATGCCGAACCACCCATCCCTCTGACCCAAAAAAGAGGTTTCCTTTCAAGACTGAAATATAATAAGAAAATAGTCTTTTCCTTTCTGCAAATGTGGCAATTCCTCTAAAGCTCCTGAAGGTTAGAAAGGACATAAACTGCTTATGCATTGAGGAATTAAATAATTTTTAAGCAAAATGATTCTGGAAAGAAATGCTCTCTCTGGGCAAGAATAATGCAAGAAATATGTGCTCTTGGATTTTGCAGCTTTTCAAAGTTCTAGCATTAACGAAGGGAGAAAGAATAGTGGTGCAGCAGGTCGTAGATAAAAACATTTTCAGTCCTTTCCATTTTTATTGACTTTACTGATGAGGCAGATCTACCTGTAGGTGAATCAGTATTGACTGTTACTTGGCATTTTATTGCAGTGCCCAATTGCTAATATAGTGTAGAAAGAGCAACCTGGATTTTGTGTATCCAATTCAAGGATACAGATTTTTTCAAAGTGGGCAATTCTGTGCTGTAGTAACAATTTTAGTGTAATCTGCAGTAACATTTTTAGTCCTTCAACCTTTCTTTTCTCATCCCACGGTCCGGTCTGAGTGTAATGCCCAGCAAACCCCCTGTAAGCAGCCACATCTCAGCTTGCCAGTCCCAAGCACAGCAATTGTTTTGTATCAAGCGTTACTCAATGCCCGCTGTCTGCCCTCATACATGATGCAACTGCTTGCAAAAGTGACTTCTAAAGCACATCTCTCCTTTGCTTTTCAGGACCTCTGAAGGACACCTGATAAAGTCTATGACAAGAACAAGCTATTTTTGAGTTCCACATAGTATTTCAAAGAGATGACTTTAGTCATCAAACCAGAACAAATATGTTGTGAAGTGAAAGTTGTGATATATTTGTTTCTTACGTAATAAAAGTTGATATTTACATTGTAAATATTACTCTAGCATTCTCTACTGAAAGCTGTACATATGGATGCCAGTTTAACTCATAAGAAGTCTGTGAGTCCATATGCTGTAAATCCTTTACTTCAATAAATTCATTTGAAAATGAGTGTGCAGCTGAAAAGAGCCCATCATGACTAATTAATTGGCTTATTTTAGGTGTGTTCCAACTTCAGAAAAACATGTGTAATGATAAGGAAACATTTCTAGATAGCCACATAAAGAACATGTAACAACATGAGGGGAAGAATGTCCAAAGTGTGTAAAACTGCTTTACAAAGATCTCTGAAGGTTATTGCCAAGAAATGCTTTTCTAGCAGTTTACCAAGCAATCAAGCAATCAGAAAAAATTAATAAGAATTTAAAAGTTTTTGACCTCCAGCAGTATCTTTGCTTCTGGTTCTCATTTTTAATATTTCACAGCATATAAATTATATTAAGACCAGAAATGTCTCCTTTATTTTCAGTTGTGTTTCAGATGCTCTGAGGCTGACGAAGCACTAAAAGAATGCAATCTTTTGACTTGTTTGATGCCTAAAGTCATCAGTTATTCTATATTTAATTGTCTGTAGCTTTGATGATTAAACTATTGCTTATATATAAAATAGACCTGAAGACAGTTTACTATTTTTTCAGAATGAATGTAATTTACAGGATATGCAGACAATAAATCATTTTATTATCATGGCAAGCTATTACTGGTTTGAATCAGTGCTACAGCTACCTGGAACAACAGAGGTTCCTGTAAGTGCTGTCTGTTCTGTAGTAATAGGGGAAGATAATATTTTTAACTGATTTATGCTATATTATTTTAGAAAGACAACTAAATAAACTTACGGTCCCCTTTTCTGTAGCTTTCTATTGTTGCAGATGACCATGGAATTGAAAATTTGCAGCTGTTTGAGTCAAAGCACTGATGTAGAAAGTAGAAAAACTTATCAGACCTACTTACAAGCTCAATTTGGAATTTCATGTGTATTTATAAATCATACATAGGCACACATAGACAGCGATAAAACCGATTTGCAAGTTTCACTTACAAGTTTACTGTTCTCATTTAGAAAGAAACTTCTAAC
Source organism: Geospiza fortis (assembly GCF_000277835.1). NCBI lineage: Eukaryota > Metazoa > Chordata > Aves > Passeriformes > Thraupidae > Geospiza > Geospiza fortis. Next base: position 8,689,469 of record NW_005054316.1, on the reverse strand, counting down.
ATGATAAAATCTGAGATTTATGGAGACTGGCTCTCATAAATATGTAGCCCTCCAATTTGCAATTTTTTTGAATATTGGCAACTGCATGTCAAAAGAAAACCAGCTTTCACAGATCAGGTGCTAATATTGCTATTTCTATCTAGCCTTGACAGAATCTATTTTAGCCTAAGCCAATGAGTGCTTCACAAAAGTTATATTTTCACAAAATACATAATTTTGAAATTGTCTCTTGAAAAGTGGTTTTCCACTCCCAATTCCTATCATACTATGAACATCTGAAAGCAAAAACATCTTTGTAAATACTTGAAGGATACCAACAGACATGCTATAATACTTTTTTAGGAATTTTCCTCAGTGTAATTTGAGCAATGTTAGTATTTCTGTGAGATGCAATTATTAAAAAATAAGTGTAAAAAAACAACCAAAACCGAAGCTGCATATGGTCTTTATACACAGAATCCTTTTAAAATGTATGTAATTCACTCAATTTAAAGTAACAAAAATAAGAATAATCAAACTTCTGACTACACAATTCCAGAAATATTTTTC
>NW_005054316.1:8683586-8688910 GCF_000277835.1 Geospiza fortis | reverse complement strand
TACAATTTTATTTTAATTATTTTTTTTTATTTCCAGCTTACCAATAAGGCATCTGATGGAAGAACTTGTCTTCCATGTCCAATGTATTATCTTCCTGATATGCCTGATGTTTTGAAAATTGCAGAATCTGGAACCTGTATCTTCTCTGTTACATGAAGATGGAGAAGAAAACAGAAACACTGATTAGGAAATCATATATGTATATCTATACACACACATACATACACACACACATTGTAATAATTCAATAACACCACGGTAGCTTCTCCTGAGGGTTAGCAAATAGTGACAGTCTAAGAAGCATGCTGAATTTTGTGTACATTGTAGCAAAGCCTAGCACTGACAGAGGAGGCACTAACTTAGAGAATAATACTTTTGTCTTGGTATTTGTGTTGAAGGATGGCTTTTAACTTGTTATAGCAACCTTTGACTTACCATAGGAGATCTAAAGCCCAATTAATAAAAACAGGGAGAGTAGTTAATTGAGGAAGAGGTGACATTGTTCACCTCAAGCCCAGGGGCAAATGGTCAGGGTAAGGTTAAATGATGCAAATGAAGATAAATTGTAACATTTCATTAAATGACACAAATTTTCATCCTGTCAATGATTTGATATATCCTACCAATCCTAAAGCCCATCTGCAAAATGTCTTACGAGTGGAATCAAAACATTTCAATTAGGAGAATGAACACGTCAACTCCAAAGGGAGTGTTGGGAGAACTGCTAGGAGGAAAAAAATACCCAGGAGATTTAGAAGAGCATCACTGGCAGGGAAAATACAACCCCTGGGGAAGGAATAAAACTGTGATGGGTTATCGGGGTATATATTAAAGGAAGATCTCACCCTCTTTCTTCAGAATTTCACTTCTAACACATGGTAGGAATACTTGTGGTCTCACAGGATAGAACGAATTAATTTTTGTTTTATCAAATGGGGTTAGCTTTTTAAAGCCTCCTTCCTGAGCTCTTAAAGAAAGGTTCAGAATCACCTTTAAGTGCATCTTCACCAGCACTAGAAGAGGATCTTTTTTGGGCCTAAATCCATAGGGAGGAATTTCATGCTTGTGTGCATCTGTGCATTCATCATCCATTCAAGAACAGTTAGAATTGTGTATGACACCATGAGAATTACAAAAGTTGACAAAACAATTTAAGATTACAGCCAGTAAAGCACATTAAAAACTAATAAAACCCTAACTGCTCCTCTGATATTTTAAATGGATTTGAGGGGCTATGAGTGTTTGTTCCACCTGAAAGTCTGAGAAAAAAATTCTGTTTAAAACTATGGAAATGGATAGCTTTGATCCAAATCATAGTTATAATTTTGTGTATAGGCATATTGAGTTCTACCCAAAGATGGAAAGAGTTGTATGCATACAGGAATAATTTATTTGCATGCAAGATATTTGGGGCAGGGAGATGGAAGAGGCTGCCAACTGCCTTTAGTGATGTTACTTATGCTTTCCACTACCTCTTTTATTTTTCCTAATTTTCTCTCTCCCTCCTCCCACTTACCACGGGCTTTCCCACACTTTAATAATCTCACTGTTGCCATGTAATGTTGGTGTATGAATATACCTTTCCTTTTGAGAAGAGCAATTAGAGCAGAATTTAAGTTTAGGGCGCAGCAATTAAAGATGTACAGGCCTTGTCGATGGAGAGAGAGGAGTATTGTAGAGGACCCAGCACAATCAGATTTGCAGGAGCAGCCTGTCCTGCTCACAAACAGTCCCTGATTTACCACTGGAGACTTCCCATTTGCTGTGTGACTGGCAGAGAAGACTGAAAGATCCTTTCCTTGGATACATCAAGCAGAATGCGTATCCTCCTGGGGCTCACGCTAGCTCAGGCAACTACAATATTTTCAGCTTTTCTGGTCTGAAGCAGTCCCAGACAAACTGCTTGCCAGCTTGTCAAATTGGTTTAGAACTGGAAGTAGGAAACCAGGCACCCGTCTTTTACACCAATCTTTAAAAAGTCCAGAGAATAATTTGATGCATAGTCTTCTTCTGATGTAAACAAATAAGAAAGGTTTTATCTCAGTTTTGCACACAGATACATGCAGGCCACTTAGGGAGGGGAAAAATCTCCAGTTTTTCCTTGTGAGGATAAATATTTTCAAAAACTTAATTAATCAACATTTATAAATAAAAATATGACTGACTACTCAAAATTAAACTGAAAGTGACATAAATAATAATCATACAGTAAAAAGAGATACATATCTAAATATCAACATTATCATGGTAAGAACAATATTTTCAGTAGAGCATATTTTTGGGAAAGAATGAGGGTTGTTTCCATAATGATATCAAAAAAGAGTAAAATGATCTTGTTATTCCCTTTTGAGCAGATTATTTAGTATTAGATTCACTTTTGCATAGGATAATATTCTTAGAAGAATGTACATGAGAAGGGTGCATAAGATCCATTTTCTGTATTCTTTTCTAGAACTGCTCTGAACATTTCAATGAGACCACAGTATCTAATAGCCTGTTATTTATAAAGATGAGATAGAAATGCTTTTAGTATGTAGATGCAGTTATTTAATAGTTTTCTAGTCAGAATTTACCCAACACACATCCTATTTTTGGAATGGTGGGAGAGTAGAAAGAAAATCTAAAAATAGTCACTGTGTTTTGTTAGATGAGATATATCTGTGAAGACCTTTCTACTTAGGAAATGTACTCAGAGCAGCAACTTTTGTCAGTAGCTTATCAAATAGCAAAGCTGTTGACTGGGAGGTGTCAAGTTGTTGCACATCAGCTTTTTGGTAGAGAATAATTCATTTATATGGAAGGCTGGGAGGCTCCTAGCTGTTTGCATGTTTTATTCACCATTGAATTCTTTTTCACAGAAAGTGGTCACAAGTATCTTTGACAGATGTCTTATCACCATTTGTTTCTATTCTAACACAGTTCTTAATCTTTGTTTTTCAGACAGTCCCTCTTCCCATAATCACAGCCAGAACATCTGCACACTGATTTAAGCAAGCAATTTTCTCTTATTAGGGAGTATAGAAAGCAAACTACTGCATTCTAGGAAGAGTCTTCATGAAAAGACTAAGGATATATAATTTATGCAGAAAGACCGAGTCTTGGCTAAAAAAAAAAAAGAGTTTGAGAAATTCAGGATCTGGTGTAAATAGTTTTAGTCCCATCTGATGATTCCTTCCACAGCAGTGCATTGTACTTGGAGTTCCAAAGCTGGTGTCAGAGCTCTGGTCTTGAACTTGTAGTAAGAAAGAAGAAACCAGTATATGTGGAGGTAGAGCAGGTGAAGACTACGTCTTCAAAAAAGTACCTGATGTTAAACTCAGTTTATATAGGGCTGTTTGCTCCCTGTAGGTTTATGACTTTTGCTTTAAGAAGAAATAGCCATCTCTTGCTGTCAGAGGACCTCACATTACATAAGTTCACTCATTAATTTAGCAAACTCCCTCAGGAGCACATCTGGGTTGTTTGTCCCCTAGTTCTGCTGCTGCGCAGATCTAGCAGCTCTACTTGTTGGGAACCTTCTTTTTACTGGCAGCCTAAACTGACCCACATATTTTCAAACATTTTTTACCTCCTGATCTCCCTATTGTTGGAGTACAATTACTCTTCTCAGGGACCTGTATTCCTAGATGTATTTATAGACTGCTTCTCCCTCCCAGCCCTGCTTTGTTAGGCTGAAGAAACAGTTTGTCTTGTCTAATCTTATAAATGAATCCATGTTTCCAAGACTGTGCTGGAGCCCCATGCCCAGTGGACCCATGTTCTGTGATGAGTTAACACTCCTAAATTACTGCTTGCTAACTGAATCTGAAAAGAGACTGAAAGTCTCTATTGCAGACATTTAGGAAAAGTGACTAGTGGTTTTGCAGGTTTGTCTTGAAGATTTTGGAAGAGCTGATTTTTCAGTCTGGCTACTTTTTTTGTTGTTGCTTCTCAAACATTTGTGAGTTTTCTAAAGTTGAGAAAAGAGAATCACTTAGCACTGGATATCGGGTATATTTTTTAGAGTGAGTGGAGGGGGAGGCACTCCAATCTAAAGCAAAACTCCATTCTTAAAAAGGCAACTGCCCACATTACTGGGTAGTTTCACCTAGATCTCTGCATCCTTTTTACATGGCTATAGCCTATATTTTTAGTTCAACTTCTTTAACCTGCAGCCAAGGCAAATGCAGCCCTCATGTTGCCCTTCCATCCTCTGTGATAATGGACAGACGTGTGGCAGTAGGAGCAGCCCTGGTTCTTTGCTGACTTTTGGTAGCCTAAGGAGGAGAAAACAGCGATCAGTTCACAACAAAGCCCTAGCACATGATCAGGGAGATTAGGGCAAAAGCTCTATATGTCCTCTGATTTGCCCTGTCAGTAGCAAGTAGTATAGTTCACACACTGGCTTGTCATTCACATTAATTCTTCAAAAGGAAGATGGAAGAAAGCCAGACAAGCACTCATATGCGTATTTATGTCATGTATATTAAAATATCATGCTAAAATGTAATGCCAGTGATGCTAAGGGGCTGAGCCTCTCCTTTCATCCATAGCTAAAGGATTACAACAGGGATTACCTTCTGGATCATTAGTCTACTGCTGGGCAGGAATAAAGAAATCCAGATGAGTGGACTACTTGGGTCATCACTCTTTGATTTATGATTCATACTCTGTTCACTACAGGTGAGAATACAAGTGCTCAATGTACCCTACTTTCATAGAGAAGGGGTTTGATTCTGTAAAGATCCAATTTAATTGGGTATTGCCCCTTTGGTAACTTTCAGGCTCCATTTAAATATATTTCTCCAAAGAAGGGGTAATCAAAATTTCATTTCCCTAGCCTTAGAACTGTTGAATAGCTTTTTCAGATTTACAATGTTCTGAATGGTTCTGGAATCATACATGAGGTAATTAGATTGCTTTTTGGTGTTGGAACAAACAGAACTTCACCTGATAAAGTCAGAATGACATTTCAATGGGACTTTTCCTTGCCTATGCTTTATAAATAGGTTTGCAGGATATGATTAGTAAGAAAGTCCATGGCCACTAGAAAACCTGTGCCTGTAAAAAGAACTAATCCATATAAAAGTACTATGTTATATTTCTAATTACATTACCTCTTAACAATTCCCTGAGAGAAATCTATCAGAAATTCTGCTTCAAAGACATATTAGGTTTTAAATGAATTTTTGTTTGTTGAATGATGCTCCTCAGTGTAAAAACAGCATGCTACATGATTATAATGCATACAGACTATGAAATTATTTCCTGTTAAAAAGTGAAGAAATCAATGAAGGAGAACTTTTCCTGCCCTAGCTTTACACTGTAGCTGCAATACCAGACCG
>NW_005054316.1:8674964-8683547 GCF_000277835.1 Geospiza fortis | reverse complement strand
CAGATTTTAAGCTATTATACATTTTATTATTACATTTTTCAAGAGCCGTGTATCAATAGAAGAGTTTGACAGGCTCAGGAACCAGATTCAGCTTCCAAATTCAGCACACACCATAGATACTGAGTAAAAAGCATTATTTTTGGCCAGCTCTGACTGGTCAAGAATTTTTTTTTTTCTAGTGTGCATTTCCCTAAGTACTGCTATTATTTTAGGCTTTTTATGACTGGACATAAACAAAAGAATTTGAAAGAACAACTCATTGTAACTTATTTACATCACAAGATACATCATAGAGTGCTACTACAAGAAAGAGACAACTTCATGGAGTATTATCCATTGTGGGAGAATCTGCTACTGAATAAAATAAGAGCAATCTGAGTCCTTACTAATTTTAAAGTAAATTCTGATATTTATTTGAAGAATTGTTAAACGTTTACATTTTTCTAGGTTCTACATTGTCATCTTCAGAAACATAGACTTGGTTAGGTCTAATTTCCTGAGATTTTCAGCTCAAATCTTGGAAAAAACTTCAAGTTTTTAATGCTTACATGCACTAGTCACACTTTATAAATCTACTGGAAGAATTACCCATATCCAAAATAACTAAGAGAAAAGATTAATTCATATTTTTAGTTTTTGCTGTTTCTTCTATGACAGCTTTTCAGATATGTGTTGATTAAAGACTTCCATTCAGACAATAATTTTAAGTAAAGTGTACAAATAACAAGTTACCAATGACGTCTGGTCTAGCTGTCACTTTCCTTTTGCATTCTGCAGCTTAGATACAAGCTTAAACTGGTATATATTGCTAATGTTTTGCACAAGGAAACGGAATAAAACCAAATAAGAGTAAATTGAAAAAGAACTTACATTCTATTTGTACTTGGTAGTGGTAGAAAGTTTTAAGCTGAACCATACAAACACACACACCAACATTTATTCAGACTTCTTAAAGCTGGTTGTGCTGTAACCAAGGCAAATGAATGTTTTCAATCTTGTTTTCCTTTTGCTAGTATTCCTTCCCAGCAAACAAGAATTCCAAGAAACTGGATTTTGAAGAGTGTCTCAAATAACTTGATTTAGTTAGGAGACAATTTATTTAATTAATGAAATGCTCATCTCTGGATAAAATATTTGGAGAATGTTTGAAAGCAAAGTACTCTTCAGACCCATTATCCTTCTATTTTGATGAAGGAGCCAGCATGTCTAAGAGTTCTCTGAATTATTGTGGCTTACAGGAATGTGACCCTTTCTCCAGATGCACAACTGCTGTAGCCACATCGTGGATGGAGCTCGCTGTTATTAGTTATGCCAAAAGTAATTGTGTAGAGTTACATTTAATTACTGTGAAGATTGTGATTTCATGGGGTCCTGATACTTCATATTCCTGGTTAAATTTCTTTTAGTCATGAAGATCTTAAAAATATTTCTTTAATCATGTAGACATAAAGACCTGTTACTATAACTGTAGTATGTAATTAAAACCACCACCTTTGTATTTGTGCATTGAGTCTTACATTAAGTATATAGAGTATAGGTACTAAAAAATAGTAGCTTGGTGAACTGGATTTTTATTTTTATTTTAAATATAACTTCAAAATAAAACAGCACCTTACAGTTGGTATAATTTCTCTCCATAAGTTTCATAATTTCCTTTTTGCTCCATCAAGAATAAATACAAAAGATAAAGAAAGCATAAACAAAAAGGATAATGCTTGTGGAATACAAGTTTGTGTAAATTAGCAGAGAATAAAAATGAGATGAAGTTTCTCAATATCACAGAACTGAAATTATGGAAGCATGTTCAAATTTGAATCTTAAGTTACTACTTCATAAATTTAGTGCATTTATGAAACTGGTAATTTGATATGGTTCTTCTGTGATGGCAAGCACTAGATCTCAAAATCCAAGGGATCTAAGTGCTCTATTCCAAATCAACATATAAGAAAATCACATATCAGCAAATAGTAAAGCTTTTCACTGTGGCTATCTGTTATTTGTCAAACTAACTGAGTTTCACACTGGGTGTTGAAGAAACAGATTGAGAGAAACTTAGATGGTTGGCAATATTGCAGATGTACTGATTTTACTTGTTAAAATATATCAGTAAATGCAGATATGTAGAGAATAATTAATATTTTGGGTCACAAAAGACTCCCAGACACAGTGAAATCTCATACATATAAAAATATCACCCAGAACTAAAGAAATATACATTTTTAGGTAGAAAAATGTAGCATATGTTACCATTTTTAATGTTGCATGACAAGTAAGATACGATTGGGAAAATATACTTTGCTGCATGTTTATTAATTCACTCAATGTACATAAAAATAAATGCATGTATATTCCAACACATCTTTGCATCCATAGCTGTCTTTCTAATTCTTGGCAGGGTTGGACTTTCCAGGGAAAATGACAATTTGAAGGAACCCATGTAGCATAAAGAATAAACATGGTCAATCAAAGCTTTGTTTCCCATTACCTCCAGGTTCATTATATCATCAAAGTGAGTCATTGGAATCCAGATTTCATGGCTCTTCAGAAAATTTCCCATTGAAAAAATTTACTTTTTAAATTTGGTTTTGTGTTCCACAGGAAAGAATACAGCACTTGAGGCCTGGATTCGCTGTGGACTTTGCAAGTGCTTGCAAAGCCATAGTTACTTGACTGGATCTATAGATCTATCAAAACAAAAGATATATCCAGATCAGATATGATCTTGTTCTTGTGCACCCAAAACCCCTCTGACTCTTAGCAGCTGGGGATAGATATGAAAATGGACTATATCACTGTTTTTATGGGTAAGCCAAAGAAAGACCCATATAAAGAGAAAAACTGAACTGAATCCCATTCAAGATGATGCAAAATACTGTGGATTAGGATAGAAATGCGACATTTTTATATTTTGAGATCCTTCTGTATAATGCTACTCAGAAATAATTTGCTAAACTATTGTATTGAATTTGTTTATTAGAGAAAACAGATACTTGTTTTAGGCATTGTTCTGCTTCTAATTGCTTTTCTATTTGCATTTCACAACTCCGTTACAATCACATAAATAATGCATTGTGCCAGGTAGCATCTTTAAACTAGAAACTTACTTCAAAATGCAACATGGTATAAGAAAAGTATCCACATCCATTTAATCATAGCAGTCAGGGTGTAAGGTTAATTGAAGTCCATTTGGTAGAGCGCTCAGAGAGTTTAAATGCATTTAATAGGAAAGAAAAGAATGATCAGGTGAGCCAGTCATCTCAAATTATTTCTCATTTATAGTAGTTAGAGATTTAGGACGTCTTAATTAGTTTAGAATGAAAATTCCTGCCTAAGAGCCAGTTGCTAACACAGCCTCTGGATGAACTGAAGTTCACAATAAGTCCCTACCACAAGATGAGAAATTATTCTGTATCTAAAATAGCCTCTTGACCTAGAGAAAGATCCCAACCACGTGTTTCTGGGATGATTCACATACATAATTCAGAGGTGATTAGTTGTACTGGTTTCCATACTCCTCAAGGAATCGGAAAGAAATGGAGAAATTAAGAGAGGAAATGTAATTAATGAGCAATGAGGACTGTTAAAAAGGTAGGTCTGATTGCAGCAAGCAACTGGGAAATCTATTAAGATCACAATTAAGTTGTTATTTCATCCAATCTGGAAGAGTTCAACTTGTTATAATGGCACTCCTGGACAAGACATGATTTTGCAGATGATGTTATTACTTTAAATGTCAAGGTAAGCCCCCAAACTAAAGGGAAAAAAAAAGTCAAATGGCCTTTCCTCAGGTGTTTTTTTTCAAATTCATTTCCTACAGAATCTGAATCTTTTCAGAGCCCTTGAATATCTGCAAGCATAAAAATGTCACTCAACCACGCATACAGATGCTTCCTCTCCTGCTTGGCAGGATTTTCTTAGTAGGTGAGCAAGGATAAATATCACCATGGCATTCCCTTAGGAACACTGCATTAATGTGCATTACAGGACTTTAATGGAGACTGACTTGGAACAGAAGGGCTGCTTGCCACCTCTAAGATCATAAAATACAAGAATTTTACACTTTCAAGGTACAGAAGAAATTACTACAACTGAGTTTGCATGTATAACATAACCTACTCCATGATGATTCTTTGCAGAAGCAGCTTTTATTGGACAAAATCATGTACTAACATTGCAGTTCAAGAAGGAAAAACCTTAAAAGGAATCTGAAATATGGAATATCAAAAATAAAATAACAGAGCATCATACAGTAGATTCAGTTTTTGCATTTTGCAACATGATCTACATTTCTTGTAGGCAAGATTGTGTTCAGAAAGACACCAGAAGGTTGACTTCCATTACGTCTGTTTAAGCCCCTAGCTCCATCTGAGATCTTCCCACTAATCTCAAAGTGCAGGTCAATGATTTCTACATGTTGCAAAGAGATATTAAGGAACACATTTCAGTCCTTCAGCCAGCCTAATAACAAGGAAATTAACAAAAAAAAGATACACTGATTTTCCCTTTCAGTTCATGACATATATTTTGAAGGCACATTATAGCATTTTCGATGAAACTCTTTGTTTAAAGGGTTAAAATACTTGATGATACTAAAATATGCTAGTAATATTTCTTGTGATAATTGAATGCATCAACCCTTCTTTCTAAATGCAGTCACTTATTCAGATTTCATTTTGTATTTTGTAAGTATTACATTGCACATTGTATTTGTAAGTTGTACATTACATTGTACATTACATTGTATTTTGTAAGTATTACAAGTGTATTCTTACCTGCACCAACATACTGGAAAAACAGAAAAACTTTCAATCAATCTAACTGAAAAAAAACCACTCCAAGCCTTCCACTTGACATCTGGCTCAGTACTGCAAGGGAGATAAACACGTATTACAGGGATTTGGCCAAAAAAAGCCTCACTACAGCTGTTATAAAAACTCTGTGGAAGCGATGTCTTTGAAAATTGTCAAATCTCTGTGGCCAAAATCCAGGAATTTCATATTTTTACAAAATGAGATTACAAGATCCCAGAAGTTTCTTAGTTATTTCTGGTTCTCACTTTAAGAAAAGCTTGAGTCTGAATGCTTTTCCATGGAAAATGTAACATTTGGTCTATTGAAGGGTATTGCTTTTCCTCACAGACCTGGTTTTGTTTACTTCCTCTGTTTTGATTGCAACAGCCCTGATACCAAGATTCTGTAGATGAGTTAACCAATGTAGCATGAGAAGCTGGGATTTAAGTTAAATATTTTGAATAATTCCTGTGGGCAAAACCCAAGATGTTTTCTTGATTGAACATTTGTAAAGTAGGACCAAGAATATACAGAGAGAAATGCAATGTTTGATATTTGCTATACTGGGCAGCTATGGTAACTCTACAGATTCATTTTCCCTTTCAGGTATCAAAAAGCTGTAATTCAAAATGTATTTTATAATATTGACTTCACTTAGTCATGTTCCTAGAAGGAGTATGAAACTTCTGAATACTGCTCTACTATCTGAATACATTTTTAGCTGAGCAGCTACTACAAATGCAGGTTGTTGATGCACCGTGTTAATTGGTAAGTACTGGTGGAGAATACAGATTAAAAAATAAGCTTGCATGAGCTAATAAAGCTGTGTTTGCTTCTTGATGTGAGGGGCATTAAATAAGTAATTGCAGTAATGAAGGTGTCAGATGACTTGGAGAGAAATCATGACTTTTACTGTTTACAGTCTATCAAAGCCAACTGTTTCCAACTGTGTCTGATTAGTTTTCTTTCCAACAGTTGCTTTGCCGCAGGAGGCTTTCTAGCACTCACTCTACCTTTACTCCCTCCTTGTCTCAATATATCATTGCAATTAAAACTTTGGTTTAAAACTGCAGTTTTATGCTTGTTTAACACCAATGGTTTTACAGAAAGTACGCCTGTGTGAAACTAGTTGTGGTTGTGTTCCATTGAGCTAAGCTTACCACACGCAAATTTCAAATTTATTCTTTATGTCCATCATGACCAGCAGTAATAAAGCCCCAGCAGTAATGGGTTAGATCTTTGGCATATTTTCCACAGCTTCAGGATTTTTGATGAATTCCATCTCTTCAGCAGCTTTAAGTAAGTTTTTATTAGTCTTAATTTAAAAATTACAATTATCAAGGAGCAGATGGAAAAATTTGTCCTATACTGTTTGTTAGTGGATTTGTGTTCTGTTATTTTGGGGGTTGGGTTTGGTTTTTTTGGTTGTTTTCTTTTTTTTTCAAAAAGCAACATAATACAGTGAAAAGAGTCCAATTTGAAAGGATACAAGCCAAATACATATATCTGAAATAATGATCATGATTTATGTCTTTCTGGTATTACAAATACATAAAATGAAATTCAGCTTTTTAATACATAGCTGGGGAAGGAACCATGATTCTTTTTACCTTTTCAATATCTGTACTATAATTTGGAATAATCATGCTAAAAAACATGATTATGTAATTCATAACTAATTGCTTTTGTACATTCAGCATTTTGCTGATGTTTACACTGTAAGTGGAAGGTATATTAAAAAGTCAAAGAAGAAACAGGAGTAGTGCTATTGATAGCTGAACTCTGATATTTAGTCTGATATGGGAAATCTGTGTCAGTTTCAACTGGGAAAAGGAAATATATTTCTTCTCCCTCACTTTCATTAGAATTGAGATAAAGTTAGGTATATCTATCCCTTCTGGAATTAATATTTGATATAGTTTTTTTGTGTATTATTCTGTGCATTATTTGGGTGGGTGGAGTATTTGTGTTTTAATATAAACATGTTTATTACCATCATACAAAAATAACCTTCCATTCATAAAATCACAGAATTATAGGATGATTTGTATTTGAAGAGACCTTTAAAGATCATCTTATTCAACTCCCCTGCCTATTTTAATCTAGAAGAAAAGGTATCACACGGTCATTCTTTTGGTTATTTGTGAAATGATGAATTGTTTGACCATGGTTGGTATCTACACCCAAACCAGAGCCCTGATGAGGTATTACTGTGCCATCTTACATTAATTTTAAGATATGTGAAAACATTTTGGTCTGTGTCATGGTGAGTTGTAACAAAACAAACACCCTCAGCCTATTGAAGTCCTATTTCCCACCAATAGACCTCCATTTTGCAACACTACATCCTTTAGTATCTTCTCTGTCATGAGCAGTACTTGCACAGAAAAGCTAGAAAAATTATTTGCATGGAAAAAAGATTTTTTTCTAAACAAGTGTTACCTGCCAGTCACTAACAGTATGGAAGTGAATCTTAATATTAAACTTTACACAAGAGGTATTGTTAATTGCAGTTGCCAGAAAATAATGCAAGGAGATGTGACCTCAAAGCATGAGATTTTTCTTGAAAGAAATCTATTTATCACAATGTTGGCTGAGCACATCATACACATATAGGCATACAAACAAGGAAACAAATGATGATATATAATACATCTTAATCACAAACCAGTGAGTCTTATTTCATGGGAGACAAAACTGCAATTTGATTCCTTCAGAAGAGAAGAAATCTCAATCAAACTCTATTGTTTGTGGTGACTGGTGACACTACAAAAGATTAGGGAGCTTGATGTAAACTTGTTCTTGGGCTGATCACAAGTTTCAAGGAGATGTTTCATTGCCAAGCTGGTGGCAGTGAAGGGGACGGGGCAGCTTTCATGGACCCTGCCAGGGCAGAATGCCCACAAAATTTCTAATGTTCTATTCCCAGCGCAGGTCTCAACAACCTACAAATCCTGGTGAGTGTGTTTGGCAGGGTGTACCTTTATCATTTTCTACAGATACGTGCATATATTCCAGAAAACAGAGAACTGTGATCGAGTGACAAAGACACAAAGGTAGCCTGGCTTGGCCATACAAGAAATCTTTGTTCCTTCTTACACCTTCATGATTAGATGCACTTCCCCTTTAACTGTACAAACTGAGAAAATGACAGGTCATAACAATAATAATAATCACTGAGTTGAGTTTATGATGTGCAGCTATACATTGTTATATATAACAATGATAGATAATACTGCTTGATTATCCATAAAAATAATTTCCTATCACAAAGACTGACATCTGTTTCAGGAGAGGCCAAAGTACATCTCATAACTCATCTGCAGGTCCTGAGCAGTGAGAGCCTGAGTCCTGCACCCTGGTTTATCCCTGGAATGAAGCAGTGGTGCAGCAATGCTGCTGTCCCCACAAGCACGTTGGACCTACTTTTATTTTAGCTCCCTGAGGTCAGTGTCACAAGCCCTGTGACTCTTAAGAGGTTTTCAGTGTCAGGAGAAGTGATCATCATGCTCCATTTTCCCAGCAAAGCACTCCTTTTGCTGAACAGTGCCAACTGGTGCCTGCCATTTTATTGAGGCACATAAAGTGCCAACTGGATTTTTTTCTGCCAGAGATTTAACATTTACTTTGAATTTCATAAGCTGAATGACATATAATATTAATTAAAAACAAGCAATGAACTATCAATAGGCACTGAAAGTCTGATTTGAAATAAATGATTTAGCTGAAAACAAGATAAAATAAATGGTGTCATATGTTTTTCATTGTAAGAGGGAAAAATAAGTAACAGATA
>NW_005054316.1:8651268-8674882 GCF_000277835.1 Geospiza fortis | reverse complement strand
ACAATTATGTATTACACACAATTATTTATACAACATAGGAAGCAAAAGAAAAATTAATAGAATACATAAAATCTTATTTAAATATTCAAAAGACTCTTTGTAAGGCAGTTAGGACTGGATGAAACTGAAACAATGCTGGAAATAGGGAGTTCACTGTATTATTCAGTAGTTTTACAATTAAGACTTAAGTCTCAAAATTTCATTGGTACCTGTGCAAAAAAGTGTACATAAGGAAGTAATCATTAAAAAAAGGAAGAGAGGCAGAGGAAAGAGCCGTGTTTCCTTGCCTGACCCTGAAGAATCCTAATGACACCCAAAGTACTTCAAACTATTACATTTCCTCATGTCTAAAATTCTGATACTGAAAGAATCTAAGAAGCCCCTCCATCTGCAACAGATTTGATGCTGGCATCTCATAAATATCCACAGAGGGGAGGATGCCTGTTGCATCCACATCCAGAGTAGGGCCGGTCTCTAAACTCACCGGCACATCAGGATCCCATTATTTATCCTACATACCCAAGGAACGGTAGCATTCCCTCTTTGGCAACACTCTACAAATTTCAGCTACTGCCAGAGCAGATTCAAGCTCAGCTTTCTAGCAAATTGTGTTAACCAAAGGGATGTATGCATTCAGGAAATGGCCAGAAAGGAACGTTCTTGAGCCCTTCTGTTGAAAATACCTCATAAAAAATGGGCAAAAAACCCCCTTCATGATGCCAGAAAACCAGCAAAAATGAGGCTGGGAGAAGCATGGATTCTTGGTACACTTGCAAAAACTTTGTATTTATTTCATAGGTTTTGAATAAAGGTACAGAATTTTTTAAGAAAGGCAATTGCACTGGCATCTATATCCTGGAATATAAAGAATATTAAAGAAAAAAAAATCAATCCTGATAGTGTTTAGAAACACAGCCCACGAGATATCCCGCTGAATCAGGATGGCCTAGATTAGGAGCTGCCTTGGTCAGCACATGCAAGGTTTGCAGATGCTCTGTTGAGAGTCCTACTGTGTACAGGAAGCACTGGCACTCACTGCCAGCAATTTTTGGGCGGTCAGTTCCATGAAATGTTGCTGGAAGCCTTGTTTCTTCAATCAAAGAGCAGCAGTGGAAGCAGAAGACTTTCAGTACCCCTCCAACACCATGCCTCCCTTTATTCAAAACATGACAAGACTGGTTTTCTTTCTGTGACTTCTTGTAACATCTGAGGGAGCACTGAGAGGGAGGGTTTAACACAAATGTGACAAGTAGTCCTCTGAAACCCGAAGTCCAAGACCATGGCAATAAAAACACCTTCAGCACTACCCTGGATGCCTGTCAGATGACAAAGATTTTTGGCCAAACTGGATGTGAATTAGTCTCAAACAGATTTTAGGGAAGCTACACAATTCTGTTTTAGATCTGTAAACAGTGAGAAATATACTCAGCAAACTTGCCTGAGTAAGTAGGAAGAAGGCCTTAATTGACATGAGGTTTTGTGAGGAGCATGAAATTCACTTTTCCTGTGTGGGAGCAGGAAGTTTTTTTTGGTCCCTACTTCAGTGCTTTTACTTATTAAAAAGAAAATCTCTGATGACTACTGAAATCTCTGAAAGTAACAGAGACTTTTTACCAGAACTGGTTTAGACATGATATGCAAAAATAGAGAGGAAAAAAGTCTTCAGTCAAAAACTCTTTTCCTCTAGGCAGGTACAAGTATAAACCATAACATCTGACTTGCAAGCTGTTAACAGCTGACATAAAATTCAATACACTATTAATCTTGTTATTATTAACCTTTGGGATAGTCATTGTTTCTGAAATCTAACAATATTTTATCTTGATATTACAGTGCATAGGTAAGGAGCTCAGAACACTTTAAAGATATTAATTAAAACTCATCAAGAACACTCCTGGGAAGCAGAGCTTGAATCATTAAAATCATCTGACAGAGGAGGAGAAACTATGCTGTAGAGAATATAAGCAACATATTTGATATCTCCACAAAGCCAGAAATTAGTACCCTGAGTTGTCAATTCATTGTTTTAATTGCTGAGTACCAGCCTTTTGCATATAAAATATATTAAGGGATGGAAAATGTCCCCCAAAAATCCTTACTGCCTAAACTAGAGTTGCAGGTGGACAGGCTCTGCAGAGCAGTGCCTGGTGTCGACACAACAGAGACATGTCCTGTGGCTCAGCTCCCCTCCTCTAGATGGAAGAAAAGATAAAATAATCCATAAAATGCCTGTTCCTCAGCCAGTGGCTGAGGCAGGGTTTGCAATTCAAGGCACTGCACTTACTAAAATACTAAATTGCTTACTGAAATACTAAATTTAGCAGTTAATCCATAGGGATACTTCACTTAGTGCTCATGTGCTCAGTATAGATTAAGGGAACATGGGTCACTCTCCATGTCTGAAGATGACTTGCAACTGCTACAGAAAACCCCTGAAATTGTTCAACTCTCTGAGTGGAAAGGGCTGAAAAGTCATCTAACAAAAACCTAATGGATTAATATATTGTATTTGATAGTCAGAATTAAAAATTAAATTCCTCCACAATAGGTTTCATGCATTTCAATTTCCTTGTAAAACCTTGAATGTATTCCTGTTATTTATTGTTGCTTATGTTTTCTGTTCAAAACCACACTTTCAATAAACTGACTTCAAATGCCTACAACTAGAAGTGATTTAAAATCTACCAAAAATGTCTTTTGAAAACTATAAGACTCATTTACACTACTTCAGAATGGTATTCTGAATGAAATCTTTTTTTGGTTTGTTTTAAAGTTTCATTTTAAATGAGAATATTTTATCCATTAAACCACACACAACGAGCTATACAGCATTTCAGTATTTTAACACTCATTTTAACATGTATTTTTCATAATCACATAGATCATATTTATATAAAGCTTTTTAAAAATCCTTTTAAAATATTACATATACTTGATATTTTATCTCCTGAAAAGAGGATGTTTAAAAAGTAATTTTTTCTCAATTAGGAATTTTTATTAGCACTTCTGAAACCACAAGAGCTGACTGAGTCCTATCAGCTCTAACCGGAACCATCTTTACATGTGCAAGGATTGTCTGAAGCAATTTGTGACAGAGGGATTAAAGTTTTCTTTGTATTTTATCTTTCTTTTTGCCATTTTCACTGGAAACTGCTTTTTGGTGTACTGTAACAATTTTGTGGAACAGGGATCTCCTCTGCAGATTTTTTCAGCCTGCTGTCTATTACTTCTGTTACTAAACTTAAACTAAGTGCTTATGCATTACAAGGCAGATTTTGACTGAGATGCCAATGTTCTTTTTTTTTTTTGATGTTTTGGGTTTAACATATTTAGAAGACCAGTTAGTAATAGAAATCTTTTAATGATTATATTTGTTCTAATATTTTGGGGTAAAACATATAACTGGATCTAAACATCTGATGAACCTTGGCTTTTCATTGATCGAAGAAAACTACAACTTCCTTCTGCAAGGTTGTTTCCAGCAGGTTATAGGGTGCCATAGAAGAGGGAGCAGAAAGACAAAAAAATTATTCATAATACTGAAAATATGAGACACATTTATGAGCTATACAGGAAGCCCCTCACATAAAGAGAAGTGCACAAGTGTCTCTGCATGTAAGCATAAAAATGTCAGTAGATGCTATAGGTTTCCCACCTATAGTTTCTTTCTCTAAAACAGAGTAGTCCCCTCTACTGAGTGCATTGGGCAGTACAGTAACTCATCTTATCTGGAAACCTCACACTTCTTTTTACCTCTCTTTTCTTAACTGTTCTCCCTGGTTTTGGTTTATTAAGAACACAGTAATATTCTGTATAGGGTGGCCCGACTGAGCAAAGATGAAGTAGGTTGAAGAAGACAGCTAGTTCTTTAACTCATTCACTCAAGACAGCTAAAATAATACAAAAAAATTACATTTAAGATCATCATAACAGAATATGAGTGAATTATCTTCTGTCATAATTCTAAAGCAAATAACTAAGATATGTTTTTTTGATTGAAGTATGAGATATTAAGAAAACAATATCAATAGCAGCAAACACCTGAAATGCAAAGTGCAAATTACTTTGAAAACATCACAGTGATTGCAGAGCAGTGCTTACTGATATCTCATTCCTTTGTCAATGTATAACTCACTTCACTGAGTTTCATTATAAAGTCTTTCCCTTGTGTGTCGCTGAGACAATAAATAAACAAAAATATAAATCATCAAATAAATAAACTTCAGTGTCATGGCCGCCCCAATTGGACTCTTGAATCACTGTTCTCCTGAATCCTATTATGCTTTCTTAGAGCTTATGAGCTGGAAACCTCCACATCTTTCTACAACTTGCTAGGTTAAAAAAAATCTGGGATGCGATTTATCTCTATCTGCTTCTATGTGAACTTTTATCAGCTCTAATTGCCTCTCTGCTTTGATGTACTCATAAAGTCTTTCAACGCTTCCATTCCCTTCCCTCCCACTTGGGAAAATATCCCAATCCTCAGAATCTGACCTTTGGCTTATTTCATGAAGACGAAAGCAGAGAATTTATTCAGGCTCAGAGCAATACTAACGTCATTAACTTACTTCCCACTTTCTGTATATCCCTCAGTGGCTTCCCAGAATACTTGATTGGCTTTTTGCTTGTGTATTTAAATGACATAAGACCATATTTTTGCTACAGAAGCGTCTATTTCCTTTGATTATTTTATTGCATTTGTATCTTTACCTTTTACTGACATATTTTAAATTACACATTTTTAAATGATGTTTTTGATTATATCGCTCTCTGCTTTCCAGATAATTTCCAACCCTCCTTACACTCCTGCTTCCACTCCAGTTCTCCCCCCTTCTCAGCAGCTGTACCAAAATTGTGCTCTTTTGAATTTAGTTATGGATTGGACAAATAACTTTATTCCAAAACTCCAGGCAGTTGCCACATTATATGATGGTAGATGAGTGGTCCTGAGACATCAGCTGTAATTCTGGCTGAATGAGGAGTCAATTACATCAGTATTTCCCTGATTGATAGTTGACAAAAAAGTCTTAAAAATTCAAGTGATGGGAGATTCAAAACTTTTCTGTGAAGCATATGCTGTTACTTCACTATGCTAATGGATGATTTTTTCCTGATAGTCAACCTCACCATTGTTTGTTGCAATTGAGGTTTTCGGTCTTGTACCCTCCCCTGGAGATATGGGGAACATCTTAAAGTATTTGAATTTTTCAAAATCAGCATTTAAATCTTACAGATTATGTTTCATCTATCACCCTTCAGCTTTCTCCATACAAGGTCTCCTTGTTTTTCTCTGTCAATTATATTTTCAACATCTCTAACCACTCTTTTTGCTCTGTTTGGTTGGTTTGTTTGGTTGTTTGTTTGGGTTATTTTTGGTAGAGATTAAACCTCTGATAAATCTTTCTTGAAGTAGAAAGAAAATAACCCAAATAGATTTCAATAGATTTCAAAGACTACTTCACACATTGTTCATACTGTATATTTTTACAGCTAGAATTTACTCCCTTACACACC
Organism: Geospiza fortis; assembly: GCF_000277835.1. Taxonomy (NCBI): domain Eukaryota; kingdom Metazoa; phylum Chordata; class Aves; order Passeriformes; family Thraupidae; genus Geospiza; species Geospiza fortis. Next base: position 8,669,368 of record NW_005054316.1, on the reverse strand, counting down.
TAAATATCATGTGTTTTTAAAATTAAATCATTACAATATCCAGAACCACTTAAATTACATACTCTTGATTTCAAACCTTTCCTCTAATCTGCCCAGTTCATGAAGACCCTTTATTTCTAATCCTCTTTAAAATTAAGAAGATTTTCTATTCTCTTCTTACATTCATTAAGGAAAATACTCCACACAATGTAGTTTTGCAATTAATGGGGGAATACTGGTGATTCTACATCATAGACCATCTTCCTCGTGCATGGATCTTTCCTGTTCCCAATGGATTTGTCTGAACTTGTATTTCCATAGTTTGTTTACAAGACTGTTGTGGGAGACAACACCAAAGTCTTAACAAACTCAACAGGTAGTGCTTTCCATATATGCCTTCCAGGTCAGTCTGTCATTGAGAACTTTCTGTCCTGCAGAGCAGATAAACGCATTTGTAAGTAATACTTCTTCTTTCCATCACCCCCTTCATAGTTCCTTCACATTCATGTGCTGTTATTATACTGCAAAGGTTTCATATCATTGTCTCCTTAGTGTAAGAGTTTCATACCTCCTTGATGTTTCTCATAGGCAGCTCCTCTAGGCACTGACTCTTCCTTGTCCTCACAGCAGCCAACTGACTCCAGTTCCCCTCAATCAACCAATCCACTCTTTTATAACACTCTTCTGATTGGCTACAGCTGTGGCCTGTTAACATCAGGCCTGCTCCTAATCTCTAGTAATTAACCCAGCTGCAACTCTTTAGGGGGTAAGATTACTTTCTGTACTACCTTTATTTACTTATATTCTATCCCCCTACATTAACGTTATCTATGAAACTAAGGACTATAAGAAAATATTCCAGTATATAACCATAATGTTCTCTGTTACATCATTTAATGCCTTTCTCTTGTTTTGATCTAAAACATTAGGTTCCTTTTTTTGCCCGCCATTGCTGTTTTTCTCTCCAGTCTTGCTTTGATCCTAGTATGAATAACTGTGTCCCCTTCTCAGTTTTATCTTTCTTTATATCCATATTGCTTATATCCATCTTGGTGTTTCTATTTTCAACAAAATAATTTCAAAAACTGAAATTCAGATCCCTATGCCACTTTCAGAATTCAAGAATATCTTCTCAAAAGGGTTCCAAAATCCTGCTGCCATGTGTGTGTCATGTCCAACGTGAAAATTCTCTGTATGGCTTGAAAACGTAGAAAGTAGCCTAATCTGTGGCAAAGGACATATTTGAGACAATATGTTGTGGAGATATGCCATAATCATCTGACACAATAATTTTCAGACTGCTCTCTGCTCACATTTTTAGAGTATCAAGTGAACACAGAAGAAGATTGCATTTCCCACGGTGGTGTTTTTTCTACATTAACTTTTAATGACTCTGTAATGATTGTATGAAATTACCATTCTGCAGGTGGTTTATAGGTAATTTCTTTATATCATTTTAATGGTTCAGAACAGATGTGCTTGCTAATCTTCTTGCCAGCTAGGTGCTGCTGTGATGTCTGTATACTACAGTACTTTTGACCATGGTCTACTCTCCATTTCCAATTAGCTCTGTGGGAACTTTTTTACCTGAATACAAGCAGGATCTGGTTCTTGCTGTTGAAGAGGCTCTAGAGAAGCATGAATATCTTTTCACTGACAAAAATCAAGAAAGGAATTAATAAATGTCCATCCTGGAATCACAAGGAGATTTCCTTAATTTGGCACAATAGCTTGTAGCTTTAAGTGAGGGGCAGTCTTGCTATTGCAAGGAAGAGATATACAATGTATGATTACTCCTTTAATAGTTTTAAACTGTGGAAAGAAAAACAACAGTGGCAGAAATGTGGCATAATCAGAGCAGTTACATGCCAGTGATTTACATGGCTTGCATATTACTTGGCCCTAACTGGGAAGGGGATTTTCGATGAACTTCAATGCTATCCATGTTTTCCCGCATGCTGGGGTTCAGCAACTCCCTAATAATACTTAAAGGAAGCTGTGGCACTCTCCAGACCATTACAACTTGGCAAGATCTATGGAGATGGAGATTCAGCTATAACAGTGAGAAAAATGGTAAGCTGAACACCAGATTTGGTTTTCTGAGGGTTAGAAAACAGAAAAATCAGTTTAAAAAATTAGACTTTAAAAATTTATTGGTAAGAATTTTAATTATTTGGCATTAATGTTAAAGGTAATTTTTCTGGAAAAGCAGAGTTCTGAGATTGGAAATTTTTGTGGAAGATTGCTGCTACAGTGATGTGTGTGTCAGAGGCAGCAGATCAGAAAGCTGAACTCTGTCTTTTACAGCAGCAGTTCAGTCCATCCTAGGTCACCCTGAGAGTCCTGTTTTGGGACAGAAGAGTTCTGGAGGTCATTGCTTTCCTTCTAGATTCTGCTACTGGCCAAATTGTGGCGTTTAAATGTTTGACCTTCATAAAAACAAACAAAAAAGCAACCATGCTTTACAGCATTTACATAAATATTTAAAGTTGGAAGTTCAAAGAAAATTTTAAAATATTTTCAGAACCTGGATTAATTCATTAATTTCATGAATTTGATTTAATGTTAATGTTTGTGCTAGGCTCCTAGATAAATGATATATCATTAATTCAGGTCTAAACACAATGGTTTTAGGTTACAATGTTGATTCAGGTACTGAAGCCAATACTGGAAATACATCAGCCATCCTCTCCTATTTTTTAATAAACAGTCATTTCCAAACAATTAAATAAACGACAAACACTCTCTTATTGAATTTCTGTGATTCTATTCAAAAGGAAGTGGGCAGACAGCTATGGCCAAGTCTTCATCACTTCCTAATACCATTATAACAGTGCTTCTAACTCAAGCTAGCCACAGATATTCCAGAATATACAAAGCAGAAGATGAATTAGACTTGAAAGATGGAAAAATTTGTGTGAATGCGATGTTACTACATCCAAATACCATAATAACAGTGTTTTTCACTCAAACCAGTCACATATATTCCAGAAGACTCAAAGCAGAAAATGACTTAGATTTGAAAGACTGAAAAATTCATGTGAATGTGATGTTAAAATCAAGTTTCTGGTCTGTGGACAATTACACTGGAGTACTGCTACTGTTACTACTGCTACTGAGCAGGTGCTTAGCTCACCACAGCGCATCAATTAAAACAGTGATCTCCAAAATGTAGTGTGGTGCATAAAACCCAGGGGGTGTGCAAGGTAATCCTCTGGGGTGCAAGAAGAAAATATTTTTTTGTGCCATCAATAAAAAAGATAGAATATTTTAAAAATTGAAAATAAGGCTTATTTTGCCTTTATATCATCCTTGTTAAAATTGCTGTTCTTTGATACAATTTCGTGTGAATTGTATATAGTACACTGTGTATGCACATAATTTATAAATAAATAACTGTAGGTACATAAGAATGTGTGCTCAAAATATTTTCCTTGACCAAAAAAGTTTTGCAATCACTGTACTATAGGGACTACTATGACCTCCAGCCACAGGAATTTAAAGAATATTCAGTTTGATATTCATTCAACAAAAGAGTTACAGTAAATCCCTGCCAGGTTTGACCCCTGCAGCAGGAAAATTGCTTTTATTTTATTTTGAAGAGTTATTCTACTTCAAACTCACGACTAAGACATGTAAAGCCTGGTCCAGCCCTTCACCTTCAATGTGAGAGACTTCAAAACTGGAAATACAGTTTGCCAATAAATATTAAGTCTTGAAGAGCTGTTTCAGCCTAATATAATGACATGTGAGTCCTCTTCCTTCCCTCAGCTGCTCTGGGCCTTCCCAGGAAGTGGCTCAGTCACAGACAGCCCTTGCTCAGAGTGAGGGGCAGAGCTCTCTAGAAGACATTTGCATGAACCTGGGCTATCAGAAACCAATTCTCACTGGGCCAAACAGACACTGGTAATAAAGATAATAATTTAGTTATAACTGCCCCTCTTTGTGCTCTGTAGTTTATAATAAAAACCAATTTAGTAAAAGTGTACAAGAGAAGAAAAAATCCTTGTCTAGCATAAGTAGGTGTAAACCAGTGTTGGGCAATGTGTTAAGAAATGTTCGTAGATGGAAAAAAAAGCTTTGATTTGTCACTCAGTACTTGGACGAAGTTTCAACTCTGTTTTCCATGTGCAAAATACATGGAATATCTGAAGATTTGTGTTCCCTTGTCTGTGAGACTCAGATTAATCTCCCCATTGCTCAGCCTGCACTGCCCATCCATTTGCAACTTCCTTCACCACCCTATTAGAAGCAAGCACTGTAGCCACAGGTTCTGACCTTGATGGCTACGCCAAGATATGCAGGAAAAGAATTGTTAAGATTAGGAGCCTTGCTTGATCTCAGGCTTTGATGATTTAAAGATGACAGGTAATCTCACTCCTGTCAGATGAGGACTTTGAGGGTTTCTGAAAGGACACAGACACACGGATTTGTCATTCACATGAGCTTAGGCTGTAAAATGCAGCTTTTTTGACCACCATCTATTTGCTAAGTCCTTTAGAGATCCCGCTAAAACCACAGAAATGCAATGTCCTCTTTAAATCATTGACATCAGAAAATTAAAGACTGATATTAAACTTGATGTCTACTTGACTGTTGCTAGTGTTTTGCTTTTTTTTCAAGAGAAAGGGAAATATATTTGTTGGAGAATTAGCATTTTAGCTATTTTTTTTGGTAAAGGGCCTTCAAAACTGAGTAAGTTTCAGACAAATTTAATGAACCCTAAGTTTCTGGTTTGTTTGATTCTGACTGAGAGACTGTGCAACTATCATATGATGTAAAAAATATCCTTCTTCTATTAGCCAAAAAAAAAGATATTGATTGCAAACTAAACAATTCTTCAGGAGTGAGAAAAAAAAAATCCAAAAAGCAAGAGTTCTACACTCAGGACTGTGAAGTTGAGGGAGAAAAATATTGTGGTGACCTTATAGCGAAGGAAAGGTGTTTAATGAAGTGGGATGTATGAGTGGGAGGGGATTAATTGTAAATTCAGCATTTGCCTTCAACTAAAGAAGTTGGATTTGAAAACTGGGTTTCTACAGGTTTTCATACAAAAGACTAGGAAGTCTTTTTATAAATCCCAGATTTATATTCATAGTTGATGAATTAGTTTTACTTAAATTTTCAGCCTGTAAATGTCACTGAAGAATAGATTAATCCAGCACCACAATGTAGCGCTAACAATCAGATCAAGAAGAAAGACACAAGAAATTATTAATCATTGAATCATTTATCTTGGAAAAGAACACAAAGGTCATTGAGTCCAACCATTAACCCAACACTGTCAAGTCTAAACTTTGTCCCTAATCATTCTACAATGTCCTTAAGCACCACATCTACACCTTCTTTAAAATCTCCAGGGATATGCACTTAAATACTTCACTGGAAAGCCTGCTCCAATGGCTGACAACTCTTTCAGTGAAGAAATTTCCCGCTAATATCCAATCTATACCTCCTCATATGCAACTTGAGGCTATTTTGTCTTGTGATATCAGTTTTTTTACTTGAGAGCAGAGAGTGATAAGGCCACTCTTGAGTCTCCTTTTCTCGAGAAATGAGAGAAAGTAAAGGAAGCAGGAGAGAGAAGGGAGCAAAGACAATTGTGAGAATGCAGGCATAGAAACAGGAAAAGAGGAGAATGGAAATATAAAAAAGGATGAAGGGAATTGTGAACATAAACAAAAAATTAGAATAAAAAAATCAGATTTAATACCAGGAAGAATGAGAAAAGACCAAAGGAAATTGTCTTTGATACAAAAAGATACAGTTTGATAGAAAGCAGAAGGCATGAAATACATGAAATACTATGAGCTGCCAAAGGAGGTGGAAAACGCATATACTTAACCAAATATATGTATGAGAATGTCAGTAGAGATACTCTGGTTTAAAAAAGATGAATGTGGTTGGCAGACAGACCTGACACTGGTAGTCTCCACAGCCTGTACAATGGAAAATATCCCTGAAGCGTGTCTTCCTGAAAGGAGGAGCTGCTGGCATGGTCCTGGTCAGCTGAACCTCCTGAGACACCGGCTTGGTCCCTGGGGCTTGCAGCAGCCAGCTGGCAGAAGTCGTTGGAATAGAGGGTTTTTTTTTTATTTCAGAGTGAAGACTGTGACTCTCCTTAGTTAGAAATGAAACTTGTGACTACACCATCTCCAGGTCTGATTATCACTGTTTCCTATGAGGCATACCTCAGCCATCTCCTGCTGCTGCAGAGCACAGCTGCCCACAACAGAGCTATGTTTCCAGACGGGAAAAAATATTTTTGTGGATTATCAAATAGGCTACCCTGGGTCCTTTGACTCCCCTGACAGTAAACATCACCCAAGGAGATGGAAAACAATGGTGCTTTACGTTGCAAACACAGCTTTGAAGGCAAGGGTTTCTGAGGATAAAATTGACATTTTGTGCAACAAATACGTCATTGTCATTTCTTTTCATGCTATCTGTGCAGCCTATATGTATCTCATGCCATAGACTAGAGAACAAAATGCAGCTTGTTTTGAGTTAGAACTTAAGTAAGTTGAGCTTACTACAGCCTACCTGCAGCTGCCAATTGACTTACTTCTTGCATGGGACCAAAAAGGTAAAACCCGGTGGATTTTTTGTTGTCCTAAACTGGAAAAAAACCCTGAAATATTTGCATTAGGCTTACCATACTATTGCACTGACATAGAATGGGCAAACAGAAATAGAGCTGATGTTACAACTCCTGCAGCTCTGTGCAGATAAGAATGTCACGTATAATGTAACAAATTAGATAACAGCCATTTCTCTTTTCAGCAGAGAATTAAACTGACCCATTGTAGCCCCTTTTTTCATTGGGAGCTCTTCTAGAAACTAACCTCAATCTCAGTGCCCAATTGCTGGCACATTTTATATAGTCTGCACTTCTTACTTCTGTTTTAGTATCATATTAAAAATATTTTATACTACTCAAAGTCTACTTCCTTCTTTATGACAATACCACTTCAATCATTATGGGAAAAATTGATTTTACGATTATAAAGGATTGAAGGGTAAACAAAAAATTGCTCCAGAAAATATTTTTTGGGATAAATTTTGATCCCAAAACTACTTCTATTTCTACCTTATAGCTTGCTTCATGAAACACAAGGTAAAGTGGTTAGAAAATGAAACAATTTTTCCCAAGATGTTGATGAAAATAGATACGGTATTAGTAAAAAGTCAACCGAAAACAGCGAGGTCTTTAAAATCACAGCCACACTTGACTGAACAGTTACGAGTGTCCTTTTAGTCACCCTAAAGCTTCTTATTTCAAAGCTACAAAATAGATGTATTGACAGTTGCACAGGAATGAACTTTAAAGATACATAAAGGCAGCAGAGGTCAACCAAACTCTGAATAAATGTCATGATGCCAGAGGCTCATGAGGAAGTGCAAGAAATTCAAGCACTGCTGCTGTCCCTGAGACCAGGATAAAGAATTAACAGTACTTCTTATGCAGTACCCTGGAGTTGAAGCAAAGGGATGCCAAGTGTTTTCTTGTCCCAGGAAAGGAAGAAAAGAGGTCAGCAATACCGAGTTTCACCACTACTGCCCCAAGGGCAGTCCCTGCCAAATCTTAGCTAGAAAGGGAAAGTCTACAGAATTTTTCGTCTTCAACCACAGTCTTTTTCCAACAAAAGAGTGAAGGACTATTTTCACCCTTGTTCCCTCATCTGTCCTGGCAGTTATTTGTACATTTGTACAAATGTAATGAGTGCATGTAGATGTAAACAAAAACATATGTAAGAATCTGTAACACTGCTTTTGCCTTTCAAGCTTTCTGAGAGATGAGAACCAAGCTGAGAGTTTCATCCTGCACTTCTGCTGACATCTCTTACAGACATTTTCAGAAACAGAGAGCACAGAACTGCAGCGATTGTTTACCTATTGCTGAAAAACTTAACTATTCATACAGAGTTTAATGACAGGCTTCAGGGAAATAGTCTGGATAATATTTTTGCATCAGTTCAGAAGGATTTATGAGGAAGCTGAATTTTGCTAGTAGCGCAGTTTTCCCCCACCTGTTATTCTCTCCAAAGCAAAGACAGTCCTGCATTTCACAGTGCCCTCTCAGGACAGAGAAGCTGCTCCAGGAGTTTCTCTGACCCAGGAGCATCTGCACAGCACACCCTCCCAGCACATTTCCTGACATCCAGAGATGTGCTCAGTGCCTGGCACCTGGGGCTGCATGGGACACCGTTTGACTTGACAGCTCCACTCCTGAATGTCATTTACTTGCGGGACGGATCTGCCAAGGAAGAGTGGCAGATTGTTTCCACAGCCTCTTGCACGCAATGTTTTATTTTCACTTGTTCTGAAATTGCCAATATGTTTCTCAGATAAAGCTACAAAGCCAGATGGTACAAATAAAATACATTAACAAGACTGACTGCCCTTGTGAGAAGAGACCATATCCCACTGTTAGGAATTGCCAACTGTAAGTAAACGCATGGAACTGAAGAAAAAGAGGTGGATGCCTGGAGGAATCAGGTTCAGTGCAACACCTGAGGCAGCGAGTTTCTGCCCAGCCTCTTGTCATGTCAGGCAGTCTCACTGAAAGTGCTGAATGGCAGCATTATTGAATGTCTGTGATGAAATCCTGAGGTTCAATTGCAATAATGCTTAAGGCTTATCATAAGAGCACATCTTCAGCTGTGGGCATGACTAACACCAGAAGAGAGCTGCCACATTAATTCTGCAGTTAAGCACAGTACAAAAACAATGGAGACTCTCAGGATGGGTTTGGAGAGCTTATATCTGCATACTTCTTGCTCTCTTGCACTAAATCTGTGACCCATGGCATGGCTGTATTTCATACTCATACTAACCAGACTGAAAGTGGCTGATATGCCTTCCTATGCTGCACCCCCACACCACAGCTACACAAAGCACATATCTCAATGTAGCTGTTAATTATCCTTGGTTGCATGCACTTCCTGCAGTTTTCACTGTTCACTGCAACACCTACTTCTGATAAAGTATTAGCTCTGCACACTTCTGATAAAGTATTAGCTCTGCATTTTTCACTTTTCATCTAATATGATTTAAAAACTATGAGCTCTTCTGTTGCTTTAGACATCATTGCTTACAAGGCTCAGCTTAACAAGGACTGGTTTGTTGGGGCAAGAAGGAGAACCCAGGAAAATACCAGCCGGTCAGCTTCACCTCGATCCCTGAAAAGGTGGTGGAACAGGTTGTTCTGGAGGTCATCACCAAGCAGGAAGAAGAAAAGGTCATCGTGTATAGTCAGCATAGATGCACCAAGTCATGCTTGACCGGTGTGACAGCCTTCTGTGACAGCATGGCAGGACAGGTCAACAAGTGGAGGCAGTGGATGTTGTCTACCTTGATTTCAGCAAGGCTTTTGACACTGTCCCCCATACTATTCTTGTAGGTAAGCTCAGGAAATACAAGTTACATGAAAGAATAGTGAGGTAGATCCAAGAACTGGCTGAATGGCAGAGCTCAGAGGGTCATGATTAGAGGAGCAGATTCCAGATGAAGGTCTGTAGTCAGTGGTGTCCCCAGGGGACAATGTTAAGTCCTTTCTTATTCAACTTTTTTATGAATCACCTGGATGAAGGGATACAATGGACCCTTGGCAAGTTTGCTGATGATGCAAACTGGGGGAGTGGCTGTTACATTGAAGGCTGTGCTCCCATTCAATGGGGCCTTGACAGGCTGCAGAGTTGGGCTGAGAGAAACCTAATGAGGTTGAACAAGGTTGAATGCAGAGTCTTGCACCTGGGGAGGAATAACCCCAAGTATCAGCTGGGAACTGACCTACTGCAGAGCAGTTCTTTGGAAAAGAACCTGGGAGCCTTTGTGGATTATGGACTATAAGTGGCAGTGATATCCTGGAGTGTATAGGTAAGAGTGTGGACAGCAGGTTGAGGGAGGTGATCCTTCCCCTCCACTTGGCCCTAGTGAGGACAAATCTGGAGTGCTGTATCCAGTTTTAGCCTCCTCAGTACAAGAATGAGAATGACCTACTGGTGAGGATCCAGTGGAGAGCTATAAAGATTAGGGATCTGGAGTATCCATCTATATGAGGTGAAAGCTAGGCCTGCTTAGTCTTGATTAAACACTGGGAGGGGATCTCATCAATGCATCAATGCATGTAAATATTTCAAAGGCAGGAGCCAAGTGGGTTAGGCCCGGTGACAGGATGAGGAGCAATGGCCACAAGTAAACACAAGAAGTTTTACCTCAAGAAGAACTTTTTTATATTGAGGGTGGCAGACTACTAGAACAGGCTGCCCAAGGGGGTTGTGGATTCTCCCCCCTGGAGACAATCAAAATGCACCTCGATGTGTTTCTGTGTCACCTGTTCTAGGTGACCCTGCCTTGGTAGGGGAGTTGGACTAGATTATCTCCAAAGGTCCTTTCCCATCCTAAGAATTCTGTAATGCTCTGATATGTGAGGTTTCAAATCTGAAGAAACATTGCTAACATTGCCAATATTAATAATCATTACTATAAATTATTTGTTCTTTTTCTTTACCTTCTATGTTACTCATCGGACTTGTGATAAAGTCACCTGTGAAGATAAATTTTAAATGATACATTGCAAAATATTGGGCTCAAAGACAGGTTTATGTCTTACAGATATACAAATGTAAAGTAAAAAATATGGCATTTCTCAGGCAACTCCTCCACTTTGGAATGTGCAGACTACAACAACTTAGGTTATATTGCAGGGATTTCTCCCTGAAATTTGTGGGAATGTTCATTTAGATATGAAAAAAGCAAAATTTCTCAACCAGAACCTTTTTAAGAAGAAACAGGTTTTTATTTCTCTAATAAGAAAAAGCTAGCTGTCTATGATTTGATTTCAGATGTCTTGCAATTACCAACAGCTGGACAAGTGTAGGTAAATACTTCAAGTGTTAACAGTGCAAGCACAGTGGATGATGTGTGGCTCAAATGGGGATTGAAAACTATTTTCTTCTTTTGAGTCAGTTTCTTCTTTTTGTTATGTAGTTACACTTGTTCGCCCTTCAATATCACTGAAAATACTCCTCATCTGACTGACCTCTGGAGATCAGCTGTTCTGTGGGCATTTGAAAGGATGCTAACAGTTTGATATAGAAAGAAATTTAGGAAATTTCTAAATTGAAGCATTCCCTGAATAGTTGTTACATCATAGTGACGTGAAGAGCCTGCTCTAAGCCATACAAGCATCTCTGCTTTCACAAGAAACAAGTTATACATGATTTTTATACCGTGCAGTATAAGAAAGAAAGAGACTCCCACACTTGAAAGGGCAGACCTCAGTCATGTGTAGGAATTATATCTTGAGTCATAGCCTCCCTGATCACTCAGGCTATGTCAAAAGGATGTGAATCCTTTAGTATGCAGGAAGGTCCACTTCTGCAATGCAAAATCAAACAGATTTATATAAATTATTTTTGTAAATGAGATAAGATAATTGAGCAGAAAAAATCCAGTATAGTTTTTCAGATCAAGAAGTTAGGGAGAGTTGCACAAATGTCAGCAGTTGCAAGAGAACTGAAGTCAAACCATTGGCAACTTACTAGATTTTAGGAGTGGTGAAGACCTTTCCCGTTAACAGGGTTGTGTCTGGGAATTATGACATATCCAAATAAAAATGAAGAATTCATTCAGAATGATAAGATTAATAAAAATTTTTCTTACTTCATTTTCTAAACTTGTCTGAGGTTTGTAGAGTTTCTCCATCCTTCACTGCCCTCCAGAGATATTCCTTCTAAAGGGTATTTTAATTGGAAGACAGTTTTAACCTCTCTTATCCATGCTGCTTGCATTTCTTTCATTTTCCATCCTAATGACACATCTTTCATAAATCATGAAATCCAGATGTTTGTTCATAAACTGTGAGATGTTACAGGCTAGTGTTAGGAGCTGCTGATTTCACAGAGTAATAACTAACTCTTTGAGATGAATTACACATTCAGAGTCTCTATCCTTGTGTTGAGAGGGTCGTTACTGTTTATTTTGTAGGACAGAAACCAAGTTTAGTGACATTTCTGCTTCTGACCAACACTTGAGGAAGATTTCCCTGGTGTCCACCTCTTGTTTATGCAGACTTAGGAAGTAAAAGTAGATCGTGAAAGATTCACACTGAAAAAGTATGGACCATTGCTTAACCAAAATATTTTTATTAAAATACAAGACTCTCAGTTATAATTTTTCCCTAGTGAATAAAAATACAAAAGATTAGTTTATTTATACATTAATTTAAACCAGTAATAAGCAGAAATATTTCACAGCTATCTAGAGCCTAAGACAACACTCTTTTAAGTATTTCAGTGTATCACAAGAGACATATTCTCATGCAACTACTGTTCTGGTGACACAATAATGAGAATGTTATAAACATCTACAGATTGCCCACAGAAAAAAGAGGTGGCATTGAAGATATATGGAAACACAAAAGCTGCAAAACTGAGCTTTGCTTGGAATATTAAGACATTTTTCACAGTTAATATAAGGTAGTAAATATTTCCTGATATCTCTAACAAGTTAAATGAATTTGATAAATTTGTAAATAGATAAAATTTGGGACAATCAGGCTATTTCATTGAGGGGAAAGGTCATCAGAATGCACCAGGAAAAGTGTTAGAAAGATCACCAAAAAGTGGCAGTGCAATATGAACATTTATAGAGAATTATAAACATAGAGAAACCTCAGAATGTAATGGGCAATTCCATGGGGCTATAGCTGGTTTGTATAGCTGGTACCACTGCTGTGGTAGACTAAATTTTGTTAAAGCTTTTGAGCGTTTTTATGAATTAATGTAAACTTTTACCCTTTGCAATAACTGGTATTAAAAGAATAACTTGTGGCACTCTGTACCTAACATTAATCTATTTGATGTAAAATACATTAAAAATTGTTTCCGCTTCTCATTTAAAATTACAAAGATCCTATAAAATGGAAAAAACCATCAGATATTAAGCTATCAATTTTCATATAATAGTTCTCCTGAAATGTGTTTTCCCAGCATATATTTTAGGTATACCAGGTAACGAGGAAATCAGCCTTCTTCAGAGTAAACTGAACAATCTCAACAGTCAAATGAAAACAGATTCACATTCAAGAGCACCAGAAAAAAGTGTGGTTGTCCTGCCAGTGTGCAGAATAAAACTCAAAGAATTTCAATTATTTTATTTCCATACTATGCTTGAAGAGAACTTACTTATTCTATGAAATTGTAATAGTAATAATATATTATTGTGATTACCATGTCAAAAAAATTTAAGAGTGTACTTTTTCTAAATTTTATTTGACATGCTTAAATTTCTTTTCCCTTGGCCTCTGCACATTGCTAGCACTCTTTTTCACAGGCTTGCCTCCTGTCATGACTTAATGCCAGACTGCAGCTAAGTTCTACACACCCACTTGCTCAGTGCCCTCCATACCCTACCCCAGTGGTATGAGGAAGAGAACTGGAAAAGGTAAAACATGTGGTTTGAGATAAGAGCAGTTTAATAATTGAAATAAAGTGAGATATATTCATAATAATGATTAAGGGGATAACAAGAAGAGAGAGAAGAACAAAACCAAAAACGAACAAGTGACGCGAAATGCAATTGCTCACCATTCGCTGACTGATGCCCAGCCTATTACTGAGTAGGGATTCACCCTCCCTGTCAATTACCTCCAGTTCACATGCTGAACATGATGTTTTATGGTATGGAATATCCCTCAGAACTGTTTGAATCAGCTTTCCTGACTATGCTCCCTCCTAGTTTTTTGTGCATGTCCTCACTGGCAGAGCATGGGAAATTGAAACGTGCTTGACTTAAGGTATGTACTAGTTAGCAACCACTAAAACATCACTGTGCTATCAACAATTATCTCATAATCTAAACGGACCACATTGTATCAGCTACTAGGAAGAAAAATAGCTCTATCCCAGTCAAAATCAGGACAGTTATCCAGTTATCCACCTGTTATTCTATGCCATTTAAGTCATGCCCAGGTCCCACAGTTTCTAATACATCCCAGTTAACCACCATCACCTTTCCTGTCTTGTGATATATGTACACAGATAGCATTCCCTTAGTCTATGGACAAATCTCTGTAAAATATCTGATGAGATTTTTTGTTCATGATTTTGGGCACCATCAGTCATAGCAGTCTTTCAGAGAAGGAAAGATTGTTTGTGGTGTTGGATTGTAGCATGCTGAAGTCAAATCTGATTCCATCACCTCCGATATTGTGTGGATTCATCAAAATTCATTTTTGATTAATCTGGGTGATTTCTACTGTCATATCCTTGATAGTGCAATTGAGGGGGATTTGGATTGAGATCCCCAAATCCAAAGTGGCAGAGACAGGCCCCATGACTTGGCAGGCTTGTGGGAGTGTGATGGAGTCAATCTCCCAGACCTCCTCATACTAGTATTTCAGCCATTGCCCTTCATGCTGCACAGGCTTTAACTGATTGCCCTGATAATTGCAGCACATTTCACATTCACATCAAGTCCACCCCTCAACCACGAGACTATCTATACATTGCATCTCCTCCTGGAGGTCAGTATGTAGATAAAATATTGGCCATTTTCCTCCTTCAGAGATGTCTAAAGCCAGATGGATAGCTTTCACCTCTGCAAACTGACTTGATTTTCCCTCCTTCAGTGGTTTCCAGACTTGTCATAGAGGACTCCATACAGATGGCCTCTACCTCCGAGGCTTTCCTGCAACATGGCAGTAGGAAATTATCAGTAAACAAGGCATATTTCTTCTCACTTTCTGGTAATTTATTATACACTGAGGCCTCTTCAGCAAGGTTTCACCTGAGCTGAACTATCTCCTCTCTGATTTGTTCAAAGGCTCATCATTGCTCAGGGCTCTATTTGAAATCATTCTTCTTCTGGGTCACTTGATAGAGAGAGCTAGCAACCAGACTGTCACTTCGAACATGCACTCTCTAAAAACCCACCATGCTTAAGAAAGCTTCTGTTGGTGGAGATGTAGTTTTTGTTTTGTTGATCACATCCAGTGGGATTTGATGATGTGCATCTTGAACTTTTATTCTTAAGAAGTACATCTCCTGTTTGCCTTTATAAAAAATTTGTATGTAAAAATCAGCTTTCCTATGGATTTTGACTATTTGCTTCCCTTGAACTACTTCTTCTGAATTGTTGCACACAGTGATGTCATCATTTTATCACAGGTGTTCTGGAGCTTCTCCCCAGTCCAGTGCAGTCTGGATCAGTCCATGGCAGACTGGAGGGCTGTGTTTCTATCCCTTGGCAGTCATCTCCTTGTGTACTGGGTGCTGCTCTAGGGCAAAGCTGTGGTCTGCACTCTACCTCTAAAGGGATTGAGAAAAACACATTAGTGATATAAATTGTGGCATATACTTGGCATATGCTTTTACTCCAATTCATATGCAAGTTGTAGCGTGCTTGGCACAGCAGCACCCAGCAGTCCTGTGGCTTCATTCAGTCCACAATAATCTACTGTTGGTCTCCATTCTCCATTAGAAGTTTGCACTGGCCATATGGGAATATTAAAGCCCGAGTGAGTCCTGTTGATCACTCCTTGGCTCTACAGATGACACATCAGCTTATGGATGGGAACTGGGGAGTCTCATTAGTGTGATATTGTTGGTAGCAATCATGATCTATCATTCTTCAACCTTCACCAATCCCACAACAGAAGATTCCTCTGAGAGACTGGACAAGGTACACAGCTGCCTAATCTCCTCCAAGGCAGCTACACTGGAAGCCCACCAGTACCATCATGGGTCTCTGAAATACCCTCTCCTGAGACTGTCTGTGCCAACGAGGCCCTGCAGGGAGATCTCAGCAAACTACAGGGCTGGGCAATCACCAACAGTATGAAGATTAACAAGGGCAAGTCCAGATTCTGTGACTGGGACAGGGCAACCCTGGATGTACAGATAGACTGGGGAATGAGAGGCTGGAGAGCTGTGCCATGGAAAGAAATGTGGGGGTCCTGGCCAGGGGCAAGTTGAACAGGAGTCAGCAGTGCCCGGGCAGCCAGGAGAGCCAACCCTGTCCTGAGGGGCATCAGGCACAGCACAGCCAGCCAGGCAAGGGAGGGGATTGTCCTGCTCTGCTCTGCTCTGCACTGGGGTAGTCTCACCTCAAGTGCTGGGGACAGTTTTTGCATGCCCAGCAAATATAAGAAAGACATTAAGCTGTTAAAGACCATCCAAAGGAGGCCACAAGGACAGTGAAGGTTCTGGAGGTGAAGCCTTATGAGGAGTGGCTGAGGTCACTTGTTCTGTTCAGCCTGGAGAAGAGGAGACCTCAGTGCAGGTGCAGCTTCCTTGTGAGGGGAAGAGGAGGGGCAGGCGCTGATCTCTTCACTCTTGTGACCAGTGACAGGACCTGAGGGAGTGTCCTGAATCTGAGTCAGAGGAGGTTTAAGCTGGATGTCAGGAGAAGGTTTTTCATCCAAAGGAGGGTGGAGCACTGGGACAGGCTTCCCAGGGAAGTAGTCACAGCACCAAGCCTGCTGAGTCCAAGAAGCATTTAGACATCACTTTTAGGCATGTGACTCTTGGGGTGTCCTGCACAGGGCCAGGACCTGGAGTAGATGGGCTCCTTCCAACTCAGCATAGTCTATGATTCTATGATTCTATGAATGATGCACAGAACCTCTGAGCCAGTCTCCATAGCATTTTTTTGCTACTCATTCCTGGCCAGGCTGACTTCAGCCTCCAAAACAGTCAGCTGTGGGATCCCCTTGCCATGCCAGAAATACAAGTGGGTTCTTCCCCTGCATGACCTAGTTGCATTAGGATACACTGTGCACCTCTATCTCCTGGAGCCTTATACTCATGTGGGCCCAATGTGCCAATGCGCTGTGTCTGCTCCACACAGTACAGCAAAACTGGTTTTCCCTCTATTCCACCTGGCTGGAAGCAGCCCCTTCCCCCCAGTCCTTCTCATAGGATTCTCCACTCCCTTATTGCAAAAAGAAGTTAGAAATAAAATCACTCTCTACAAATATTTCTGCTAGAAATCCAGAACAGATCTTCCACATTTTGTCATAAATAATGTGATAAATTTATCATGAAATCTAATGTGAAAACTTCACAAGTTTTACTGGGACTAAAATCATAATTTTGTATAGCTGCATGGTAGAGGATAGAGAGTAAAACGGGAAGAATCACACATATTACATAGATTCACAAATAGAACATATTTTCTTTGTTAATATGTTGGTCGCCTGTAAAGTTCAGAAATTTGCTTACTTAGGAATTCTATCTAGGTATAGCTATTGAAGGGAAAGCATTGGATTAGTCCATTCAAGCCTTTTAACATATATATTTCCCCTTGCCATTTCAATATTCTTGCATACTAAAAGATAACATGGATGTAAAATTAAAGCAGTAGTGTAAGAATGCTAAATTTTAAAACAAGTACATAAATTCAAGATCAGTCCAGTTAGGGAAAGGAATGCTTTCTAGAAGAAATTGTATGTTCTATCTCACCAAACCCATACAAATCTGATCTAGGCTCTAATTCTCTTCTTGGTCACAACTGTGTGTGATGAATTAGGCCAATTGGGCTACATAGAAAGGATCTACCCGCACAGATCTAATTGTGTGATCAGGTCTTGTAACAGAGATCATAAACAGACACAGCTCATAGTACTTGTATTAGTTGTCTGCTCAACCAAAATGTCTGCATACAGACACTGTATTTCAAGGGAGAAGACAATAAGTCTGGGGCCAAAAAATAATTTATGAGGAATTACTGAGTACATTAGATGACAGATTAGAGATAAAGGGCCACTCTGCTTGTCTTCAGATGTCTTCCCACTATCTTTTCAGGCAGAGGTATTCTTTTCTTCCTACTCCACTGTGTAAAATCAATTTAATTTTGCTTTTGTAGAGATCCATAAAATTCTATTGCATCATGCTGTCATGATTACATCATATCACATCTTCCCACAGTCACAGCTTAGTTATAGGCCATTCAAGTAAGAGCTGGAATCAATCCAGCTTGTATGATCCTTGTATATCCCTTTCAGCCCAGAATATCCAGTGAACTACTCTCCACTGCTTTTTTACAAAGCTATCCTGGGGTCTTTCATTTGCAAACTGTATAAAGACATCATAAGTCTATGGATAGAGAGTGAAAA
>NW_005054316.1:8644188-8651258 GCF_000277835.1 Geospiza fortis | reverse complement strand
AAAAATACACTTCTTATAAATGGCAAGTAAGTTCATTTTTTAAGGCTCAAATTAAATAAAAGAATCAGCGTAAGTATTCCTTATATTTGAGAAAAGAGTATGAGAAGTAAGAGTTAATGAAAAAGAGCAAACACAAGTGATGAGATTTTCCCTTCCACCCTTTCAACATCAATGAATATTTTATTGAGTTCTGGAAGGCATAAGGGAACACTTCTTTATTCCAAGGAAGGGAATTTTCAATGGGATTTTATATATTTATTCTAGGAGTAGCATTTATTACAGCTGCTTTATTTTTTAGTAAAATTTGTTAAAGGATACAAAACCAGGTACTTTTTACATTACAAAATGAAGGTGACTATTCAGAGACTACTCTGCTCAGTGTCTCTCTGTTGAGGTGCCTGGTCTTTGCCAGTGTAATCATCTTCTGCTGGCATCAGTTCCAGAGGAATCAAAAGAAGGCATTGGTAACTCTAGCTGGTGGTTAGATGAAGAGTTGTATAGAGTCTTCAAAACTGCACAGCTCATGGAGGCTCAGTAAAGTCCAAGCCCTCACATTATCATCTTCTAAACTCTTATGTTATGATTTTAAAGAATCAAAAAAGAATAAAAATAATGCTGAGAGCAAGCTCTTTTTTTTTTTTTAATTTATTTTTAATGATTTAAAGCTTGTACTTTCAATTGTGCTATTTCCTTGAAACAACTGTACTTGCACGGAATTCAACAAGGCTCATGAGTCACTGTTTGAAATTGATTTGGCTTTCTGGAGCAAGCCCCGTATGTATTTCCTCATTTGCTGAAGGGACACAGGCTCACAAGGTTTTCAGTGCTTCTGATAGCCCAGGGGAGAGCTCTGTAATTTGTGAGTGTACAAAAAAAATAGCAATTCCCTTGTAAGAAACTTCTCCCCTACAGATGCTATGCTTTCTTCTTTTATCTGGTTGAGCCAGTAAGCAGCTGAGTACCTTTAATTCCCTATTGAAATCTGTGGGGGCTGGCAGAAATTCTTTACCACCAGCTCATTTCAAAAGGAATTTATGTAGCTTGGATCTTCAGAAGGCTGACCCCTTCTTGAACTGGTCAGCTATGATCTGGAACAGAAAGTCCTCACCAGGGGAAAAATGTCACAGCTGACCCTACTCTGAGAATATTGAACTATGAGGCCTCCTGAGATCCCTTCCATATCGAATTTTCCTGTGGTCCTAAAACTCCTCTTGGTTTTAGACAGTGACATCAGTTCACCAGCTGCTGGATAGAATTCACTCTATATCTAAAATACTGGGATGGGTGGAACAAAAAGTGTTTAATAGCCTTAGCTAAATATTAGAACCCTAAGTCATATTATTCTTTTGGTTTTTGGTTTAAATTTGTCCTCAGAGTAATTTTTATCTCAGGAGGGAAAAGAAGAAAGAGCACACTAATGACCTTTATGTTTTGAAAGAGGTGAGTAAAAATTTATTAAACTGCTGTCAGGTAAAGCTCTTTGCACAGCCAGACAGGGAAATATTTGCAGAGACTTCAAGGTGGGCTTTGGGCAGGAAATGGTTTGGATTCATAAAAGTGGAAAAGTCTAGTTAAATGTTTACCTTGTATGTAGCTTGAAGTGGTCAAGTAAAACCAGAAGGTCATATATGACATTTGCAGATATCTCTAGATAATACTAAATATAGGCAGGCGTTTGTCTTTGGGGAAAGGGGCCTTTACACTGACATAATGTTAATTTTAGAATTTGCTTCAGTCTCCCACAATATACCTAATAAAAGTGCTTTATATTAAGAGAATATAATTATGAGGTTCAGGTATGCAAACATTGTAATCTATATTTTGAAATAGCATCATGACAGTTATGAGAATTTCTGAATTAACAGGGAAATATATTAACTCTTGAACTGACGGATGACACTAAAATGAACTATTAACAATTTTGCTGCAGTAATAATTTTAGACTGGTGGAATACTAGGGTTCCTTTCTTATCTTTTTTCTTTTTTTTTCCCTTTTAAACACTATGAAGATTGAAAGTGTACTCTGATAATATGAGTTTCTCAAGGAAATGCATATCCATTTAATCAATAACTATGATAATTGCAAAACATACAATATGGCTAACTTCACAATCTTTAATGTATTTATCCACAAAGAACATCCTGTAAAAGAAAAAGGTATAGTTATGTCCTGTCACATAAACTATTTAAAATTTCATTTTGAATGATATTTGGAAAAAGTTTTAAAGTGTCTTTGTGGGGCTAAAATGAAACAAAATCCACTAAAATATTTTAGGCCATTAAGTACCTTTATAAAATTTGCCAAACACTGAATAACTATGGCAATGCATAGATAATGTTGAATTGTTGAAGTCAAGCTTTTGACTTAGTATTACAACCTAAGCTTCTAATTCCTACTGGAATTACATTCCAGCACAGGAGCAACTCGGACTGCTCAAAATTTAGGATCAATTAAATGTCCTCCCAAAGTCCCAAAACCTGGCTGAGTAGGCATGAGCTGCCTATTGCTGACTGGACAGTGCTGGAGCAGCAGCTGGAGGCCAGGACTTACACCCCAGAGTGCCTGCCATGGCACAAGGAGCTGGTATATTGGCCGATAAGCCAAGCCCAGTGACTGGAAAGGGAGCAAGAGCATCTGACACTCAGAATTCTGACTCTAGCCACAAAATTTTTGTTCCACCTTAACTTTAAACTGGATTCCGGCTCATATTCTTAGATACATGAAGTGATACAAGATTTGATTGAGTTGCCTAAAAAAAGATTTGGTGCCATTTTAGGCACCATGAGCTTTCTTATATAGCTTCTATCTCGACCATTGATTCAATTCAAATGGTTCCAGGGCATCTAAAATGGCAACAAGATACCTGTGTTCATTGAATTCCGTCATCCAAGTTCTATACCTAGTAAGCATTCAATGTTTCAAAAGCAGTAGGTTTAGATCCAGGATGTTTGATGGCTTTGTTGCTAAAAGCTGAGAGGAATGAGGGTGGAAAAGGGAAAGGGATGAAAGGAAGGAATTAAAATATTCCACTTTGTCCATCACAATGACTGTTAACTACTGGATAGATCTACTGGAGTCAACAGAGTACAATACTGAAGTTATCAGTGGTAAAGGTCTGCTGCTCAGCAGATTGCCTATCCTCCATGTTTTAGAAAAATAATAATTTTTTACTTATATACTGATTATTATTGATGATAATAAAGCAATGCTGATAGCAATCAAAAGAGGGAGGAATAAAATAAATCTTTTCTAGCTCAAAAATTTTTAACAAATTATACTTTCAGATCAGTCTTTTTTGCTCCTCTTCCTGATATTCCTTTGTGGATGTGCTGTATCTGTAGCAGTTCATTAATTGTCAGTAAATCTAATTATGCTATATTTACAATGTCTAATTTACCTTTACTTTCAGCTAATTGGCCTATTAACTTAATTTGGGGAATAATCAGTTTGAAGTGCTGAGCACACAGATGGAATGGAAGGACAAAAGAACTCAGTAAATCATATCATACAGATTTATTCCTCACCATTTTTTAAAAGAAATGTGATGGCACCCTCCCCCCCCTTCCCCTATCCTTTCAGTACCTACATGATGAAAAACTGCTATAGATCAAGTTAAATCTGGAAAGTATGCCAAGCCTATGCCATGTTTTCATCTTTGAACAGTCTGAAGTAATACAGACTTTGCCTACTATTTTTATACTACAAACCAAACACATAGAATATCTGAAAGTGTCTGAATCTTCAGTCACTACAATCACTACAAGACGATTAAGAGAAAGTGATTATCCAATTTATTTGATTGCACACTATACATACTCAGGGATCCTACAAATGGAAAGATTCGTAAGCAAGTTCTTATTAAGACCATCAGCAAGAACTCAATATCCTGCCTTTTGAAAAATTTTAGCCTGGTATAAATCCAGAAGAAGTGAATATTTTTCCTCTCTCTGAGATGTAGTTTTCCTTTTCCATACCCCTTGCAGAATGAGGAACTGGTTCAGGAAAATACTATTGCACTTTGCTGAAAACCTCCCACTGTCTGAAAACAGTTTAATCCATGAATAGTTTTATGATTTATTACACTGGCTAGTTACTGTATAGATCATTATTATAATAAATAATTTATTAAATAAGTAATTTCACCACCGACTTTTCAGTTTTTGCACAAATAGGTGTTTTTCATGATCTAGCTGCTAGGTAATAATCTCATAGAACTGAAATTCTGTTTTGAAGAGAAATATTTGAAGAGATTCTGACATTCATGCTTTGGACACTTCAAGCAAGGTTTCTGGTGCTATTTTAAGATGATGACTGTTTTCAGGAAGTAGATCAAATAATTCCCTTTTCCTCTCTGAAAAGGAATTCATGCCATCCAACTATTTGTGCAATTTGGACCAGAGCACCACCAAGCAGTGGAGGCAGCCTGTCTTCCCTTAATCATATATATGTCATCATTAGTGGCTGCATGGATAAACTGCTCTGTTTGGGCAGCTCCAGAGTTCCTACAACCTGGCTGGCTAAAGGTAAGTAGTCTGTGTTATGTTAGAAGTCCATAGTATTTTATGACAGTGTTTGGACAGAGAAGTGGCAGAAGGATATAGTTACTGTCCTGTTTCAACCACAACAGTAATATGAGATAATTATATGATGGGCTGTGTTTCATCAGTTGTGTTATCTGTTATGGTAAAATGTGATTTTAAAAATTGCCCTCAGATTACCACTTTGCTGCAGGTTTTCTGCTGTTCACTTAACTGCTGGGTTTTTTAGTTTTGCTTTTTTTTTGTTTTTTGTTTGGATTTTTTCTTTTTTTTTTTTTGTTCTTGGGTTTTTGGTTTGTTTGTTTGTTTGTTTGTTTTAGGAATGGTTTAAAAATTTCATTCTGATAACAAACACTTGAACTTCAAAAGCCTGCCTCTCTAATGGCTTGAGTCAATGTTTTCTAAGTGGTAGTCTTTCTAATCCTTTCAGCTGGAATTGGATTGAATCATATGTTAGGGTATATGTTTTATTGCCCTCATGTTATCATGTTAATATTCTTTTAAGAATTGCATATTTTTAATATTAACTTGTCTGAATTCATCAGTAAAAAATAATTTTTGTACAAGTCATTCCATGTAGACTAAAGGGCAATGTTCTCCTTAACTTGTTCTTGAAGAGAGATTACAGTTCTTCTGTGAGGGACCTTTTCACTTGCCAAAGGTAATGGCATGTTCCATAAGAAAAAATTTTCATTATTCCATACAAGATGAAAAAGAAAACTGTTTCCTTTATCAGCCTTTTAATACCTAATGTGATTACCTTTTTTATTTGCACAGTTAATCAAGACAGAACTGTAGCTATTCTTTGTGTCTAATCAAACTTCCTATATTTTTGTTACAGATGATCACAATATTGCTGTTCTCTAGATAGATTTATCTATCTATCTATCTATCTATCTATCTATATATATATATATAAAAATTATATATTTTTAGTGTTTACATTTTATAGGACTTTTCTGCTAGGTGCTGAATGTTGGTGTCCTAAATGTTGTTCAGAATTATGTAGAATAAAAAGGCACTCCTCAGTCCCAGATGACAAAGAGAATTTGAAAAGCTACTCAGCAAAACTGCTAGTGATCTTAGTGCACCTAATCCTTGACTGCTGAGAATTTGGGGTACTTTAGGATAGATTAGCCTAAAAATTATATTTTCTTAATGTTTTCTAAAAAAATAAACTGAAGTAGTAACAAAAAAAAGTGAAATAAGAGGTCAGAAAAGTGCTTACAAAAAGTCAATAAAAACCAGAATAGTCAAAACTAAGTTGAGAATTCATGGATGAAATGGATTTATATTCTAAACAAACTCTTCTGCTTCTCCATCTCCATATTAAGTAAAATATCAGGAATGCATTTTTAAAGAATAAGTGGAATCCTCAAAAATGAGATAAATGAAGTGAAAACTACTATCACCTAACTGAATTAGTCTCATGCAAGGTATAGGAAAGCATTTCAGGTTTCCTGTCTCCAGAATGGCTGCACATTCATACATAGTTTTGGGGTTTTTTTTTTGGTTTTGGTTTTTTTTTATCTGCAGTAAGAGCTAGACAATTCTGCGGGAAAGCTCTTGACAGAAAAGGCATTCTGCATTCTTCACTCATTTGTCAGCAGTCCAGCACATCTGAAGTATGGCCAACATCCACAGAGACAAGAAAAATGGATTAAAGAGTCTGGGTTTTATGAAACTGTACTGTGTCATCAGTACATCATCACTGTAATAAATACTGGACAGAACAACCTTGCAATTATTAGAGCCATATTTTTAGTGAACATATACAGATGTTACAGTTTGAAACCTGCTGCCACAGCTTTGACTCATGGCTATTATTACTGCTTTCCTTTCCTACTCTGTGTGAGACAAATGCACAGAAATTCAACCATTCAATGCCTCAAACTGCAAAGTAAGGTTTCCTGTATTAAAAGATGTGTCAATTTAACTTACAGGACATGAAAAATAGCTTTAGTATGCATGTGAAGAGCCTGTATGGATACATGTGTTTAAATTTCAGACTTGTTTACATCAATTAACTCGAAATAAAGAATGAAGCTAATGGACCTTCATGTCTGTCATGTTGTGACTAGATTAAGAATATTCCCAAGAGCACCATCTTTTTTGAAGTCATGGCATAAACTTTATGTAGATTGTCTCAATTCTTACTAGAGATGAGGAATTAAGTTATACTTTAACAGCTTTTCTATATGTCTGGCACATTTTCCCACTTATTACATACTTAACATAAACGACCTCTACTTATGAACTACCAGATTTTGTTTAGCAATGTTAAATGGAAAATATCTTTTTTTTTCACTAGATTAAAATAAAAGGTCAGGCTAGTCAGTTAAGACCAAATGGAAACATGATGCCTAGCTCCTTCCAGAAACCAAAATGCACCCAGCATGTACAGAGAGTAAAGAAAGAGATGGGCCATGCTTTGAAGGCCACAAGGCAATTTTTTCACTTCCTTGCACATGGTCATATTCTTTTCATGTGGTTCCAGGCTTGCGTACATTGTGCTGGGGACTCAGACCAGA
>NW_005054316.1:8587486-8644152 GCF_000277835.1 Geospiza fortis | reverse complement strand
GTGGGTCTCCTATCCAGAGAGGCCAGTTGCCTTTCTATGAGTTCCTCTGTGAAGGCTGGATTGACAGAAAGAGTATTCAGTGTCTGCCTATTTCAAAGAAGGAGAGAGATGCATATTTTCCATTTCTTCAGAAGTATTTCGGGAAAATGCAATGAGAGTTGTTTGTTTTCTGTGTTCCAGAGATATTGCTTGCAAGAAGATAATGATCTGATTTATTTTAGGTATTCATGTGGAAGACTGAGAGTTTGAGAAATCCACCTTTGAGTTGAAAACTCAAGCCATTCATTAGCTAATTTGCTGTAAGCCAATTGGTTGTAGTCAAAATAAGTTTTCCATTACTTTGTCATCCAATACCATTTCCAGAGCTACTTGCTAATCTAATTGACAGCAGTATAATGACTACAAAAATCACCACATTTCAACAGTTCAATTTTTAGCTTGTGGTTCCCTTTCCTTTTTCCCCTTGGGCTTATCTATTTTTTTGACATATGAAGATCTGCAGTCTTCAATTTTACTTTAAGAGAAGATCTTCAATATTCATCAAAGTAAAACAATATGTCATATCTTTCAATCTGACAACATCATTCCTTTTTCTGTCTGCTGAAAATAAACTCTTTAAAGATTCAGTTCTTACTGGCTCATGATATGCAGTCAGTCACTTCAGCAGAGCAATGATCTTTTCACCAAGTTTTAAGTAGCTCGCCATCGACACCCTTTAGTGCATACACTCTAAGATACCATGAGAAAAATAATCAGGTGTAAACTTCACAGCTAGAGTTGTTATCTGTTTAAAATGTAACAGGTAAGTTAAAAATATATTTGGCATAATTTTTAAGGGAGTTCAGCATCCTAAAGTATCAGCCTATATGTTGGCTTTTTTGTTATTTAGTAGGTCATTAGGTAAACCCATGAAAATAAAAATGGAGGCAACATTGAAAGAAGCAATAACAAGACCTAGACTGTGCCTATTATAGATCAGCTAGCTCTTTTGTTTTCATTCCAGGCAAGAAACCTGATAAAGAAGGAAAATATTGCTGGGTTTTCGTAACTGTAATCAACAGGCTCAGTTAATAATCTTCAAGTGTAAAGGCAAAATTCCTGGTTACAATCAGATTTCTTCTCCTGAATTTCTGTGAGTTTTTGGGGCAAAGTCTCCTAAGCCTAGTGCAGCAGCATTATATTTTTAGCTTAGCTTTCTTTTTTTCATGCAAAACATTGGACTACAAGGAAAATAAAAGATCACTGCAATTTTTCAGACAAAGATGTTCAGTTGTGTTCATTGCTTCCATCTTCCTCACTATCTGGTACTGAAAATGAGTCTGTCATATCAGGTTTCATTTCAGATAATAAGGGAAGTTAAAAATTAACTGGTGCTCCTGCATTCACAGAAACCAACCTTTGTCAAGCAGCAGTTTCCTGTATATTAATAGATTTGAAATTATTCAGGAAATTGTTTGAAAATGACAGAGTCACTGAACATTATTTTAATGTCAAATGACTCGAACAATTCTGTTGGAGTCATCCAGAACACAGAGGTCGATGCTGCACTGCAGCATGGCAGCTGGTGTGCCTCAGGAGCTGCAGACAGTGTACTCCAATTTGAAACAACTTATAACTGGCAAAGATAAAATGGACCACAGGAAGAAAATCTTCTTCAAAAAAGCTGTAGTAATATCATTCTAGTATATCCTTCATGGTCTTTCAAATTCGAAGCGTGGCAGGGCAGTGATCTGACTGCTGGGTTTAAGTCTATACATAAATGTGCTAGTGAAAAGGATACCTCTCTTTTATACACAGACAGGCTTTCTGTTTGAGTATCCAGGAGTGTTCATATCCTACAAGAGAGCAAAAAAACAAAAAAAAAAAGAGAAAAGAGAGAGAGAGAGAAATAAAATATGTTTAACCATCAACATAAATATTGAGTGATACTAATAATATAAAAAGGTTTTGGGACAGTGCCTAATCCCACAGCTTATATTTCAAATTTATGGATAGTACCTAAGGCACAAATTTGTCAGCTTCATTATTAGTTTTAATTCTGCCATATGATTTGACCAGTAATTAACTCTGAAGAAGTAGGAAATGTAACAGCCTCATATACTAACATGTGGATTTCATCTTCTGAAAAACTGAATCCATTATGATGGTTTTCCAATGAAAAATAACATAAATAGGAACTCAAATAATGAATTCATAGATGGACCTAAGATTGTATAAGTAGTATCACCCATATTTCAAATCACTTTTCCTAAACTAGAAGAGAACTAAGAGGCTTGTGTGAAGTAAGAACCATATGCATCTTGAGTTATATTTCATGAGGTAAAAATTATTGTACTTTCATTCTGACACCAATATATGTGTCTTTCATGTTGTTTTACCTTACATAGATGATACCAGAGAAATCTTCTCTTTATACACATTATGTTTTCTGAGTTACCTGGC
Source organism: Geospiza fortis (assembly GCF_000277835.1). Classification (NCBI taxonomy): domain Eukaryota; kingdom Metazoa; phylum Chordata; class Aves; order Passeriformes; family Thraupidae; genus Geospiza; species Geospiza fortis. The sequence continues at coordinate 8,641,710 of NW_005054316.1, read as the reverse complement.
CATATAATTTAACAGGTGTGCAGAGCTCAGCCCGTATCATTTAAATGTCATAGCCAAATTGTTGACATCTTGAATTTTTTTATTACTTCAGCAGATCACTTTCAATAATACAGTTTCTGCTGGCTTATCCTTACAAAGATATTGCTGTCAGACTGAAAAGTGAATGCATATAATCCCAAAGGTTTCTGAGAAAAGTAGTCATTTACTTGTGGAACTGGGCAGTCTTCCTAATGCTGAGAGAGAGAGATCCTAAATCCCGGAAATGCAGAGAAAATGACGTGATTTTTGTCCAGGCTCATTGCTTTGCTCACGAGTGGAAAAATTTTGTTACTCTAATGTTGTTTATTAGCCTTAAGTTTGCCTCCACAACAAGAAGTGAGGATGCAGTTGCCCCCTTTATGAAACATTAAAGCATTATTTAGCTTTGTATAAAACTCTCTGCCTGGTTTTGGAGACTCATTTTCCATGGTCTGTAATTAAATAAAAAGTTTTTGTGGCAATGTATTCTAGCTACACCATGGTATATTTACATACCATTGTTTTACATATTATTTATAATGTACTCCGGCAATCACTTTGAATTCATTGGTTTCCTCTGCTCTCCTCCCAGTAGTTTTGCATGTTTAAAAATAAGCAGTGAGTCTACATCTCAAGACAGCTGCTGGACTTAGGAACACCAGGGCTACTGCAATGGTCACATCTTTTTTATTCCAAGCAGATGCTCTATTCAGAGTGAAAGGAAAACAGAGTAGATTACCAGAAGACATAAAACATACCTATTATATTCAGCACCTCTACCATTATAAAAAGAATACCCTCACTTAGATTTGCAGTTGGTAACAACTAGCAAAACTGATGAGAATTCCTCCCTCTTGAACAATTTCTTTGTAGCATGATCTTAGATATTCAAGTTGCTTGCTTTTAAAGCAATTGCTTAAAATATCACTTATTTGGGTTTTTTAAATACTGCTTGCAGCCCACAGACCTGGGTGATCCCAACAGGACTGAAGTAAGATTTCTAAAAGCCAAAGGAATCCTGGGCAGGGGGACCTGTACCAGTGACTCTGCATAGGATACCTCAGTTAAGCTTCCTGTGCTCTGGTTTACCCAGGTGGAAGACTAGGCAGAACAAGAAAAGGAAGAGGACCTCCACTAACTTTTATGTTGGAACTGGGCATGCATATTATAAATAATTGATTTTTTTAAAATTTATTTTGACTCAGACTAGAACTAAATACAATCTATATTACTTGTTTCATTTGTGAATGAACTTTATTTTAAATTTGTCATAACTTCTTCTTCCACCTCTCCCCATCACTGTTATTTCAGTCAGAAGAATTTGGAAGAAAACTGTACATGGCAATCACAGCAAAAATACTGCTGCTTCAATATCTTGGAAGCTGAGATGTTCCTTTAAGTCACTGAAGCATTCACAAGGCAGAATTTACATGACAAACAGGATCTGATCTTTCAAAGTCAAGATAAAAATATACATTATATAAAAACAGTATCTTAAAATAGGTCTTGTATAAAAGACTGTAATTACTGGCCTAGGACAATATACTTGAAGATGCAATGTAGGCTAGGCTAAGACTCTTTTTAAAATTTGATATGGGCAATTCATGCTCAGAATTCACATGTCCATGCCACATTTCTTATATGCAAACTGTGTCCTTTGTATCAAAGGGAAATATCAATCAAAGCAGTCAGCTATAAAACCCCCCAGAGATACAATGGTCCATCTGCATGTACTATATTCTTTTATCTTAAGTAATATTTGAGTAAGATATTATTTCTGTACAATTTCTATTTAGCATTTATGCTCTAACATTGCCTAGAAGGCATAATCCAGATTAGAAACTGATGTAAAACACTGATAACTGAGGTTAAAAAAAAAAAAAAAGAGCAGATGGTCCTGAAGCTAAACACTTTTTAAGGCAAAGAAAGCCCCCAAAAGACCCACTGAAGTGAGCAGTCTGCTCCAAAATGCTCAATGCTCACTACATTTTACTGTATCAGACCAAGATTTTTCTCCGGTTATTCCCAGGAAACACACCATTCCCCCTGTTCACTGTTCACATTCTCACAAAATGACAGATCCCTCTCCCAGCATTGCATGTCTAGTAACGTGCACATACACTGCTTGTAAAGAAACAAATCCTAGTACCGTAGGTACCCCAGAAGAATTTTGAACAGAGCTTACTCACTAGGAGATTGAGGATCTGAGAGCTACTGCTTTTCCTTCCCTAGGAGAACTTCCCCTCTTTCTCAGTGATAACATTTTCTCATATTTCTAGTATTTTTCCCATAACATTTAATTTTTTTCCACTGAGGTCTTGCACTAAAATGAAGAATTCAAATTAAGTAGAATTAACATACAAAAATTCTATAACACCAATCTGTCCTCGAACTTTCTTTCACTCAAGGTTTTCTTTAATTTTAAATTCCCTTGACATCTGATAGGGAATGCAAAGGGACCCGGGACACTGCAGAAACAAGAATTTTACAGAAACATTAAAACTGCCACAGTTGCAGTTGAGAGTATGTGATTTCTGCTTACTTTGTTACAGATAAAGTCAAACGTTTTATATGAAAGAAAATCTACGCTCTCGGTTTGCAGCACATCAATAACTCTGTAACCTTACACAGCTGAAGGCCATGGAGTAATGTGGCTGCTCTCAGCTTGCTGTTCAAACATTTTTTTAAACATCTGCTTCTCTGTGCAGGAGTTAAAAATTATTATAAGCTTACAGCAAACAGGTGTAGTATGTTAGGTATAGTCAGCCAAGATACACAGCTTGAGTTCAACACATCTTAGAGACATCCACAAGAAAGGTAAAAAACCCCAACTTTTCTGTTTTGGAAGCAACTGGCTACATTATTTACATCTTCAAATGCTTACAGATATCCTTACTGAGGGGTGCCACAGATAACAGTTGATAGAGACAAAGGCCTGAATAACAAGTGGCAACTTGGACTACAAAGTTTGCTCTACCTTTTTTTTTCATCAAAACTTATATTTTCTACAATAAAATTTGCAACACTAGACGACCAAACTCTTATGACTGTCACCATCTCTGCAACAAAAATCTCATTTTGGTCCTTTTGCATATATGAAAGATGAAAGATTATCTTTTTTGAAAACAAAAAAGGGGGGCAAAAATCAGAAACATAAACTCTAGGGCATGTACTCGGTGTCTCTTTCCACAAGTTAGTTGAAACTGTTTTCTATGCTGAAACATTGTGACTCTTTGAAGCCACCTGCCAGGTCCTCCAGGAGGTACAGGTTGTGTCTGTATATCATTAAACAAAATAGTCAGAGGAAGAATTTAAGCATCAGACCTCTGTTTGTCCCTACATCTGGCTCTTTATATTATCTCTGGTGAGTGTTTGTGGGTGTACTTGTGTGTCAAAGGTTTCAAAGACTATGAATATGTATGATATAAGGAAGGGCTGAACAAACGTTAAAACCCATACTCTTGGTCTGAGAATATTGTGGAAACATTTCAGAGTCCCAAATGCTCAACCCAGGAAAACCACACGAGTTGAGGTTGTCCAAAAGGGTGTTACAGCCTTGACCTTGTGGGCACCTATGTACATGAGACCTCCCAATGATATATACAGTACTGTGTGCTGGCAGATTAAAAGCAGTGGTAAACAGTTTGGGGGATTGCAAGGAACAGCTGAAAAATCAAAAAGATTTGTAAGGAAAGAAAATGCATTTCAAAAAATGTACTTCTGTATACTTGCTTACTTTAATCATTGTGTCAGATTGACATCAGTGTAAGTATGAAAGGATATAATGATTCTGAATCCAAATCTTAGCTACTGGTAGGAACCCTGAAATCCAAGGCATGCTTTCACCAGTGATTGCATTGGTATATTAACCTAAAAGAAATTTTATCAATGCCAGATATTTGAAGAATATTAAATATTAAAACATTTCCCATATATGAATAAATTGTAATGTCAACCTGTGTGACAAAAAGAACACCTGGACATAAAAAAAATGTTTGAAGTGCATTGTATTTTAAACTTTCAAATGTTTCCTACTAGTATTACTTTCTTGTGATGTTTGTCATGGTTTGACACTGGCGCAATGCCAGTGCCCCCATGAAAATACATGTAACTTTACTGCATGAGAATGAAAATCCAAGAGAATTTCATGGCTCCATTTCTAGTTTACTTTCTACTCCAGTCCCAAATATTGTCTGAATACTTTACTGGTCGGAAAAAAAGCAGAAAACATCTCAACTTCTAGATTTGTGTCTTGTCCTTCCTCCATTGTAATAGTAAATATTTTGAGCTTGGGTATTGGAATGAGCATCAAATTGAGACAAAATTCAGAGACAGTCTGGCAGTAGTCCTTGTGGAAGCAAATTTCATCATGGTTCATGTGTCTGGCTGCTGCAGATGCGTGTCTTGGGGTGTCCCCAAAGCAAGATCCAGGCTGCGGCTGGCATGTTACAGATGGGATACTCAGTGGTAATGCTTCAGTTTAGGAATTCCCAAGGGGCACTCACCAGCCCCATGTTTTGAAGTGTTTTGCTGTAGACAAGACTAGAAGTCTTTGTGAGTTAGAAGACAAAGTGTTTGCCTTGACAGATTGAAGATAACAAGAACAAAATGCTTCTCACCCCTGTTCCTCCCAGAACCTTAGAGAGCAAAATTCAAGACTCTACGTTAGATTGAAAAAGGAAAGATGAAAACTTTTCACATGACTGCCCAAGCTGAGATCTCTTTTCCAGTATGTGCAGTCAGAGAGAATGTGTAGGCACTTTATTTATTCTTTTGTATGGAGCTTTTCATGATAAAATCACATCTTTGAAGAAGGTGATAAGAAAATGTACAGATATAATAAAACCAATTTAAAAGAAAAATTCATATATGGCTTTAATATATATTATTGTTCTCAACTCAGCAACTTTTCATGCAGAAAATTTTATCAGTTTTAAAGGAAAAGACTGAGTGGAAAGGATCACAAATTGATTTTAAATGGTTGCAAGAACAAAAGCTACTGGGTGGCTGGCTTTTTTATTTTTTTAAGCATACTGTGAATCAGGCAAGATCTAAAAATAAGAAAGATCTAGCTAAATGCAAAACACATACTGTGTTCATGAGACGCATCTCAAAATGAAATACAATAAAATTATCAGCCAGTAATGAAATAAAGAAAAGAAATATAGATCTGTGCCTGCTGTTCAGAATGTGAGAAATTCAATCATGACTTGGCTAAGTGAAAAAATATATTGAATTCCTCCAGAGGATGTTGTGTATAAACAGTTAAAGGAATGACATCTGCAGTGTTCCACCATACATTTTTCCAGATAAAAGTAGCATAGCATATATTTACTGTGATGCTGTAATAATGAGTGCAATTCGTGAACTAGCTCAGTTTTTCTGAAGTTAGATATTACTAGAATACCCTTTTGTCTTGCAACTGAAATGTTAGTGCAATTAAAGGCCTCAAGTGGTTCAAAGTTCACTTGAACAATCTCATTAACACTGAGAGTTCACCTTTGATATGAAAGGACCAAGTCTAGAACATATTCATGATAATAATAACATATTGTTACTAACACACTAGCAATTTTTTTTTAAAAGCACCCTTTAGGAACCAAGGTTCACCTGGGTTTTTGTTGAATTCTAGCATTTTTTTTCATCAAAGGCCCAATGAGGTGCCAAACATTCATAACTGAGACCAAGAGAGGGTTTTGCTACCTGAGAAAATCTGGGATTGGAGTTCTACCACTCCTTCTCTGAAGGATTATATGGGGAAGTGTCACAGTTATGGTTATTTGGGGGGGTTGTGTCTTCTGTTTATATCAAGAGCACAACCAGATAGGTGTAACTTCAGGTAATACTGCCTGATGAGAGCAGGAAAGGAATTGCATGCAGCCTGTTCTGTTTCCTGCACAATGCAAAAAAACCTTGTGGCAATGACAAATAAATTCAATAAACCAAATAACATTTGACTTCAGAGTCTCAAAACCAGTTTCTGCAAAATAAAAATGTTGGTTTTATGTCCCTCTCTGCCTGCAGTGGATAAAGCAAAATGATTAAAACATAAATGGGTTTCATACTCAGCCTGCACCCCACTATTTCGTGGCCAATATCTCCAAGCTTTGTCCACGCAGTTCCTTTCCTCCCTGCCCTTGTGAGTCTGGCTGCAAATTGCTGCAGCCTTTCCCTTGCTCCCAGTGTCTGCCAGTGTGTTTTGAACCCACTCACTCTCACTTCTGCCAACCTCAGCATCTGTAAGATTTTAGAATTTGTTTTGTTTTTTGTTTCTAAATTCAGGGATGATGAGGCTGCAGGCCACTAGCTTGTTTGGACACAGGGGTTATTTTGCTTCTGTCTCCTCTATTTTCCAGTGCCACTTGAGGATAAATAGCAGCTCTTCTTTGTTCTTTGGAGGACCTGATATTTGCAGTGGTTTTGTTTCCAGTTGTTTTTCTCTAAGAGCTTCCTCTGATTTAGCTCCATGCATTCAGGCTGGATAATAGCAAGGCAGTTTGAAGTCTGCGTATTTGTAGTAAACAAAGCAGATATCATCTTTATTCTCCATGATATAGAACAAAGCAAAAAACTAATAAATGCCTAATTGCTCCTTGTATTTCTAACCTTTGACATGGCTTACTCAGATTTTGAACCAAACAAGAGGAAAAACAGTAAGTGGAGTTTCATTTTGAAAAAAGCCTTCATTCAGTTTGTATAGATATTTGTTTTTCTGGTGTATTCATGTTCTTTAAAAAGCACATTTTCTATATCGTTCACTAAGCAAATAAAATAAAGACTGTTGACCCCACAGTGTTCTGCAGATGCAAGAAGGAAATGAAATCACACCTCCTCAGTTTTTTGTAATTCAATTCTTCCCCTGAGAAAGGACCTAGGTACTCAGCTATTAATGTTACACATAAATAAAAGAAGGTTTTCATTACCATCCACACCAGCATCCACAGAATTGTGTATATTGTTTTTCTTTTAGAAATTTCGTTGGTTTTTTTTTAGTAATTAAATATCATATTTTCTCAACAATCCACAGGGGGAAATGAAGGAATCTGAGGAGGAACCAGGAAATAGAATAATAAAATAAAATAAAATAAAATAAAATAAAATAAAATAAAATAAAATAAAATAAAATAAAATAATAAAATAAAATAAAATAAAATATTTATTAGTTGCTCCTGACCAGCAAAGAGGAGATCATGGCTCTGATTACTCTAACTATTCTTCTAGTTAAGTAAATAATAGAATTATCAAAAAAGATCAGATGAAAATATGCTAAAAACTTATCTGAGAAAGAGCATCCATGTCAGAAAGAGCATTGACATTAACTGTAACAGAAACAAGTCCAAAGCTGGTAAATTCCTACTCTGCCTTTCTTACAGCCTTCATCTGCAACTCCCTTCAGGACTGACGTAACACAACACAAAGATGGAATGGCGGGACTATAAAGCAAAGACCAAACCTTAGAATATTTTCATGATTTCCTGTTCTAGGTATCAAATCCTGCTGCTGAGAGACACTAGAAAAGTTACATATATGCACAAACATCTACATGCTACTTTTTTCTGTTAGAACATGAAACAAAACATGGAAGGATGAGTTTTCTTGATTGTAGAGTTTGTAATTAGATTACATGGAAATAGTGTAACAAATTGTAACAGCTAAATAGTCATCAAGAAGGCAGATGGACAAGGGGTGCATCCAGAGTTTGGTGAGATTATAAGGAATCAAGTGCAACTAAAATTTTTTGAAGTTGACTGATTTGGAGTAACAAGGTAGCTTATGACGTCTGATCACCCAAAGATGGACTGGACAGCCAACCCAAGAAAGTGCTAGTCAGGAGTTTTACATGTTTGTATATCTCATCTAGGTCCCAGATGTGTTATTTTACTTTAAAATTTGCCTTGGCAGATGGACTCTGTCCTTTTTTCGGGTTAACAGTATTATACCTAAACTCCTAGCAGATAATTAAGAAGTCAGTTGCCACAGGAATGGGAAAAAAATGCTGAAGACCAGTCTTGATACCCCTAACTATACATTGCTGCAACCTGAAAGATTTTGGAGCGCTCCTTTTTCTTTCTTTGAGACAAAATAGGGATTCAAAGTCAGTGAAGGTATATGACTCTATGTCAGATGAATATCTGACTTACTTTCTGTCTACAGGAAACCATAGAGACTCCTGTCCCCCTATCAGATCCTCTCTTTCCCAGCATGGCAAGGCCCAGCTGGTAAGATGACAAAGCAAGAAAGACAAAACCTGCCATAATTTTTTTCAGGAAGACGTTATGAAATTCAGAACTAATTGTAAAAGGAAGTAGTAAATTCTGGGTAAATAGATTTATGCTTGCTCTCATGATGCTTTCATGATTAGGTGAGTGGTGTCTTCTGTTCCAGAATGGACATTTAGCCTTCCATCTCTTAGAAATACAAAAGAAACAAAACCAAAAGGCAGCTTATATGGGAAGTCCTTCTTAAAGAAAAAAAAATAGAGAAAAATAAAAAGAGAGAGAAGTAATTTTAAAGCTATTTTTTATTTGGGAAAACAAAACAAAGGACCCAAAAACTGACCCCTGGTTTTCGAAGGTGCTTTGTTACTTATTACATTAATCAGCTCACTATATTAATTAATTTGTCTTCTCCGATGAGCAGAGAGAACATGAACTCAGAAAAGATGCTGAAAAGTAATTGGTTGCAAATATATTGCCTGCATTGAAGAGCACAGATATAACAGCTGCTTCCCTCACCCTCAGTTTGTGCAGTCTCGCAGCCAGCTGACTACAGGACATGAGGTAAATGTTGGATATAAACTGCAACTCCTTTTAGTGAAATACAGGGGACTACAATTTGGTATGAAATATGAGCTAGTAAAGGACATTAGCTGCTGCTGAAGAATGATCACAAGATCTAACTTCCATTGACTTCACTTAGTGGTTCAACAGCTACAAATATTAAGTATTAGTCAACCTACTACAGTAAACTCCTTTAACAACAGTAGGAATTATATCTAAAAACAAAGCATCAGTTTCTTAGCTTTTCAGAAGTATGTTTTACTATCCATCCAATTTTACTCTGGAGGAATTAAGTTTGAAAAAAGACCAGTATCTTCAAATACATATGCTGAAACTCTGTTAGGATCCATCCCGTTCATAACTGGCAGGCACTGCCTAACTAATAGGCACTGTCCCATTTTCTGCTGTCTACAGTTAGAGAGAAAGGGTCTGTTATGAGACAGAAAAGATGGAAGACTGAGACCCAAGGTTAACAAGATGCATTGAACTTGCAATTTTATTTGTCATGATACTGTAAATTGACATTTCCCAAGCACACTTCTCTCACATGACTTAGAACAGGGATGGTAGCAACCTCTCAGCTCTGTGAGTGACTGCCTGCTTGGGCAGGAGGAGATGCTGCAGGATTTATTTCAAGTAGCTCTCTAGGATTCCTCTTAAATCCTCTGGATGTGTTATAGTCTCCATTTACCAGTATTTCCAGTTTAATATATTTTAATTTCCCATGACACTTGAAAATCAGTTTTTGCTTTTTGCAAACAATTAATGATACTTTGTCACCAGGATAAACTGATACATTACAAGTGACTGTAACTGGATTTCCAGGTAAAGATGGATGTAAACATGACTTTAAACCTTTTAGGGGCTCCATGGTATAATGAATGATTATTTTTAAAATGAAATAAATATATAGATAGATAATTCAATGTCTGGGAACTGTGACTACAACAGTGGTTATTTTATTGCCAGAGGTCATCTAAATAGACAACTAAAAGATTGTCCCCCAAATCTTAGTGAACTTCTCAGCATTCGGTTTTCATTTCTTAAATATATATGTATTTTGTGGAAGATTTTTTCCTGAAAGATTTAAAAATATATTTTCACAGTAAAAACATGCTTTCCTGTTCAACTTATCTCTAGAGAAAATTTAAGATCTTCATGGTGAATTCTTCATGAATACAACAGAACATTTTTGCATTAATTTACCTCTTTTCCCTGCTCTTTTACTGGCTTAACACTATCAAGCCTTAATGAAAAATTAGTTTCAGTTTTCAAAGCTAAAAGTGATAAAGGTATCGAGATCAATCATACAGATTTAGTTTATTTAATTACTTTTTGCCTTACATTAACATTTGTTGCATGCAGTAACTATAGAGTAGTATTACTACAGTAGTTTTCAAATTCATCCTCTTATAGAGGATGCCAGGAAAGAGAATAACACCAGTTTGACTCATGGGGAGGATTATAACAACCATTTGGATTAAGACCAAGTTTGGAAAGGGATGATCTTTTCAAGGGTTTGTTTTCATTTTCTTTGCATGCTGGTAGGTTGAAATTGACACGTTGAGCACATATTGGTCAGAAAATCTTTGCCAACCAGTCTTTCTGCTGATCTTAAAATGTACACATAACCTTTCTGCCATGAGTCAACAGCAGCAAAGGCCACAGTTAATTAGTGAGAGTTCACTCCCGAAGACTGAAGAATGCTGTCTGCTTTCTTGCATTATTCAATAAAAAACTTCTTCTCATCTGCCAATATGGAGATGCTGTACTACATTTTTTTTTTAGTAGTCAGGTGAACAAAATCTTTACAGACACATACAGTATATTTGATAAGAAAAATTTAGACCTCAGGAGAACATCTACTCCAGACCTGGGCACTGGAACAGCGTCATATCTGCACAGAGATTGTAACTAACACTTTTTGGGGAAACTGCCTTTGGCAGAAGGCACTAATTCAGTCTGTATGGGCAGTAAATGGCCACACATGCCTTGCTGTCCACAGCAGAACTTCCATTAAATCCTGAGGAGATGAGCTGGAAGGACCTTTTATGTCTTGTGAGAGATTTGCCTCCTTTGGCCCACAGGGGTTTTAGGTTTCCAGTTCAATTTATTCAGCTTTGCCATTGTGCAGTAAGTGGCTGTTTGAGGAACAGCCTGACAGGCCAGAGTACTGCAGGAAATGGGGTCAGCCATCAGTGAGGCCCTTGGGCAGAAACTCAGAGTTGGAAAAACTTCAAAAACATTTATTTTTTGCATGTGCAATAAAAAATTATTTTATCCACTTCCTTCTTCTGTCATCATCCCTCTCCTTTCCAACCCAGTCCTCAAGTTTCACTTGACCAATCATTTCTTTGCAGCTAGTTTCCAAGAATGTAGTAATTATTTTGCATGATGAATGAAATGGTAGAACATTGAACAGTGTGAAGCAGGCTGTCAACAAGGTACTGCTCTGAAACATTAGAGACAAAAACATCAAGAAAAGGTACATACTCAGTAGATATTCAGAAATTAAATTAATATAATTACCAACTGAAAGAAATAATCAAAATCAATATTACAGCCAATTTTTTTTGTCAAAATTTAAGTTTCCCTATCAAATTGAAAATTTATAGCATAAAGAATCACAGATTTCTAACTTCAAATATTTGTAGGCTTTAAATTAGAAGCGTTTCAGCAGGCATGTCTCCCCAAATATCTCCGGAAACAACAGTAAAGAAAAAGAGGGAAAAAATGAAATAATTTTAATTTTTAAAAATTAAAAAAAAATCTGTGGTTCCAGTAAGTTCAAGAATGTGCTGTAAGGAAAAAGGACACAGTCAGCACAATATATACAAGTGTGCTTGTGAAGCACGTGTGCTCGTGCAGCACGTGCGCTCCATGACTCCCCACGGAGCACAAAGAATTGGTAGATATTGATGTTATTAGGGAAGGGGCCTATATCTGCATGAGGCTGCACTTGGTCCAGCTGTTATACAAGCTCTGCAACTGCCCACCACCTCCTACTGTGACCTGCACACTGCCCCCAGGAACCAGCTTGGCTTTCCTCTGTGCAGCTCTGCCATATCAGGTCCCATACCCTACCGGGGAATTAAAGTATGTGATTTGATATCTGTGACAGCTCAGATTAGGGCAGATATGTGACCCAACTGAAAAGTGCATACAGCAATGAAGCCAAAAGAAGAAAAAAGGCAGAATAGCTTGTTATTTTAAAGAAAAAAATCCAACTCTGCCCAGCTTTAGCAAGCATCCATTTATGTTTCCATTGAAATACCTATTTTAACTTGCTGCTCCAAATAGCAAACACTATATATTGAAAATTGTCATATACCCAATCCACAAAAAGTTCTCTTTTCCAACTTCATTGCAGTATTTTTCCTCACACATCTCTTTCACCAGAGATATTCCCTTTTCTAAATATCTGAGTTCACTGACTGTAATTTAAATATCTCCAATCCTCATTAATTTGCAGATAGGAAATTAGGCCAGATCTGTATTCCTACTAATGTAAAAAATTGCCTTCAGGAAAATCAAAAGAATTTTAATGACATGTCTTTACGTAAATAAAACAGTCATACAGTTCTTTTTTCCTGTTCTATTTTCATTGTGCTGGTGAAGGAGTGGGAATATACCCTTATAATCAAGCATGATTTATATAATATGCTAATTCATAAGTGGTGTCTCATCATCCACAATGTGAACTTTGAGAACTCTGCAAAGAGTGCAATGAGGACAGGTTTTTCTCGTGGGTTTCCAGCACACTGCACAAAGAGGGTTTCACAAGTGTTTGCAGAGACAGTGTGCTGCCTCAGACACACAGGGCTGGCTTTCTTGCCTGTGCAGACAGGAATTGGTCTAATAATCTTATGAAACTCTTTTTAAAATTCACATTTACAGATCCTATGGATATTTGGTCATAATGTTTTCATAATACCTCTTTTCCTAATGCATACAGAGAAGAAAAACCAAATTTTTCATTTTTTGTGGAAAAATAATTCTTTAAACCCAAACTGAATACAGCAGGTAAGGGTAGTTTTGTGTTGAGGACTCAACAATCCAAAACTCAAAAGCTCAGTACTCAGCAGGCTGCAGAATTACTGAGTGGCCTGATGCTACAGCTCATCATTTGTTAAAAGTGCAGAGGTGTCATTACGGGAGATTATAAAATGGCAGACAGCATTTAGGCAAATGCATTCTGCCCCTGGTCACACCACAGAAAGGAACATGGGGAGTGATGCATCCTGCACTAAGCTGTTCACCTGGGGGCCAGCTGGATGGCTTTCCATGCTCCACCAGTCATTGACTGGTTGTGCACTGATTGTGGTTGGACCTTCAGCACACACAGACACTTGGACTGATGTGACATAATTCTGAGATTCTCCAAGTCTTGCTAAAGTGAGGCAGCCTGGCTCCCTCTGCTTCGTTTTCCTTATCTTTGAACAAAGATATCAGGGGCTATGGTAAAGCAGTGTTGTAGTCTAGCTCAATTAATATTTAAACTTGTCTCCACAGTAAATAATTTGGGTAAAACTCCTGTTCTCCCCTGCAAAACTATTCTCATTGGAGAAATTCCCTCAGTCTCCTATCCTGTGATTCAATACCTCAGCTGATGAGGTAAAGATGAGTTTCTGAGGATTAGGCATGCTGCCTTCCTAATGCTGCACACAGTTCTTTACATTCAGATTCTAAACTTAGACAAATATTTTTTTCTAACCAGCTTTTGAATATCTTTACTACTGTAATAAGAATTACTGTTTCTGTGATAAAATACAGTAACACTTCCCAGTTCAATTTCCATTCTTATTTTGTTTAAAAAGAATTTTTATTTCTTTCCTGTTTCCTTCTCATAATAATGAGAACACTTCCATCTTCACATTAGCCTTCATCTTCACATTCTCAGTAGAAAGAAAAGTTTTATGGTTGTATGCAATATCCTGGAAAGAAATTTAACCAAGGAGTTATGATCAAGACAGAAAAACATCATAATACTATGTTGCCTGTGTCAGTATCTTGCTAGAAAGTTAATATACCACAGTTAAGCTACTACAGAATCTGTGTGTGACCTATCAAGACATAGTGATTATAAGGAGCTGCTGACTGGAAAATTTCCATCTTCTTATTGCTCCTTCAATTTAATTCCTAGTAGAAAGTTAAATAATTTACACAACTCAAAATTACAGGGTTTTTTAGCTTTCTTTTCAATAAGTACCAGGTCAAACAAGTTGATTACTGCTCATCCTTCCATATTAATAAAATTTCAGTGATTTTCAGGATGTTAAGATTTCATTTTCTTTGACTGGTAGATTCCAGCTATTAAGAGATTCATCACTGCAAATTATGCACATTCAAGCAAAACAAAACTGGATGAAAACTATTAATGATTGAAGATATCTGTTCCAAAACAGATGTTTGAAAAACCATCAGCTTCATTCCCTGCCCCTTGTAGTGCTGTCCACAGCTTTTATTACCAGTGTCTGACATGTTGGCTTCCTGTACCATGTTTGTCTAGCACATACTTGTTTTGGACAAGCACAAGAGTTTGGCTTTGCTGGGACAAAATAAGCAGATAACCAAACAAAATGCTGCATCAGACTCTAAAAACTTTTGCTGTCCTCACAAATCTGTCTTGGTATGCTAAAAAAAGAGGCCATTGTGTCTGACAAAGTTCAGTATCGCGGTATTAAAATGATGGGACAATCGCTACATTTTACAAGTATTACTAAGTGTGCCAAAATGTTATTAGAAGCCTACAATTCAAACTTTGGGAGTATGTTTTTTCCCATTTCTTGCTTCTGTTTGCTCTCTGCTTCAAAGCTAAGATCTTAGAAGGTAAAATGTTTCCCAAAGTAGCCAATACTTGCAATCATTTTAAAATGAGCAGAAAAAACCCTAAAATTCTCCTGTGTCATTGAGTGTTATGCTGTTATTCCCAAGTATGATGAGAAAAATCCTGCCATATATACATATAATTTTAATATTCAACCAGCTTAACTTTTGTCCCTCATGCTCAACTTTAGATTCCAAGCTGATACTACAAAGATGCTAGTTTGTCAAAATTTAATTCAGATGTTGCCTTGCAGTTTCTGACTGATGATAAACAGACAAATCCTCTTCCTTCATGTGGTTCATGCACATAAATATAGATGGACAAATGTGTGAGATTAAACTTTTTAAACCATTTCCCACCTAAACCAACATAAAGTGTGGAAAATTGATGCCCCTAAGGAATGTGGCAGAGTTATAAGCAAATGGGAGGAAAACAGTTGCATTGCAACTGCAGAAATAGGCATTTCAGCTTTAAGCTGCAACACTCCTTTTGCTTGCCACTTCAGAGATGTCAGATGAAGTAAAGCAACAGGCAATTATATCTTAATTTAGGAACTGCAAACGTGTAAGGATTATAAAGTTCTGCTTGCCATATTATGAAAAGCATCCTTTCCCCTCTGGATCTGTACTGCATTCAATGCTCTTGGGGAGTGTCAGGCAATTTGTAATTCCCAGATGTGTTAGGCATGAAGTAGGTGCTGCAGTGCTCAACTTCAGCAAGATGGCAATGCTTTTAGGCAGAAAGAACAGCAGAATTTTTAGCATTTATGCATATTGATAAATTAAAACTTAGGCACTACAACATATCCAAGTGTGTTAAGCAGAAGAAGGAATTTCTATTAATTCTGTTAGCATGGGGTATTGTTCTTCACAGTATCTTAATGTTTGCTTAAACCACTATCACTTATCTCTTTAAAACTGGCATGTTACATAATAGGTTCATATTTCAGAAAGAGCTTGGTAAGACAAAATTTCATTTGGTACTGAAGGCAAAAATCTGGCAACTACAGAAGGGTGGAAAATACCCCCTATACCCTCCACCCCTTTAATCAGAACTAAGATATGGAAGCCCATTATCCACAAAGAAACCACATACTGATCCTCCATACAGATTTTCAGAGTATGTGTGTGATCTGATGAGGGGGCAGTGGTCAGACACCATCAAAGAGACACAAAGCAGTGACTGTAAAAGGGATCACAGACAAAGAAGAAGCGATGGGACGGTGTCTGCACATTCTAAATAATACAAGGCTCCCTGCGCTTCACATACATATGTGTACGTTGAGAAGCATTATCAGGTGGACTTTGTCAACAGCTTAAGAACCTGTCCACTACAGTTCATGACATTCTTTTATTTCCAGTTTACATGGGTCAGATTAAAAGCCTAACCTTTCCCCAGAAAGGGGATTCCAAATAAAACCAAAACCCATTAGGCTACTAAAGTAATTTTGTGAAATGCAGGAAGACTGATGATGCTACAAGCTACATGATCTATCTTAGAGGCCAGGAAGAGTTTTCCACCCTTATTACATCCTGCAATTATAGAATCAAAAAGTTTGGAAAATACATTTAAGAGTATCAAGTCGAATTGTCAATCTAGACCCACACCATGTTCACCATCAAACCATCTTCACTTTCATACAAGACCTTCAAGACTAAAACCAGAAGAAAAAGGCTAAGCGAAAAAACACCAATTCCTGTCTCTAAATGCATAATTCAAGACAAAAAAAAAAAAAAAATCAGAGGGCTTCTTCAATGATTGCACACCAAAGTCAAACCCAGTATATGGAAAAAAATAGAATTTGTCTGAGACAGCTCAAGGTGCCATTATGAACAATTACCTTTATTCCATCTCACTGGAAAGTATCATGTGAGAAAATTGGTTTTTTTCCCTGAAGTGTAAAATGATATGTGCACTCACTGTTACTCCTCATCGTGGAAAAATATGTGTATTTTTACCTAATTACTTTCATAATTCAGCTGTAAACCTCTGAAATGCTTATTGAGCAAGTGTTGGCCAGATGTGTCCTTTACCAATAAATATGAAATTATTTCTTCAAAATAAGTTTTGAAGAAATTTGAGGACAGAGTGTGGAACCTACAATTAGCATGAGGTGCAAACCCAAGTATTTTGTTAAATCTTTATGTGAATGAAAAGAAATAGCCACAGGATGGCAGCAGAATACACAACAAAAGGAAGAGACTGGGGCCCCTTTTAATCACCAAATAAGAGAATTTGAGAGAGAGGCAGGTGGTTACCTTCAACTGGTTTATAAAGAGTGTTCTTTGGCTTCCTAGTTTGAAGCAAGAGCTGCACTGAGAGGAAAGTTGTAGCCATGAAGTTAAGAAAACACATTGTTTGAAGTAGTAGTACACCAAAGATGGGGTTGCAGTTCATCAAGGACTGACAGATACGGAAACTGGAGTGTTTGCAAGCAAGGAGTAGCATCTCCTGAACACTACATCTGATTGTAAAGGAGTACTCTAATTAACCAAGTGCTGTGAAATGTTGTGTAGTCCAGTTGTGAAAAACATCAAGAACTTCACCTCAATGTTCCCAAATCCTTATTGGCATATCAAACAAAGTCACATTTTGTGCTTTTGCATAAATAGGGTCACATGGGTTACTATTGCATACACAGACTGATGAAAAAATGACACTGAAAAAGATGGATTTATCAATTAAGGGACACAAGAAACCCTCAGATTTGTGATCTCTTCTGGATGGACATGTGGGAGGAAATATTTGAAATTACATCATAAATGGATACATCTGATTACACCTTTATTGTATCTTTTCTTTTTTCTTTCTATGTTCAGCCTATGCTCTCTTTATGCCTTAACTTTATTCCATGTCCAGCTCCTACTATCTTGTTTCCTCTGGACCCTTAGTCAATGTTTAATTGTTTCAGTCTTTCACTTGTGCAGGCCTGTCCTAAGTTATAAGGAACTTCAATTGCATCATTCATACATTTTGTCCTCATAACAAGAAGTATTAATTTATCAACAGACCTTTGTGCATTGCTGCTGGTTTGTGATATCTTCAATGACATGTGAGGTATCTGAAGTGCTTTTGCTGTCTCTCCTTGTCAGTTTTCTCACCTTGTGCCCTCTGCAACCAACTCACCACAAGCTCATCTGATCTTTCTGGTGAGCCAGAAGATTTTCCCCAGTAACTTCAGCCACACGAAGTGGCACTGGGGCTCTTTTCCTCCCTCTTCATATTGCCAAGATCTGAGCAAATGTCCCACATTGCAGTACCACTTCACGTTATTCACCAGTCTTTTTTGCACAAGTGTTACATTTCCAATTATTGTGAATTTGCCAGACAACCTTGGGAATGACAATTCCAAACAGTCAGAAAGAGAATTTTTTACACACAGTGCAAAAAACGTGTCAAAGTCTTTCCCGTGGGATGCTTTGAGGAAAAATCTTACATGGGTTAAATATGCAACTGTCCAAATTCATGGAATAAATCTATCAAGATTATGAAATGCAAAAACATCACCTGAAATGTAAGTCTATAGAAAAAAGGAAACAGTTTGGAGAATGATCACTGCAGGTGACCCTGGTCTTAAAATTTACAAAGTTCTTAAATCTGGTGTCAGAGAAAGGTGGATCTTTGATCTAATTCTGCATGTGCATACTTTATTTTCTTACAGTGTTAGGAAATATTCAGTTTTTTCTTCCTTAGAAACCCAACTTTTGAAAGTTCTGTGTTTGGTTGGTTGGGTTTTCTTTACTGCAAGTAGTGGTGATTGAAAAAAAAACCCAGCTATAAAAGTACTCTGAGACCTAGAGGCCACTAAAATGTGAATTCAGTGGGTTTTTAATACCAGGTTTTTTTAAGGCTCATAATTGATGTTTTGCTATGATAATCAGGGGTGTTGGACAATGGCTTAGTGAGCAAGCAGGAAGAATTAAAAGGGGTCTATTTAACTAACAATTATTTTCTATAAAGATATGAATCAACCCACCAACTTAAATCTCTCTTATTTGCAAAAATAATATGCACCTCCAATTTTCTCTCATACATATGTTGCTTACTTGTACAGGCCCACATAATTTAAAGGTATCACCTTTAAAAGTATCACCCATTTCACCAGCTTTAAACGTCTTCTTCCATATCAAAATATATTTTAAGGATTATCTCTGAAAAAGGGATTTCAGACAAAGAAAGTTGCTTGTTTTTAGGGAACAGGGACCCACAGTTAAAGAATCAGAAATGACAATCTAAAAAGCAATTACTGACAGAATACTTTTTGTACTGAATGTATTTTACAGCACGTCTAAGGTGCTGCTCCCAAGAGTGCTGTGTTGAGCCAGGTCAGTCCCATCCAGCTCCACAGTGGGACCGGGGAGAGAACTTGAAGGAGGAAAAAGTGAGGAAACTCTTGAGTTGAGATAAAGCCAGTTTAGTAGGTAATGCAAAAGCACCATACAGAAGCAAAGCAAAACAAGGAGTTTATTCCCTTTTTCCCATTGGCAGGCTGGTGTTCAGCCACATCCAGGAAAGCAGGGCCTGATAGGTTATGGTGACTTGGAAAGACAGGTGGCATAACTTCAAAATTCCACCTTCCCTTCCACCTCCTTGCCCCCCCTTCTCTCCTGAGAGAGTGCCATGTAGTATGGGATATTCCTTGGGTCAGCTGGGGTCAGGTCTCCCAGCTGTGTTGCCTCCCAAATTTTGTGCACTGCAGCCTGCTCACTGATGGAACAGAGTGAGAAACAGAAAAGACCTTGGCATCGTGCAAGCACTGCTCAGCAAGAGGTAAAACAGCCCTATGTTATCAACATAGGTTTGGTCACAAATCTAAAACATAACACCTCATCATCTACTATGAAGAAATTTAACACCAATTTGAAAGCCAGAGCCAGTATAGAGAGACACTACTCCTCTTCTGAAGAGTGGTGGTTTTTTTTCTCATTTTCATTCTTTGGAGAAAATTTTCAGCATGATGAATTGGTCTGGAGCCATAGTAGAGACAGTTTTCTCTTTTTCCATCCCTCCTTTCCTGCCAGTAAGTATATGGCCATTTCAGTAGTTTTATTGATGATCTTCAGCAATTTCAAATAAGTGAAAGCACCATGAATTCAAATCCTTATTGGGCCTGTTAAATTGCACTGCAAGGCTCCCAAAATATTTTATAAAGTTTGCATGTTGTAGCGATGATTTGTTGACATGGTGTATCTAATCCAATGTCTAAGAACCCACCTAAGGTAAAAAAAATGCCAGGTTGAGATCTATCTTGCTATATATATAGGATGTTATATATATGATTTTCCTGCTTGTTAGAGCAGTCAATTAATTTCTCCATGAAAGGCAACTTGGCAACATCAATATGTGCAGGCAACACACACATAGATTTCCATTAAAAAATAAGTTAGTTATTAAGTTCAACTATATGCTTATGAATACAGCGGATATTGTCTCAATATCTAAATATTTTCCTTTAATGAGGGACATCTTAGTTAAGAGGAAAATTTTGAGTGTATCCAATACAGAAGAGTTCAGCCTGCTAATGCTCGTAGTTTTCAAATGGTTTGTTCATATGTCTAAGTAGATAATTAATAAAAGATGAATAGCACAATATCAAAAGACATCTGTTTTAGTTGCAGAGATATAATGAAAGCAATTTATTAAGTTTCAGAACAAACCCCACAAATATTTTTTCAGTTCAAAAGACCCAACTAAATCTTCAATAAGAATCTTCTTAACTCACTGCAGTGGTTTGCGCATATGGTGCTTTCTATCCACAAACTTAAAATGCTCCTTAGGGACATGGATTGTACTACAGGTGTATTTTTAAATGTCGTCATAAAAAATAGGACAAACAACTCATCAATCGGCCAGAACAGTGAACAAAAGGGTCTTTAGTTCATAAAATTATCTAATCTCTAAGTGCTCTATTTGGCAAGGGCATGTAGGACTCTATCTTTGGTTGTGAAAACAAAGTCAAGAAAAAGTGAGTAGAAGCAGGGGTTGCCTACGATCATGCTGCTGCAAATTACTGATGGGCAACTTTCACAAGGGACCCATTCCGGTTTCTTTGAAACTTAGTGAAATAAAAATAGTTTGTTTACTCTTACAGTGGTTTGGATCAAGCCTAGTGTTTAACCAGATATCCACTGATTTGAGATTTTTTATTAAGAGTCTCTGATTTTTTGTCTTTCCAGCACTAGAAAATCTTGCAGCAACATGTCTGTACAAAATAACCTACCACTTATTTTGTAACTTTTGTCTCCAAGTCAGTTCAGCAAACTGAAAAGGAGAGGGAAAGGTTCAAACAAATTTAATTTAAGTAGTACTTGAGGACTATATTCATTAGCTTAAATTATTTGTGTAAAAATATAAGATACAGCATGCTATAAAGAGTTTCTCTTGGGATTTACTGTTCATCCTGAACCGTAACAAAAAACACCCCCAGAGAATTACACCATGAAATTAACAGGTAGCATATTCAAAACCAATAAAAGTGAATACATTCTCAAGATACCAGTAATTGGTCTGCATGACTTATTGCCCAAGGAAGCACTGAAGGAAAAAAAATAATAGTGAGAGGTAAAAAGAAACTGCACATTTACACAGAGAGCAAAAATTCCAGAATTACAAATGTTATTGCTAAAAATATATTCTGGAAGAAATATTAAAACATGCTTTGGGGCTCAAACTAATCTCTCACTAATAATAAATAACATGCTGAAACTTAATATATGGGGGTTGATTATTCTTCTGAAATATCTAGAATATCCCTCTGTTAAAAAAATGTTGATTAAAAGAGCTCTAAGTTTTACTTAGCATGACAGTTGTCAAATAACCAGATGTAGGAACTATTTGGAAAACCAGCTCATGGCTTCATAGTGACAGTTTTCTATAGGTGACATTTTGATACAGATTTCTCCTAGCTGCAAAGAAAGGAAAGATGAGGGGGAAATAAAAATCTGTGGGAAATAGTCCAAGGTTAATCCAACTCTAGTTTTACTTATCTGTGCAACCAGGGGTGTAGGTCTTAGGACTGGCTGGATGCCCTTTAGAGAAACAGTCAAGAGATGCTGATTCACATTGTTGTTATGAGCCACAAGAGCACTGGCAAGGATTACTAATTAGTTAACTATGTGATTTTATACAAAAGCAATAAAAACATGATAAAATACATAGATGAAAATAGCATAAGCATGCAAATAGCACTTTAAAGCAAACATATTACCCTATACAATCAAATAGCATAAGCTGATCTTAAAAAATTGGGCTCGGGCTATTAACAGTGAATGCAATCTGCTCATTGAATCCTGATTTGGAACTATTTCAGCTGGCAAATTTTCTTCCTGGATGTAAGACATCACTTTGTGAAAATGATTTTGAGTAAAAATGGTTTATTTTGGATGTTTTGGATATTCCAAAGTAGCTTTTTTTTTGTTTGTTTAGGTTTTTGTTGTTGTTGTTGTTGGTTGGGGTATTTTTTATTTAAAATTTAACCTTAAAATCCTTTTTTAAAATTAACTTTATAGAAATGGATACAGCAGGGAGTCTAGTGTAAATTTTAGTAAGACATAACACGGTGGATGTATTTAGCTGAAGGTGAATTTAGAAATTCCTTAAAGAACATAGGAATGTTCCTTAAGAAAGAAAAGTATCTGCAGTACCAGCAAATCATTCCTGCATAATCAGAGAAAGTTGAAACCACCTACTCTCAGTCTCTGGGACTGCTAAAATGGCACCAAAATCCCCAGCTCCCTAAGGTTATAATTTACTTTCTTGTAATTTTTTAGCTCAGTAGTCTTTAAAACTGTGGCTAGAACCTGATATTTAAACAAGGTTTATTATATGAATACAAATATATATTATGGAAAGAAAGCTGGAACAATCTTAGATTCAGATTTACATTTTACTGACTATTAAAGAGCAAATAATATTAATTTAATCTTTTTTCAGGTTAACTCTTTGTCAGCTTCATGGAAGTACTATTAAAATCAGGCTTGAATTTTAGTAGTATGTAGAATATCTAAATGATCATCAAAAAAGATCAATATTAATTGTTGAGATAGTGCTTGAAAAATGATTGGAGATAAGCTTAAAAGAGTGATTGAGGCACTTCTGAAGTAAATGAGAAAATAGCAAAGGTAATAAATTTAATCTATTTTCCAATCTAACTATAAAGGAAACAATTGCCAAACAGTATCTCTTAATTAGACTCATATTTTGGCCTCCAGGCCAAAACACTTGAAACTGAAGGTAAGCTGAAAAGACATCTGACTAGATGGCCTTTGTAACCTCGGGTCAAAATGTTTGGCTTTAGTTCAGCTATGTATTTGAAACAAAAATTAATCTTTACCCACATGAGAAGAATCAGACAAAAAAAAGTAACACAATAAAAATATTTAAAGCATTTCTTCTTTCAAAATGCAAAGTCCTCTATCATCATCTAGGCAATTAAGTTCTCAAAATTGCTTTCTTCACTCCATTTCTGCAGTTTTGAGTCTTTTGAGATTCCCCGTGTTTCATATGGCTGCCAGGACATTAAAATATAATTGAGGAAAGAGGTCTTTTTTGGTTCAAAACTTCATGTTAGTTCTTTGGGTGACCCCAGGAGATACCTCTTGTGGCTGTTCCATGGCTTTAGACTTCATTAGAACATCACAAGACTGCATGTTATGCATGCATCACAAGGATCCATTAGCAAATAAACAAAATCAACCATCTGGAGAAAGGAAGGGATGGGAAGACAAGGGAAGGCAAAGGAAGTTGACTGAAACAGTTTCCTTTGACACACAGGCATAAAAATTTTAAAACTTTTGCTGGAGAATATGGGTAGTATGTCAGCTTGCTTGAATCACTTAATAAGCATACAGTATTATAATGTGGTTATTTGAATTTTAAATGTGCAAACCCAGAACTCTGTCATGAGTATGTCATTTGTAACATGAGTGTTTTATGAACATTAAGTGTTATCACTTGATTTGCAGCTCAGAAAGAAAGTTTCCTGCACAAAACTGTGCTCTGACATTTTCATGTGAGAGCTCATGCATGTAAAGTGCTCGTTCTTCAGCTTTTTTTTTCCTTGATATTATTTTCAGTCATGAAAACAGGAAGCAGAAATCATATCATAACCTGAGGTTGATCAACCAAGGAAGAAGAAACTATAAACAAAATAAAAGAAATATTTTTAGAGGTAGTGAACTATGTATGAAAATATAGTCATAACATTGTTTTTCTGCATTTAAGTCAACAAAGAGAAGTCAGTGAATATTATAACTGGGTCTTGCAGAGAATTTTCAAGACAATAACCTCAGCAAATTACTGACAATAACTGAAAGCTGATGACCTGAAAAACCTGGAGAAGGCAACCTTGATATTATTTATGCAGCATATTAAATGCATAATACAAATATTTTCTGTAGGGCAGGTGGCTGGTGTGAAGGAAAAACACTGCTATGTTACAAGAAGAAGAAGTTTACAGTAGAGGTAACACAAGACAAGTTTTTGCTTAGCCAGAGCCCTGATCCAGCTCCTAGTGAAATGATGGTCAGACCAAATAAATAATTAAGATGTTTTGCAATCTTGTAGGGTTGTGCCAGTGGAGGTGGCGTGGAAAGCTGTTCTCTGTGACTTTAGCCAGACCTCGCCCACTGTGTTCCTGTATCCAGCTTGGTGAGATATGGGCTGAAACACGGACTAAGAAGTGGGTGGAAAGTTAGCTGGTCTCCAGGGTGGTGATCAGCAGCACAACACCAGCTGACAGCTGGTTACTGAGAGTATCCCTCAGAGAGCAAACACCCACCAATGTTTTTAATTAATGGCCTTGCTGATGAGACGAACTCCTCAGCAAATTTCAAGATTTCAGCCCAGCTGAAAGCTGCCAGGTCTCCAACCCTGCCTCTGGCCCTGCCTGCTGGATGAGCCTTGGCCTCACACCCCAGGTGAGGGGTGTCATGGAGGTCCCCCTTGGACAAGCGTGATCTGCTCTTTCTCTGGCACCATTCCCGGGGCTGGAGACCCTGCCTGGCACGCTCTCCGTTTCATCTCCTTGCTGGTCCCCTCCTTGGGGCTCTCAAAGGACCTCTTTTCCCAGCTTTTCTCCTTGAGTTTGGGGTCTTCAGGCTAGTCCTCATGGTGAGATCTCTGCTTGTCCAGCTTCTGGCTCACCTGCCCACAGAGTGCAGCTGGGCCTCGGACACTGACACGGACAAAGGGAACCACAAGAAAGCAAACTCTAGAAAGTAGCAACAACTTACACAAAGACCCACCTTCCTTAAGACTGAGACTAAAGATTAAACTATATAGGGCCTTTTAAATATCTTTTTTCTTTTTGGACTCCAAGAATGATGGCTCCTCAATGATGCACTGTCTCTTTGCACAGCCCTAGAGGAGGAGCAGGATAGATTCTGGATTTCCCACTCTTCTACTTTCGACTGCTGGATTCTAATTGATTGCTTGCAGTACAGAAAGACTTCTTATACAGGTAACCTGAATAACACAATGGCACAAAATTGCAGCCATTGGTAGCAAGGAGGAAAATGGCAGACAACTTAGAACAACTTGGGAATTAGGCTTGTGAAAAGTGATTGCTTTTTATTTCTCCATATAAGTCATGAACTCTGCAGCATGTGTGACAACATCCTAAACTGATACATTTATGGTGTTCCACTTATAAGAGGACAAAAGATAGACTAATATTATATCTCAATTTAATGATGTTTGAGAAAGAAAATTAAAATATATTTTTATTTAAAAAATTATGATGATTTTTCTTAATGTAGTCTATCAAAAGATATCAAAACACCTCTATAGTGTCTCTATAGTGTTCCTGGAATTTCCCTACCTGTTCAAGCACAGGCCTTGCATTTTTCACAAACACATTCAATTTTCCCTGTGTTCTAGAATTTTTCAGCTGCAGTCATCACTGAAACTTTTCCATTTCTAGCTAGGGCTCTCTCAAACCACCCACAGCCTGCTGAATTTTCTGTCCATACATGATCTGCCAGAGAGGCATCAGCAAAATTTTCTGTGGGGGAGATTGACTGGTTGTCTTGTATGAGTTGCTGTTTGGCTTTAGGGTCTCTCTTTCTTTGCAGCTGGGAAGTCAGACTGAAGGGATAAAATTGATTTACATCCATCTACTTTCACAAAAGTCAACAGAATTAAATGGCTTTGAGTTATCTAGGCATTGTCAAGTATAGCCGAAAATGCCCAAAAAATATATTTAGAAGTTACTCGAGATAGAGAAGGGCTGAATGCCAGTGAAACAATGTTTCCACATTTACCTGATTTTCTTAAGAAGTCAGGCTAAAATCACTGAGAAAATGAGTATCTGGCCATCTGAAGTTAGTATGTTCTACCATTGACTGATTTTAGATCTGTGGAAACAGTGTTAGAGTGTTACTGCTCCCAGAGGTACAGATTTGCTGCATTTAGCAGGGCAATTAGAACAACTACCAGGAAGAATAAAACCTGCATGCTCAGACATGAAACAGAGATTTACTGGAAATTGATTAATGTCATATCCTTGTAGTATTAAGGATAGATGACAAGCTTCTGGCTGCACTGCTTAAAATCTTTCCAAAGAAAATGCTTGCTGTCTACAAAGCCACTGTGCTGTGTGCAGAATAAAACAAAGGAAAGGCCACTTCACATCTGACCCACAAGCTAATTGGACAGAAGCCTGAAAAATCATTCATATCATCTGTTCATGGCTATTAGAAAATGCTTGGGTTTATTTTTTCCTCTGTCTTGGGGTACAGCAGTGTTGTGATGCAGAGCTTCTTTTGCTCCTGTCAGCTGGAGGTGGGAGCAGCATTCCCACGGAGACCTCTGCCCAGCATCTCAGTGAGCACCAACGTGCTGCCTGACGTAATTCACAGCGGAAAGAGACAAGTGTATGAGGACTGCTAAGTGAATGAGGCAGGGAAAAAAAATAAGACAATGACAAGTTGAGAGAAAAGTGAGTTTATTATTTCCTGTAACAACATTTAATCCAATGCAAAGTTTTGATATATCTCAGACCTCTTTGTTTAGTAATCCACCGTGAGCAAAGAAAGCCTGACGGGAAAATGTGACCATTTAATGTTTCTAAGATGGATTTTTTCAGTGAAATAGCTAGTCCATGTGTAAAAGACTACATCTTTATATTGAAAAATGTGTCCATGTTACAACTGAACTCAGATAGAGACATTTCTTAAAAAGTATTTCAAGAAGGAGGGAGCAGCTCAGGGATGGAGGGTGGCAGCTCCTCAGTCCCAACTTGCAAAGGTGGGCAAGTTTGTCAGTACATACCAGAATACACCACACATTGCTATGTAAAATTAATGTACTGAGAAACCAGAACTAGAAGTTCAAATAAGCACTTAGTATGCTGAACTATTGCTGCTGATAGCAGTTGATTTTTTGTAATATCAGTGTAAAATTATTGCCAGTCAGTTGCCAACAGCCACAAGTCTCAAGGAAGGGGACACATTTTGGGAAAAAATTATAGCATGTCTTCTATAAACTAAGCTATGTTAGGACATATAAAATATGTAATAAAACATTAGCTTTCATTATGTCCTTTACAAAAGATGCAAATATATCTCGATATTTCTTTTTTCCAATGTGAGTGCAATATGTGTTTTCATATTAAGACTGAAAGTATAAAAAATCTATCAACCATCATAATGGAAATGTGAACACTGTAAATAGAGTATGGTCATGCAGTCTAGCAGTATTATATATTTAGGGTCATTCTGAAGCTCTGGTGATAAAAAAATTGGGTTATTTCTTAACGTAATAGTTTAACAAGTAGATTGACAAAGATAAGAGGTCCATATCTTATCTACAGCTTTGTCATATTTTATGAAGGACTATGGAAGAACCTTTTCAGGTCTATAAGAAGCAGGGTAGTTTTACTCCATCAATTAAGTACCCTCCATTAAGGCTCCTAACTTTGGAATAAATATTTGTTCCTTTATCAAAGAGCAATATTTTAGGACCCTTGAAAAATCATGTTTTGATGTTGAGGATGATTTTCCAAAGTCAGGAATGTGTGTTTAAGTGTTGGATACCTAAAATTTTCTCATCCTAATTCTTATCCAAATTCCAACAAAAGTGAGATTCCTGTATACCCTAATCAGCACAATACTTGCTCCCACAGAGAAACAAACATAATTTTAACTTAGCCTTTGGTTTGTAAGTTCATATTCTTATTTAAGTAAGGTTCTTTCCACAGAAAAGCTTGCTTCATGTATATGCCTTCATGATAGGAAATACACTGTGTATTCAGCTAACAAAATGAAGTATTGTGCAAATTAACATCAAGGAAGTCCTCAAGTGAATTAGGGGGTGGACTGCATAATGAGGATCTGAGATCAAGAGCCTGAGCTGTAATGGTTCTCTTCTGAGGGCATATTTATGCTGCATCTGTGCAAAACACTAGAGAATGTTATGCTAGAGTAAATGGCCGTGATGCAGGAGGGGATCCTCACTGAGGGATCAGAATGCATTTTACTTATAGTACTGAGACCTAAGGTTGCACGAAATAATTTTCCACAGAGAGGTGCAGGTATAAGGCTGGAGATGCATGAGTGTCCTGGTTTAGGGCAAATTTGGTAGGAAACCTCCAAATGGGGTCCCTCTAGAAAGCAAATTCAAGTGGCCCCTCCACCCACTGGTTTGGGAGACATAAACCTCCTTTGAGAGAAGTGGAGAAAACTGGTTTTTTTAACAAGCAAAATACTCACAAACATGGAAAAATTAATAATATTACACAATGGAACCTCTTGACTGGTGATACAAGCATCATAAAGTCACCCTAGGACAAGGAGAAAATAAGGGTTGCACACAGAAATTGGGCAGTTAGGCTTCTCAGGATGGATGTCATTACAAAGTAATGACAGTATCAGTCAGATACAAAGGAAGTTTTTAAATATGTTTTTCACTGCAAAGGACAACTACAAAAGGACTCTAAAGACACTGTCATACACCAATGCAAATACTTCCAAAGAGGAAAATACACAGCAAAGCAGGCTATTGCTGATTTTATATCCTTTCAGCCTGTCAGGATATAACCTGGGCAGATTAAGAGCTTGCTTATGTCCCATTCCGAGAATCTTCCATAAGCATAAGAATTTCCGTGGTCTAGACAGCTTTCTTCAGATAACAATGCAGTAAATTCCTATATTAAGGCAGTGACAGTGAAGATTTATTCACCTGTATGGGTATTTTTTATGCTTTTTTACTAGTGCTGTATTTTCTTTAGTTTTTGTGACCTCAAATTTGATCACCAAGTTAGCTGCCCAGGTGTGCATGCCAATCCACTTTTTGGCATTGAACTCCTTACATAAAATACTTTCACTTTTTCTTCTGGAAAGTAGTTCTGATTTTTATTTGGGCTTGTGGGCATAAAAGTCAAACTTAGAATAGAACAGCCTGATGCTATCAAAACCAAAAATTTTCTTTGAGTTGAAAAGACATCTGTCAAGATGTATTCCACTGGCAGTTTATATACATATTTTCAAAGGGTTTTTATCATTTACAAAGATCATTTGCCAAAACTCTTGCAGCAATCCTTACTGAGGTCAGCAAAATCCATGCTTCCACCTCTTTATCATGCTATAAAGCTTTAACAAACTATTTCCAAGAAAGTGAGAAAGAGTGAGAGCTAGCAGGTGAAAATTCACTCTAGGGAGGAAAACAAGTCCGTCAAGAAAAGTCAGAGCAGAAGGGCAATAGCAGCACTTAGCCGTGGGCTGAGGGAGAAAAACAAGCATGAGAACTGCAACTGGAGAGTGCAGAAAAGACATTCAAGGTGACAGGGACCAGGTCCCAGGAGCTGTTAGGACATGAAGAAGAGGGAGGACAAAAGGAAGAAACCAGTTTCACAGTGGCAGGCCAAGACCTGCTTTGGCTGTGACAGGGCACAAGGTGCTTGCCTTTCTGCTCATTGCTGGTCACAACACATTTACCCCTCATCTAGGTCTATTGATTTATGGACATCCTTGTGCTCTCTACTTCATAACAAAAGTGTCACAGAACACTTATGAAATAGTGGCTCTCATTGTTTACAGACCTTGAGCACAGAGCTCCTTGCATGCGTAAACCTATTTGTTCCTATCCCCTTCCTCAATAAGAAACAGGCACTGAATCATTCTCATCCAAATGTCACTGAACTTCTCCTGGTTTAGGCTCCTGGCTGTTCAGCTCTCAGAGCCAGTGTCCAGGGACACACAACTCTAATAAATTTGATGGAAATAACACTGTCACTTGATTGATGCAGACAGTGACAGCAGGTATCAGACTTGACTTATATGGTCCATATGACTGCTTAATGCAAGCTCAAATCCTCACAAGCGAAATACTAACAGATTAAAGAAAGAAATCCTGTGACTTTTGCTGCTTTTACTGTTCATTTTGATTAAGTCTGCATTTTCTTTTTTAAAACAATTTATTGCTGGGACTAAATAGTATATGCAAACTCCTGGTGACAGATTCTATCTGGCTAACTCCTCTGATATTGTGGAAAGAAACATGGAAGATGTGGGAATTTCAGTTGTAGTATTACACATTCCAAACTTTATTCTGGATGAAAGAGTGAAGACTGAAACTTCTGTGAGAAACAAACTGTCACTGGGACTTCTGGGTTCTACCCAATACTGTGAGTCCTGGGACTCTATATAAAGATTTCTCTAAATTCCAAAAAAAATCCTTTGACATTGTGTTAAAAAAAATCTTCCTGCTGGAAGCCAGAAGTGGCTGTCGCATTCTTCTCACAAAGCTCTTCAGCAGAAAAAGAAAAGCATTTTCAGTCACCTGAAATTAGCCTGGTTGCATGTAATGGGTAGCTAGAGACTCTCAGTGCTTTATCAGCTATTCCCAGGTTCTCTACTCTTAGGTTTGTCAGTTTACAAATCCATGGTCCATAAGCCAATGTAAGTGATCCCAAAATCCTAACACTAGACAGGAAGGTCATACATATCTTTCAGCAGATTGTTGAACACCTGGTTAATGTTTGTCAATAACATGCAAAAATCTTTAGCATACAGCTATCCCTAGCTCTTGCTCATTATGATAACCCATTAGGTCTTGGTGGAGGGTAATTGAAATTATTCTCTGGATCAGAACAAGAACTGAACCCATTTCAAATAAAATCTGGGCTGCATCTGTTCAAACAGCTGGGCTCTTGCTGCTTATTGGCAGTATTTCAATAGGCCTTTCAAGAGATTTTGTCAAAGCCAGTAGCCAGGATGGACACTTGCATGACTCAAGGGACCTGAGTGACCACAGTGATTTCTAGCAGCCAGCCATAAGATCTAGATGGAGAAGTATGAAGTACTTTGGCATATTGGGCCAGACTTCAGAGAAGTGGCACCAACATTGCATTGTTTGAGTTGTTGACTCAATGTTTTGAACATCTGCTCTTCAAATACTTTTTTTCCTGAATAGTGAGATTTTGGTGTGATTTTGGTATGATTTTTGCAGGGAGTAGGAGAAGAGAAGCTGGCTAATGAATTGTAGGAACCAGTGCTGTAAGTTTACCAGACATAATGACGTGCTCCCTCATTATGTCTGGTAAAACTACACATAGGACTTCCTGTTCTTTAGCTCACTTTGAATCCTTTATAATTGCTTCAAATAAAGAGGATTTTTCTCATTTGGTTTAAGGGAAAATTATCTGTCTGTAACATTTAATATGTCTTTGTCTTGCTACAGCATGGACATCTACGTCTGATATCTATATATCTATATCTATATCTGGGCTTCTTTGATAATATACATTGACATATATACATTTCTAAGGAATCTTAAACAGATTTTTAGAACAAGTAAGGTTCCATGAAAAGATATTTCTTCCCAATGTCTAAAGGGATAGTAAAATAAATACATCAGACATGGATGTCTGGAACATTTTGATATCTAATGTTGAGGAAAAAATTAACTCAGTCTGCCTCAGATTCTAATCTGCAAAATTACTGTTTCATGTATTATGACTTATTGAAATTTTTGATCATTTAAACTTAGTGTTCTGCATTTCTTGTTACTGAATTGCATCCAATTTATTTAAATTATTTTTCCTAATTTTTCAAGATCTTTTTAAGTCTGTCCTCATATATGTTTACAGACCCTCACAGCTTGATGTCATTGGAAATTTAATAAGCACGCTACACTATTTAATCATTGACTACCTACTCAATGACTCAAGTCACTAATGAGAACATTGATAAGAACCGGGCACAAGACTGATCTCTGCAGAATGCTGCTCAATACCTAATGTTAGAAAACAAAGAACCATTAATGACTACTAAACATGGTTTCTTAAACATGTATCTGCCTCATAGCAATTTCATGAAGATCTTCTCTGTTTTGTGAAAATGTCACATAAAACAAAAGACAGTGGTGAGGTCAAGATATACAATATATACCATTCCGCATATTCAGAAATTCCTATCAACAGAGAAGGAAATTCGGAGGCTATGATATGTTCCTGTCAAATTTACATTTGTTGGTACCCATTCTCACTCT
Source organism: Geospiza fortis (assembly GCF_000277835.1). Taxonomy (NCBI): domain Eukaryota; kingdom Metazoa; phylum Chordata; class Aves; order Passeriformes; family Thraupidae; genus Geospiza; species Geospiza fortis. The sequence continues at coordinate 8,609,598 of NW_005054316.1, read as the reverse complement.
ATTTTTGGGGTGTTTACAAAAATGTATCATTTCATATTGCTATTATTGCATAAACTGAAGTTAAGATAACTGGTCTGTAATTTCCAGTCTCTCCCCTGCCTCTCAAAAAGTTAAACTTTATATTTGCCTTCTTTCCCTCAGGAGCTTGCTCTTGATGAAGCAGCACTGTCTGTCTGAGTAGCATTAATATGTCTTTTTGTGTGGAAAAAGACACTGAGGAGAAAAATATAAAGGAAACTTTTTGTCTCCAGATCTTGCCTTGATTTGTAGGTATACAGCATCCCTAATGATTAGAAGATAATTTTTATATCTCCAGAAAAATTTAAGAAGTTTCATTTAATTCAGTAATTCAAACCCTGTTCTTTCCTTCAACTTTCCAAGTTCTTGACCCTTTACGAAAGGTCTCAGTTTTGCTTCACAAAAATATATATTGTTATGCAGAGAAAGGTTTTCCGCTTTATAATGCCTAACAGGGTCCTGGTCATTGGTAGTTTTACAGAGATATGTTTATGTATGCAATGGAAATGATTTTAATCAATCCTGTGAAGACAGCATAAACACACCAAAAATTCACACCGAAGTAGTTTTATATTAAGACATATAAGGTTCATGATGACTCTCAAGTAAAATATGTTTAGCTCAGTCTATTATTTTCAAAAACAAATTTTGTCATTAAGGATTTTTATAACACAGTTATCTCTTTACTCTTCATGGAATGGTGGTATCCTAAGAATTGCAATGAAAAAGATTTCTACTCTGATCTCTGAAAAAGCCTCTATAGCACCAGACATTGTTCATAATTATTCTGTGTAATAAATGCTTCTCAAATAATTTGAAATAGCTGTTAATAGAGTATTTTCAAAATGTCTTGAAGAGGCTTCAGACACCATGAGGCTTTGGGCATGATCAAGCCCTGAAAGAGTTTGCCCAGTGAAGCTGTGGATTCTTTGTCCTTGGATAAGCTCAGAATTGGCTTGAAGATATTCAGACCAGACTCAGCTGAATGGAACCCTGAGCAACTTGCTTTCACTGGACCTGTTCTGAGATTATCAAGTCAAAGCAGAAATAAAGGACACATTTTAAACAGTGAGGTTTACTAGCCAAAATTACATTTTTGTTTCATCTTTTAATATCTAAATACTATTTCAAAGATATGTTTTTGTAAATAAATGATTGATCTTAACAAAAAAATGAAATAGTATTCTTGGGATTGCGTTATATTTAACATCAATATGAGCTCTTGGTTTCTCTCATAGAAAATTATTTTTCTTTATGCTCAATGTTCTGTTGAAGCAATCAGAGCGCTGTATTTGGAAGCACTTTAGATTTCACATTTTGTTTAATCAGCTGGAAGTATTTTCCATTTACATTTGTGTTTACTTTTTCAAGAGAAATGCTATCTACAGGGATTAATATCAAACATTATAATTTCTAGAAGTATAGTTACTTTCATTTACAAGAAACATTGCAGAAATGTTGAATCATATTTCCTGAACATAATGAAAAAACAAGCTATCATTTAACTAATATTACATTTGAAGGAGAGAGGAAATAATACATGAATAACAGGAAATTCTGCATTGCCGTTTTAAACCACCAAATAATTTCCCGCACCACTTTTAATCTACCTTTTAATAAATGAAGTCACTTGTTATTGTTCATCACCAAAAATTCTGGAGGGCTACGTCTTTTGATGTTTGGAGTTTTTTTCTTTTCCTTTAGTATCACTGTTTATACTCCTGGGAAAAATAATTTGACATTTTTTTCAAAAGCTGAATATGAAACAATTTGACAGATTTCTTTAGGAAGATCAGAGAACCTTCATTACATGGAGAAAACAGAGAAAAGACAAAAAAGTGGAATTACTGAGTGAAGAGAAAGAAAATACAGGTCCTAATTACTCTGCAATTTCTTATATTATGTGTCATTTTGTTACTGAAAAGCGAAGCTATGTATTGATCTATGTAATTTATTAAGTCAAGTGTTTTTTGAGGTCTGATTACTCTAATGAATGCATAATTTCAATCACAGCTCCATCTACCTAATAAAGGGCAAGAGGATGGTTAATTATCTCCTGTGTAGAGGAGGAATCATGGTAAGTGACAAAATTTCAATGATTTCTCCTTTCATGTAGGAGACATGTATGAAGGTTGATTTGCCTGTTCAGGTCAGTTCATAGGATCCTCCTTAGCTAATTGCTGTTTCAGTCTTGTTGGCTGGATAATTTCCACCTTTTTTATGAGCATGTATGTATTACATTTTGAAAGCAGCTATTGCCTTACCTTGTACAAGCAGTATCATGATCACACAATATTGTTTCAAAAATTTTGGGAAATCACTTATCTCTAGTTAATCACAAAGTTGTATAGGAAGCTGTATCTGGTTCTTTTTGTAAATTTATTTACATTGTGGAGTTTATAATGGTTTATGACATCCCATTCAGCCTAGGGGATACAGTGAAGACACCTGCCTTAAAACAGGATATCTGGAAACTGTGAAAAATAAGTGGCGCAATAGGTGCTGTAAACACCCAGTAGCTGGAAAACCTGACTGAAATGAACTGTTCAAAAAGGTCATTTTTGTTCCTGGATTTGAGAGGCAGGCAGATCCCATACAGGACAGTTTCCAAGAGAACAGCCTAGAGGTACATGCATAGCAGATGTGACTCAACGTGTCTGTTGCCAGGGAGGTGCCATTTAGCTCTAATTATGAAATCAATTCCTTCTGTCAGCAGCCTTACCAGAAAGCTGGCTGCCCTCTCTTGCAGATAAACGCTCTCATCAGCTCCAGCGGTCCCTGTAAGCAGCATGAGCAGACCATGTACGCGGGGGTTTCAGAGAAAACATGAGCAACATTGTACTGTCCAGTTTCGGTGTCAGCAGTGCCAAATAAAAACAAGAAAAGAGAAGGCTAGATGTAGAGTAGCTGCTTGTCTTGACAGAGATGGCTCCCAAAGGGAAGAAAATATTTATGTAACTTTTACCAGCTTTGTACAAAGCACTTCTAACCAAGATGGATCTCAGTAATAGGAAAAATACAGCTTTTCACTTTCTCCTCTTTCTCCCTAAGTTTTTATAACTTCTTTACCTTAGTGAAAGTTAGAAAGGAAGAAGGACCTTTATCATCATTCCTAATTTTCATCAAATTCCACCCTAAAGACTCTCTGCATGTTCATGAAAGAAATTAATCAAAATACAGGAAGAGAAAAGAAAAGAAAAGAAAAGAAAAGAAAAGAAAAGAAAAGAAAAGAAAAGAAAAGAAAAGAAAAGAAAAGAAAAGAAAAGAAAAGAAAAGAAAAGAAAAGAAAAGAAAAGAAAAAGAAACACAGAGAAAAAATACGTAAGGTGGATGACTTAACTACATATAGTTAAGAGTAGAAACATGTAACTAAAATAGCCCGGTGTTATTCATCACGGCATAATAAAATCAGTCAATCTCAAATGAAGCATTACTCATATGATACAGTATATGATAAATTTTAATATACATAATTCCTTTACCTCATTTTAACTAAATGTTCACTTTCAGCAACTGAAGAAATCACCAGATAACTTACTTTTGAACTATAAATGTGAGCAAAACGTAATCTCTAGAAGAGTTTATTTGAAACAGGAGACCAGGTTATGCTACTGAACATTTTCTGAAGAAACATTTTAGAGCTTCCAATTTCAGAAATCAGGTAAACTTAGATTTTGAGATCTATTATTTGAGGTATTATTGGATTTCTTTATGGCTAATACTAAAACCCACAGTCTTGTCTTTCAGCTGCATGAAAAATAACAGAGAGATTAAGAAGATGGAGCCCTACAAAGCAGGGAAGAGGAAAAGTGCCCCAGAAATGAGAGAGGGGGAAGAATTTAAATTGTAAAATAGTCAGGGATATAATCCAAAATCCCAGATGATGGACAGAATCTTAGAGTGGGTTTTTTTTCTTATTTTAGCCACATAAAAGTTAAGTGCTAAGGTAAGCCAATTGACAATAAATTCTATTGTCAATGAAGAGACACATGCATATTGAAAAAAAAAGATGTACCCTACTTTGATTCCATTATTATATGAATTTGGTCCTCAAGCAATCTAAATTTCTTTTTTGGTAAAGAAGGTTGGCTAGATGTATAACTTAAGCTTTAACTAAATGAACAGCTCAAATTAGCTCTCTAACTTTTAAATAAAATCAGTTGAAAGATGCTCTACTTACAGGTGAAACAACAGAAGATAATTGAGATGGTTTTCTTAAACCATTTTTAATAGAAAAATCAAAATAAGCAAATGATCAAAAAACCACTGTGTTGTTACCATCACTTTATCCTGATCATTAATGTCTGTGTTATGAGTAAATATTCCCTTTAAAGTATAAAAATAAAAAATGGAATGTTAATATCTTTGTCTGTTCTTTGTAAATTTAATACTGTATTTCAAAATTGGTCATTAACAGAAGCATTAACTGAATAATCAAGCTTACTAACATGTTTAGGTTTCTTTTTCATATGCCTCCCTTTGTAGTAAAAAGATTAAAAATATAATGAAATTAATACAACTAGATTTAATTTGCCCGTTTTTCTCAAAGAATGAATGCTGCAAAGATAGAACAGACATTTAGTACTTAGTTAATAAGTACTAAATGGTCAGATAGACCATGTTTATATACAGAGAAAGTATTTCTATCATACTTACTATCATTTCACTGCCTGCTGAATATTCAGTCTCCATTTAAGATTGACCCAGAGCAGACATTTGATACAGCTGGTTGATTTCTGCAGTCAAATTAAGTGTTGCAGATTCATGACAGGGCCACTTGGGATCTGTGCATGGAAATAAAAATCAATTCAACAAATCTGCACAAGCGTGCAACTCTGCTTTATTTCCTTTTGCAGTAGAAACCATTGTAGAGTCCTGTGGTGTTGAGCAATGGATATTTTATATAGATTTATAGTATGGACTTGGAATTATATAGTCATAGCATATGCTGACTTGAAAGGGACTCATCAGGGTCATCAAGTCCAACTCCAGCACAGGATACCACATGAATCACACCAAACTTCTTGGACTCTGTCAGGCTGGGTGCTGGGACCACTTTCCTGGGGAGGTTTGTCAAGATTATTGACAATACTAGCAGATTATTGACTATGGAAAACAGAGCAGAAACGACTGTTGAGAAGTTTCCTCCTTTATTTCCTGTTTCCTCAATTTCAGAGACTAGAGCTTAACACGAATCTTAACTTCTCTCATTTTCTGTGTCTGTTTTCATATTTGTTTTCTTTAACACTGAGAAGCCTGAAAGACTTTTTAAAAATTACAGAGACAATGTTAAAACATAAGCCAGAAGTAGATCATGGTAACTGGGCACCACAACTAACCTTAACCAGAGAGAATTACAGTGAACATGCAGGACATACCTGTTCTAAACACAACTTCGTGACAACCTCTGGGATTTGAATCTCTCTCAATGTCAATATTGAATCTGTAAAAAGAGGGACGGTAAAAGCATCTGATCTAGTCAATTAACTTTAAAAACCTCCAACAAACCATAACAAGGCATAAGGAAACATTTCTGAGAAACACCTAGCTGAAGAAATAAAAAGTTAAGATTTAGATTTGCTCAGGAGCATGAGAAGCAGTGTGCTCATCAGTCAGCAATCAATACTCAAGGGAAGAACTCAAGAGGGATAACAGTAGGAAAGCTACACAGATCTACAAAGGTGTTCCTAATAGCAAGAAGAAATGATTTCTACATCATAGGTGTTCCATGCAGAATCATCCTTATTTTTGTGCAAATACAACAGCTTTCAAAACAAAGTCATTTAAAAAATGTTTCTATGAAATGGAAAAATTTGTTTTTTCAGAGTTTTTACCATTTCCATAAAGACCATTTTGTAAGCATTTTGAGTGGGGTCAGAAACAACTGTTTGTTTGTGCATTTCTTGTTTTTTCTCAATTTCAATAGTACAAAATATGAGGGATTTTCATTACTGTGTATTCAGTTGTACAAAGTAGTTACAATTATGCAAAAGAAAATGGCCATAAGAACTAGTCATAGCTCATTTATTATAACCATTGCCCTTATAGGAGGAAGTGTAATTGTTTTAATGGTTAATGCAATAAATATTCACTTGATGGAAAAATTAGAATATAGATAAGTGACTCAAAGCCTCATAAAAATTAGAAAACAAGTAATCTTAGAGCTCAGGGCTTCTAATCTCCTAGTCTAATTCCCAGTCACTCTTCCATTGAGAGTCACCGTTCTCATTTCAGAGAGATTTAGGTAAGTGTCTCTCTCCCCAGAAATGGAAGAAAAAAAAGTATGAGTTTCAAAAATCTCATAACACAATGGAAGTAAATTTGAACAGGAAAAAGAAGATGGTACAATTCTAGGGTTAAGTCAAGAACCAAAACCTAGCCAAACCCAAACCAAAAAACATTAATGGTCTACTCAGAGTAATGTCTGCTGTCCTTGAAAACATCATGCAGAGAACTTAGAGGGAATTCAGAGGAAGTGGTTTATTGGCCATGTATACACACTGAGAACCCCAGTGTTTTCCTTTCACACACAAGCCATAACCGCTGTCTACTGCAGTTCCTTTTTCCTCAGGTTACTATTGGCTTATACAAAATTTTACCATATCTATGGCTATGAAAAACATTCTCATCATGTTTAGTTTCTAACCAACAGTTTTGTTACTCCAAACCACCCTTAACCCTGAAGAATGCGTTCTCTGTTTCCTCAATGGACTGCTTGTGAACTGAAGCTTTCCTAGTCTCCATGATGGTCCATTGCTTTGCTACCTGCTACTCTAGCAAATTCCTTGCAAGCAATCTGCAAAGCCCACACTATAACTGGGTTTTTAACTCCCTGGCAGATGTGATCACAGAATTATCTTATTATTTAGGACATCATGGTACTTTGAATATGCCTACTGGGAAAAGAGTACATGAAAATACACATGTGTATCAGATTGCATAATTATTCAGAAGTAGTCAAAATTCAGTCTCTGATTTAATCTACTATTAAATATAGTAATTACTTTTTTTAGTCAGTAGTTAAGCTTCCCAAAAGCCTGAAAAAATGGTACTATGGCAAGAACAAAATAAATCAGAACATTTGTAACTTTTGATTCTTTTTTCATTAGAGAACTTGCCTTTAATCTGTTTACCAGCTATAATAGTTGAAAAAATTTTAGTTTTTCAAGTAAATAGAAATCAAGAATATTTTTTCTCTAACTGATAGACTACAGGCATATTGCCTTATTTGTTTCAACTTTTCCAGGACATCCTGTCCTTGTGCCTTTCTCATTCTTTGTCCATGAAGTTACTAGGAGCACCTATTAAATATTTTTGTACAAGGACTTAGCAGAGGCTGCTGTAGGGGTTTTCCACTTCTCTTTACAAATCTCTGCTTTTCAATGACTCCAACATCACTAGACAGCTGGTGTGTGTCCCAGGAGCTTTCATCCCATGCAAGGGAAGTAAACAGAGGGATGTACTGAGTACAGACCTGCTCCTCCCTGCTGAGCCACATCCCAGTACAATGACTATTTTACTAGAATTCCCCTAATTCACACACTCCAATCTGCTCCAGGCCTTCCCAAAGCAGAAGGGATTAGCCACACTTTTAAGAAGAGTAGAAGCAAAATGAGACTACTTCCCCCCTTCCATGTGATGTCCAGGGGGGTTGTGGAGACTATCCTTTGATAAGCATAGCCCATCGGCCAGAAAGTTATTATGGAGGGGTTCCATTCAACTCCCATTGCCTTTCCAGCAGCTACACTGGCATCTGGCCCACACCCAGGGCATGTAGATTAAAAGCCACAAGAAGCCTTGGTTTGATGGGTTCTGGTACCATAAAGAAAAAAAACTGCAGAGGATGGGAAATGGGCAAAGCTGTAAATGGAATATGCAGTGCAGTGTGGTGTCCAGTATGGTTTGTATAGATGGTTGCAACTTCTCAGCTCTTTGGAGCTGGAGCCCTAGAGCCAAGAGGAAACAGACAGAATGGGACAAATGCCAAGTGTGTTTGGATTGCTTTAAAATATATGGGAGATTAAAAGAGAAGAAGAAATAAGAAAAAAAAGAGAAAATCCCTCTTATTTTAATGTTACTAATTCTTTCTATGAAAAAGCAGATAAAATATCATGTATTCATAGAGACGCATTTCCATTAGCTTATATTTTAAAAAATACTAATTAATATTACTTTTACACATTTCAAATGTTTATTTAATGAAAATGAAGCATGTGATACATTAAGGGACGATTATTTAAAAATAGCAGCACGTTGTGATGCAGTAAAAAGGCGGAATCTTAATAGCTGCTTTCATTTATATTTTATGTACAAAACCCCAACATAAAAACATTATAATAATCTGACTGTAACTAAATCAAAGTTATTCAAAGTAATGATGCTTTCTCATCTTTTAAAAATTTACTCCCTGATGCTAAGAAAATAATACCTGCAGGTGAGATATTAGACTGCAAATTTAAACATGGCTGCTTTGTTGCTTTATCGCAGATTCACTCTTTGGCAAAGGGAGAGATTTTATGGCAACTTCACCTCAGCTTCTGTTCACTACTAACAGAACTCTGTGAACTGATGTCCTATGAAAACAAAATCTCCTAACCTGGTATTTGTGTAAATACAGAGCTTCTTCTCCCACCATGACTCACAGATGGACACAGTCCCAAGGTTTACAGTCCAGCCTTTCACAATCCCTGACAGGGAGCTATGCAGAGAAGTCAGGTCAGCCAAAGCACGGCCATGCCTGTGCCTTGACTTAGCAGAGGACATAAAAACAAAACATGAAAGAGGTTAGGCTGTAAACTACCAGGTCTGGCAGTGTTACTGAAACTCTCTCCACTCTTAGTGCTCTCTGTCAGAGAAGACTGCTCAGTCCTATGAAATTCCCACTCTGACCTCAAATTAAATTGGAATTATAACAAAAGGTCAGTAAATGAACCCTCTCCCCTGGTTTTGCCCATCTCTAATGTCATTAATTCTTCTATATATATCTTTATAATACAGTACATATGTTGGTAATTAAGTGTCCATGAAACAGATATACAAGGAAAGGTCACTATACTCTGCCTGCTCAGTATGCCTGTAGACTGTGATGTCCTGCTGATGCAGGGATTATGGTTTTTGTATGACACTGAAAATTACTGTGGATGCTTGCAGGGTTTAGAACAGAATAATGGACTGTATTACTTTCATTATTAGGTGATGACACTTTTTCTAAATTAACTAATACTAACAAAAATATTTTCTCCCTGTTTTGTGTGAAGCATGTTTAAATTAAGAGATATAGCATGCAATCATGATCAGACACATACCTTGCAAGTAGAAAAGTGACAAGGGTCTCTCTCCCCATACCATATGTAACACAAGAACAGACACAAGCTTTTCTATTTGTTGGTGCCTATGACAAAGAAGCAGAGCTGAACCTGTCTCCTGTGTGTTCAGTGGGCTACATCATCTATGTATAATAATTTTAACTGTCATAATGGTGTACATGTCAAATTCACTGACATGCACCCAGGAATGTGGTTTGCAAGAAGCATCAAAGCCACCGCTAGATCATAGTTCAAAAATAGCTGGTCTTGGACCTTTGATGGCTAAAAAACTTGATGTCACTGAGTGAAATAGAAACAAGGTGAGAAAGCAGCTACTTTTAGAACTAACATTTATGCTTGACTAGAGGCATTGGGGACATAATCTAACTGGTTAGCTGATGAGAGACCCTACAGGAGTTTTCCACGAAAACAGGAAAACAGCACTGAACTGACATTTACTCAGCAAGCCACCAACCAGAAGTGCTTGGGGGACCCCCTACACTGAAGCTAAATGCCAGAGCTGTATAATGATTCGACTTTGATGGATCCCACTGACGTCCCAAAGGCTGTTCTGTTTCTATTTTTTATTTCTTTCATCTGATCTTCATCCATATTTGACGAACTATTTTTAAGTGTCTGTTTTCCTTGTGATTTATATATTCCAGGCTCACCAAATTAATTCAATACTTCATCCGATCACTAACGACACTTTAGCTTTTAAAGTGATGCTGTATTCCCAAACCCATCACGTTTAGTCCTGATGAAATCTGATCACTTTAAAAGCAGTGACAGACATACCCCTGCAGCCAAGATCCCCCCAGTTTGTCCTATAGTGACATTCTACTACTCTTGTCTTCTACACTCTATGTTAAGCTCTTGAGACTGAAAAAGTAAGAAAGAACGGGGGGAAAATAGTAACTTTGGAAGGTTTGTGTAGACTTCCTCAAAATGGTTTCCTCAGGTTTGGGCATGGAAGAGCAGGCAGTTGGCTGGTTTGAACAGTCCCCTCAGCCAGGGAAGCTCATTCATTACTGAGTGTCTGACCCAGTCTCTGTCCAGATGAAGCTATGATACATTACTGAGACTCACCCATGCCAAAGTTCTTCTGCCTGCTACCAGGGAAGCTCAAAGAGAAGAACTTTTTGCAGGATGTGATAAAATGCCTTAGCATTTGACTTTCAACTCCCCAGCTGCCATGCATTTCTGTAGGTGGTGCATCGGTAGATCTTTATTTAATTGGAAAGGTATTTTTATTAAATTCCCAATTTATTTTTTGTCCAACAGAAGTATAGGCAAGTTAGTTAACTTTTATGTATACTGAAGAGAGTCAGGCTAAACCTAGTAAATTGTTGGGCAGATACTTAGCATTTAGAAGGGTCTTGTGCTTCAGTCTGCTGCTCCCTCACTGCACTACATACTGACAGCACCTTCACAACTAACACTTTCAAACAAAAAAAACTTCTATTCCTTGTAAAATCACAGGCAAGGCATAAACTTGAAAACACATACTGCATCATTATTACCTGAGGAAAAAGATGGCCTCTCATACAACCCTGGCACAACTCACTACAAATTATTGCTGTAAAAAGTTTGAAGGTCTCAGAATTTAATCTCATGGAATGTTCCTCAAAAACAAAGGCAGAGAAATAGCATGTTCCTCAAATGTAGATGGTCTCTGGTTCAATGCTCACCATCACCATCATAAAGGTCATTTTTTAGTGGGATAGAGTATCAGGGAAGAAAAAGCTTTTGTGCAGTGTATGGTTTGCTTCATTGAAAGATGTGACCCGATGAAGAAAATAAAACATCTGGAAGATGCCATTTAGTAAGAAATATTTTCAAATATTTAGACTATTGTTTCAAAGAAAAAAATTTTAAAAAGTTGTTTCTTTTAATTTGCTCTGAATAATATAATAATAAGTAATGTTTTAAATTGTAGAGGGAGAAATTTAGCTTTTTAATAGAATAGATATCCTATGGCATTTCTGTCATTTGAAGTTTTAGAACAAATGTCCATCAGGAGGAATTTAGGTGCAGGTGTGTCTGCTTAGGGGACATGGAAATAAACCAGGTGAATTTCTGTTGCTGTTAATTTTTAATTCCACACTGCATAAAGTCATTGTCAAAAATCCTCTGGATTCTCAGAAACAAAATTAGTTAATGGCAATCCTAAGTTAAGGCAGAGGTATAATCAATGTGAATAGGCATTTCTTCCTCCATTAAAGAACAGTTTGAATTAATGAGTAGGTTTTATTTGTCTGCACATGCCATGAGACAGCATCCAGCTGTTCAGACTTGGTAATTTAGTGTCTTTTCAGCTACTCTACAATACTTCACTTGCTTCCTGACTGCTGCTACACAATGATATGTATTTCCCATGGATCTGTCAGCTCCATGCACACCTGGCATATTGATGATGTTTTAGAGAGAATGCCCTGCAGGGAATAGGCTGAGAGCCAGCACAGGCACGTGCAGTGACCCCCAGAGAGGCAGGTAGTACCACTGGGCATGTACCACTTGTACATCCTCACATCCCTCCAGCTGCTGCAAGAGAAGCTCTTGGGACTCCTCAAGTACCTGGGTGAGATACCCTAGAATCTCGTAAGTGAGACTAGCACTTGGGTCCACACAAATGAATTGAGCTCCTAGTGTTTAATGTAAGCATGGAGCTATAAAATGCTGCCTGATTCCTCTTGTCATATGTATAACGCATGTTGAAATCATGCTATTGCAACCTCCTCTGAAACCATGTAACATGTTATACTTCAAACAGTGACCAGCTCTGTTTAACAACAATTTGGATATGATTTTCCCAACTTCTACGGCACTTCCGGCATAGGTTTTAGTGGTTATAATTTCCTTTCTGACATATTTTTGTGGCACAATAGACCATTAGAAAATACATGGTTGTTGAACATATTTTAAATTATAAAATCAATGCTAAATTTTTAAGGCTTAATAGGAATATGATAAAGCAACCATATAATATGTGAAGAAAGTAAGAAAAAAATGGTGGAAAATTTTTTGTAGGCAAGCATTTACCTTATGAACTGCTATACCTATCAGTATTCAGAATCCTATTCTGTCTCCTAGCTGGGGGAGAGATGAGGTAAAATGAAAGAGGGAAGACAAATAACAAAAAAAATTCTTTACTTTTTGTTATAATAACATTTGAACTTATAGGTCACTCCCTACTAAGGTTAGCACAAATTTAACCCACTAACATTAAATATTAATGTTTTATCTTTCTCTTGCATTTTAAATCAAAATTTAAAAATCTGGTTTTTCCCAGAAGCTAGCCACAGAGACTAGAAACCATTTTTTCTTTTCATAAAGCCATTTTTATTAACAGGAATATCTTGATCATAATACCTTTTGGATTTCTGTAACTTCCAGAATAAGAGCAGAAGCAGTTCTCACTTAACTCCCTAGCTTTTGGAACTTTTAATGATTTTACTTCTGATTAACAACAGGACTATGACTATGATTAAAAAAACTATGTCTGGGTGTTGGGTTTTTTCCATAATCACCTCATCCTGTGTGGAAAAACCCACATGAAACAAATGAAAAGTTAAATATTCCACAAACATACAAGTTTGAAGGTTTGTATCCCTACATACTCATGTTTTTTATCAGTCAGAAGAAACAATTTCTAAATCCGAAGTTATATTTTTGAAAACATTAAGTCGAAAAAGAAATTGCAGCTCCTAGGATCAATTTTTTGTATCTCCCCTTTCAAATGTTTTCCAATATTTTCTGCAAGTTTTGAAAGACTCTTGAGGACTTCAGGAATTTAAAATTTAACAATGAGCTGATCTAGAGATTTCATAATCAAAATTATTCCTGTACTATAGCGAAGATTTATTACATCTCTTGAAGCTGAAAATACAATGATATATCCTACAACAAGGATGTGCAGGCTAGTCACATAATTGTTTAGATTAGAAGGGAGCTCAAATTCTCCAATTTCTTACTTAAAGAAGGCCAGTGAAAGCATGTTTAATCCAACATCTGTGTAAAAGGCAGCTGTTTGAAAATATTCAAGCCTTGCAGTCATTCTACAAAAACATACCTCTTTAAAATAAGATGTTTATGAATAGAAAAGCAAGAACATATTTTAAATAGAAAGTAAAAAGTCATTTATCTTCTTCAAGAGATTAATTTCGTACTGGAATGATCCAATGTACTCTGCAGAAGAAACGTGAAGGAAACAAGCGCAGGAATTAATAACTCAAGATCAAAGCTTTTGTTGTCTTGGACAAGTTAGAATGCACTTGTGTGGGTTCCAGTAATATAATTATAATTGCACTGCACAGAGGTGTGAGATCTGAAGTATCATTATATAGTACTCATGGCTTGAGATGATGGGCAACAGGCAGATAGCTTGTTTTAGCATCCTGTTTGAAGATTAAAGCTTGGATGATAAGAAATAACTTGTTTTCTCCCTATCATACACTGGTGAGACACAATAAAGCTTTGGTTATCAAACAAATGCTCAAACCATGGTGATGAGCATGGTACAAAGAGATTAAGAAACTAGACAATTCAATAAATTTCAACTTCCAAACCTCAGCAGAAGTGTAGACACAAAGGGACAAACAGGAATTTTCTGGGAGAAGTTCATGTTATCACAACATATCTGCTAGTCTGAGAATAATTTCAAGGTGCTATTAAGTAAAACATGCATCCATCACAGAACTGAATTTACACACCAATAAAGCATTGTAGGCTTGCATGGTGGTTTGGAGTCATAGAGTAGTAGAAACATGGAATCATAGAATGGTTTGGTCTGAAGGGATCTTAAAGGCCATCTAATTCCAACAGCCCTGCCATGGAGTGGGACACCTTCCACTAGATCAGGGTGCTCAAAACCCCATCCAGCCTGGCCTTGACACATCCAAAGTTGGGGCATCCTCAACTTCTCTGAGCAACCTGTTCCAGTGTCTTCCAGTGCCTTACCACTTTCAGAGTAAAGAATTCCTCCCTAACATCTAATCTAAGCCTACTGCTTTTCAGGTTTAAGCCATCCCCCATTGTCCTATTGCTATAGTTCCTGATGAAGTGTCGTGCTTCAGCTTCCTTGAATGCCCCCATCAGATACTGGGTGGCTGCTGTGGGGTCTTCAGGCAACATTCTTTCTCCTACAGAGTCAATGATGACTCCTACAACAGAAGGAAGGATGCTCGTGTGGGTTTGTCCTGGGTTTTTTTGCAAGATCTGATTTCTTGGATGTGATTGCAGACAATCCTCAGATTTGGAGTGTGAATAATCCAGTGTAGTAGTCTGTTATCCAGGAAGTATTAGCATAACATTTTTAAATAAATCACAGAACAAAAAAATTATCTCAGTTGAGAACTGTACTGTGCAAGTCCCTTCCAACTCAGCATATGATATGATTCTATGCTTCTAAGATTAACTTTTTTCTTTGAATATATTGACTGTCCCGTAGATTTTGTTCTGAGAAAGATAACTGAAAGAGAAAGATTTGCTCTACTAATTGGGAGATACATGCCCAGCTCACTGAAGGTGTTCTTCTCTTTCTCTAAACACTGTGACAGGCTTTTGCTCCTTATAGAATATTTCTGCCCAGATTCTGCATTTACGGTGAGGATTTCTTTCTGAGTCATGCAGGTGTGTTTTATAAACATCCTGAAATTTAGCACAAGCTAAAGATGGAGACAACAGGACAAGTGCAAGGTCCTTCACGTGGGAAGGAAGAACTCCTTGCAGTTATGCCAGTTGGGCTTGACTGAGGAGAGCAGCACTGCTGGCAGGATGTGAGGTGTGTTGGCAGACCCAGAGTGAGCAGGAGCCGGCAGTGTGCCTTGGCAGCAAAGAGGAACAACAATATTCTCAGCTGTGTGACTAGAAGAGATGGAGCAAAGTAATCATCTCCCTTTACACAGCATTCCTTGTACTGTTTCTACAGTATTGCATTCAATTTTGTGCTTCCCAATACAGGAAAGACATAAATAAACTAGGGTGGATTTAGTGATGGGCCACCAAGAGGGTCAGGGATTGGAGCACTCACCCTGTGAGGATGAACTGAGCAAGCAAGGCTGGTTCAGCCTGCAGCAGAGGTGGTTCTTTTCCTTTTTGGGGTTCTTTTCTCCAGCTCTCCTGCACCTCTGGGAAAACAAGTGAGAAGATGGAGTAAGGCCCTTGGCATCAGGAGGGTGAGACATAATGGGCAGAGATAAGACTGAGCAACCTGGTGAGCACAAACAGCTGACCCTGCCTTGAGCAGGAGGTTGGGCTGAACACCCACTTCTCCATTTCCCTTCCTGATGAATTTATCTTGTGATTCTATCCATTCTCAGAAAAGAAGCTGAAGAGTAGAAAAGATAACAGCTCACATGAGTTACCAATATTTTGCTGTTACCAAAGCAGCAAAATCATCCTGGCATTGATAAAGTGGAGCAGACTTGCGAGACCCTTGCAAAAAGGTAGGGAATGGTAGAGAAGGAATGACATTAAATTGTAGCAACAGATTCCATTGTCATGTGTTGTTCCTTTCAAATAATATTTCTTACCCATTCACTCTTCTGAAGTATGTATGAAGCCTCATTTATAGATTTTTTTCTCTATTTGCATTATATTTCTAGTATTTTCTGTCCTGCTTGCTCCTTTATGTACTTGAGATAAATAATAATCATAATATTCATAACAATAATAAAGCATCTTCTTCTTATTTTACTCCAAAACATTGGGGATGTGATAAAGGGTAGTAAAGAAAAAAAAGGAGTTTGAAAGACAGAATTCAAGCTTTGGTTTTAATTGGCAAGAAAAATTGTACCTTGGTACTGAGAGAATATGCTTTAAATAATTTCAAAATTGTCTATAAAATTAGTTACATCAAGATAGACATTTTGGTTATATTTAACATAATAACAAAAAAAATGAGGAGGAAGAAAATTAGCTGTGGATCATCAGAAGAACTGTTCTTTTTTGCAAAATCAAGCATTGCATCTCCTAGGTTCAGGATCACTCACTGAATAAAGTCATGCACTTCAAGAGGTTTAATCTCAAAAATGTGGATTTTAACACTTATGTCTGATATGAAGTCAATCTACACTGGATTCTACCAGACCAGAGACATTTAATAGGTGCTATTATTATTCTAGTCAACTTTTAAGATCATTCTCAGGCCAGATTTGGATTTCTAGAAAACAAAAGAACTAGACATAATGCCGGTAGAGAAAAAAACTACTCTTGGTAAATGAGCATTTTATGGAAATCAGGAAGATTTGTACTTATGAACTAATCTTACTTATCCTTTACTTCATATAAAAATTTGATGAAAACCACTTTTAGACATACTTGTTCTTGACAAAATTCTTAAAGGATTTATCAAATGCTTTGCAATATTTAGTTACAATTAGAAGGTGCACGAATCTCAAAATTGTAATTGGCCAATATTTTTTCCATTCATCTGAAACAAAAAAAGTGAAGAGTTATGTGTTCTTCCAGTAAAATAATTTTATTGAAGACATACCAGAAAGTATCTCCATAGAGATCTCCACAAACCAAGGAGCAATATTTCTTATAACCTCCCTCAACATCAATGGGGTGCAATATAGAAAATCTGAATTTCTGATTTTTTTAAGGTTAGGCTCCAGAAAGGTTCAGGTCTAAATTCAGCAAAAATAGACATATAACCTTAGGCATCTAACACAGCGTGCAGAACTAATGCAATCTGAAGTATATACAGCTTTGCAGAAATAAAGAAAACAAAAACCAAAACCAGAACCAAACAAACAAAAAAACAAAAAACCAAATCCAAACCAACAACCCCCGCCCCCAAAGAAACAAACAAACAAGAAAACCAAATTTAAACAAAAAAAAAAGCCTCTGGAAATATTTATACAGTTGCATATGAAACCATTCTTTGGAGATTTTTCTTTTTCCATTCCCATCATACTGCCTGCATCAGGAAGGGGACGTGGCTGTTCAGGATTGAAGAAAACTGGTCCCAGTCCCTTCCTGACTCCTTGAAATTTCCTGAGGTTTACCAGTCAATACCACATCCCATTACAACCATTTTCCTGAAAGCCAGACCATCTGCTCTCCTAAAGAAAATGTGAGGGCACATCTGGTGAGCAGAAGAAAGGTGTCTCTGAGGTCCCAGGTAGATGTACTGCAGGTAAGTCAGAACTAGAAAAAGAAACCTTTGTTCTGTCACAGACAACCTGGAGAAAAGGAGCTTTCTTCTGCAGAGAGGTAGATGCCATATTGCAGTGGAAGTTCTCCGTCTTCATTGTTCTTCTGTATTTTCTACTACATATTTAAGCAACAGGCAATCATCATCTGGCAAATGCTCACACAGGCAGTCTAAACAGTTAATTTCTGTGCATTTCTGACTTTTAGAATTTGCTTTGCAATCACCTCTGCATGTAAAATGCTATTGTTTGTATATTTGCTGCTGGCAGCACGAAGAAAACAAAAGCCATTGCCAGCTTTATGCATAGTACTGCAGATCAGTCTGAAACTATAATAAAGGCTGGTTTTTGCTCCTTAACACTGGCCTTTTTTTGAGTTTCTCTCTAATATTCTACCAGATAAACAAATCATATATTATTTAAAAGGGCTAAAGAAGAATTTCACCTTATATACCTCTAATTTTTATTTTAAAAATAAAAGTTATGATGAAAACAAAAAAAACCCACCATGACCATGTTTTATGATACAAGTCCTAAATTCCCATTCACTTCTTCATAAGGCATGAGAGAAAAACAGGATTTCTGATTTTTTTCCTAATTGCTCCAAGTTGCGGTATATAAAAATTGCACAACTGCATCTGAATGTCTTCTTTAATTGTAATTTGTAATGAAGCCCTTTATGCTTCCTACATTGTCCTCTGTCTCAACAACATTAAATTCCAATTTGTTGACATCTGGTCCAGTCCAAATCAAATCAAAGACATTTGACATTGCAGAGCTGTATTCAGCAAGCTTTCAGACAAACAGCAGAGGTTGCAGAGAATTTGTTACATACCACAACAGATCTCCTTCATCCTCAGTATACACTGAAAAACAGTGTGAGAATCAAGTACTAGAAAAGAAAGAATGAAGAATTAAAAAGGGATGTCTTTTTCTTTCCAATTTTAGGTAACCATAAACTAGAATAATTCCACTGAAGTCTGCAAAATACTACTGTGAAAAAAAAAAATAGAGAAATTACATTTTCTCACCTTGAACAAAAGCTGTTTGATTTTAAATAATTGGATGACTTTTCTGTGTTCACAAATGCAGCATTCTAGTTCCCTTGTAATAAAGATATAAACAAGCTTTCTCTAACCTTAATCTCCCTCCACAAAAACTGTCTACTTGAACTTTTGGTGCATGTAATGAATAAAACTTTTCTTAGGAAACCTGAAGCAGAGGGCAGTAAAGCAAGTGAAAGAAATGTTGTAAGAAAGATAATTGTAATGCAAGGCCTAGGAAGTGAAGTATCTGGATGGCATTAATGATTTCATTCCTTCCAGTGCAGAGTTCATCAGGTAAAATATATGTTGTGATTTCAGTAATGTGTCCTCTTGACTCTACCTCTTTTAGTCTATCCATGTCCACATCAACCAGAACACCATTTGGAGCCATGCTGAGCCATTCTGGTCCCTTGATGCACCCCTTGGATTAAGCCTTGGAAGGGAATCAAGCACCCTAAGCTTTCCCAAGACAATTAGAGAAGTTTAATTGGCAGCATCTAAGGGTTGAAGTGAGATATGTTTTCTCAGAAAATCACTATATAATTCACATGTATTTTGAGTTAATTTTTCATTATATCCTAGCTAGTGACTGCAACACTTCCCTCTGAAAGATCGTTTTTGGTCTATGAAGTTACATTAGACCACAATACAGAAAAAGTTTGCTTTGGGATTGTTTTGGATTTTATTCATTGAAGATCCTTATGTTAAATAACTAGCTTAGTAAATGTAAAGGCTTCCCTGAGATGAGATGATGATGATGAAAACTTCAGCCTAGTGCTAAATACTGTCAACAGAAAAACTTCCTTCCAAAGTGTGTCCTTCCAAAGGCCAAAAACTACTTATCAACATGTTGTAACAAAATATGAGCACAACAGCCTCAATCAGACGCGGCTTGGTGATTGACCTCAACCATCTCTCCTTTAAACGATGCATCACTTTTACCATCAAAAACAACTTACAAGAGGGTGTTAATGTTCTCCTCCAGCTCCTGCAGCAGCAACTGCAGCAAAGCGTGGGGTCAGGTTGGGGTGGGATGATGAAGACAGAAATGAGCTGGTAGGCAACTCCAACAGCCACTTAGCCAAGTTATGTTTAATGTTGTGTTGGTTTGTAATTATTTCTACAAAAATTAAATATGAAGGATGGAAAATTTCCAAACCAAATGACCAAATCAGAAAGGTTTGAGGAGAAGAGGGGGGAAAAGCCCTGCTCTAGAGACTCTGCAATACTGAGGCGCCGTGTGACAAAGCTGTGAAACAGCCCTGCATACCTCAGGCCTATTAAAGTGCAGCTTCTCTTCTCTGGCCTCAATTCCTAAACCTGAAATAAGCAAAAAAACATAAGACAGACATACCTAGCAAGAAGTGCTTCATGAGAGGCTCCTAATGGCAGTAAGTCACCCCAGATGGTTTCATGGGCTCTGAACATCCATAGGCACCTGCTGGCTGACGGCCTGTGTCAGTAGCAGAGCCTCTCCTCAGTCTATTTTTCAATACAAAAAAGTGTAGATATGATTCAGTGTCATGCACCTCCCCACTCCCTCTCTCTAGTTGAAGAAAGAAGCTCATCCTGTACTCCTCCACCTTCCTCTCCACCTCCAGCTGTTTTGAAAGAGCTGCCTGTCATGTTTAAAACAGACCCCACCTTACAGTGAATAACAGCATCTAATAAAATTCTGGGCCACCAAATCTTTCTGCTTTCTCTGAACCCCTGAGGCTACTTAGAGCTCCTCAGCTTGCCTGTGGTAGAAGGGTGAGTGACCCAGACAAATCACCGGCTGTTGAGTCACAAGTAAGGGAAGGGTAGCCACTTCTTGCAGGTGCTCCAGGTGAGATCCATATGCCAGTGTTGACCTCCTGTAGAAATGTCTCAGCTGTCTGGAGGGAGTTACTGCCATGAGAGTAAAAAGGGAACACAAAATGACAACCTACCAGCTTTGCCCCCCCCAGCCTCCAGGCTTCTATCTTGAGCACAATGGGCAAAGCCACTGTAGTGTCTCTACTAGTAGTAGTGTCTCTACTAGCACAGTTCCCCATAGCAGTGGGGAAGAGGATGGCTGGAAGCACAGCAGCTCCTGCAGCCTTCTGGAGTCAGCTCTGAGTCACCACACAATCACAGCGCATCATTATCACCACTTAGCATGCATGATGACCAACACTTTCCACAAATGGCTAATAAATGTCTATCACTTCTATTTTAGCCTTCCCCTCTTATTTTATTGGGTCCAATTTTTCATGCCAGCACTTCACAAGCATCTTGGAAAGCAGCATTCAAAGTGTCTTCTTCCAGACTTTCAGTTATACATATCAGAGATAATTATATTTCAGGCAGTAGCCTGGAATCTGTCAGCACTGGGGCTGGATTCCAGATGAGGGATGTGTCTCTGGGCTGGCTTGCTCCAGAAGCAAATCTAAATGTAGGGCACATGGAGGTGCAGGACAATACCCGCTCCCCTTTCCACCTGCTCTCCCACAGTGACAGAGACTTGCCCACTTGCCTTGCTGTGCTGGGAGATTTTTGGATGTGTCTCTAGGACTACCTGCATTACTTGAATAATCACCCCTTTGAGGAGAGGTTGAAGAGCCAGGCAGAAGTGTCCTGGAGTCTAAATCAATTTTAGATGAATTTAGCTGTAAATATTCAGCTGGACTGTGCCACTCTAGAAATTTTTTCTCCTTGTACAGAGAGAACAGTAGCTGTTAGCAGTACAATGGTTGCAAAAGATACTCCACAGGGGAGCCAATTCTTACACTGTTATTAAGGAAACATCTCATAAAAATCTTTCACAGATCTGACAGCTTCTTGCTGAATTGTTCAAAACTATAACCTCTCAGCACATTTTCAAGAGTATTACATAGTTTTCTTGCTTTGCTTTTCTGCTTGGAAAAAGCTTGTTTGTCTCAATATTCTCCACATTTTAGCAGCATCAATTGAATTGAATAATCAGTGTCTTTTTCTCTGGAAGAGTACTAAGAAGAAAGAATTGACTAAATTTATTGTGATTTAGCCACAAATTTATAGTGTATTTAACATGATGATGTGCTCAATTTAACACATTTATCAATGGAATTAAATATATGCCTGCTGGGGTTTAAACTTGACAATGACAACACAACATGATCTGTCATTTATATATTTGCAACACACATTTTGGAGCTAATTCACTTCTCATTCAATGAAGAAAAACTTTTACATTCACTGCAGTTATTCCAAAATTATCTCACAGAATTTGCGAGAAAAACCATCCCCATAATCCTTACAGTATAACAGAAATTATCTATACACTATTTGGACTAGAGCCTCATATGCTGTGAATCATGTAGGTGTTTTGATTTAGAACAGCTGAAAGATCTGTCTCACCAAACATAAATTACAGGCTTCATCTGAGAGGTAAATCCCTGGGAATCTTCGGCTGACATGGAATCTATGTGCTGTTTTCACATGCAGAGTCTGGGTATTACCAGCCAAAATCTTAACTTGCTGAATACTGCAAGTGATACTCAGGCATAGCTAGGGCAAGAAGGTCAGGAAGTTAAGTCATACTTTCAGCTGCTAGCCACCTCTTCTTCCCAACTTGCAGCAGG